>NW_009258662.1:891478-923458 GCF_000687185.1 Egretta garzetta
TGCTGATGTGTCGTGGAATCAACAGGCAAGGCTCCATGGCACTGAAAGTTATGGGGATTGAGAAACAAAATCCCAAAGCATCAATGACCAGGTCTTATAGGTTGCAAATAAGACAGGAATTTAAGCTGTGTGTCCTCCTTCGTAATCTGCAATGTTAAGAACATTGGTAATATCTCAAGGGGAATAGAGAGAAGAGAACCAACCCTCACATCTCATGCAGTTGTGAAACCGGGCCGATCTAACCGCAGACCTGCTCCAGGGCATCTCGCTCCCACCTGCACGTTGAGATCTAACTTCTTCTGGTCACTCCCGCTGAGCTGGTTTTCTGCTACAGCTCTGCAGCAGCAACTGCACGGAGGAGAACCTCAGTGCTCTGCATCTGCTGGGTGATGCTCTTATTGAAACCATCTCTGCCTTCTAACTGTACCTCAAATATTCCTGGGGGATCGATGATGCAGAGAACTCCAGGAAAAAGTTGATTTGACTCTCACACTAACAAAGCTCAGCACCTCCTCGTAACCCATGAATTTAGGGCTTTATAATTCATCCTGCTCTGGATTTCATAAAAATAGACCAGACTCTACCAGTACTTAAATTACTGCAGTGACTTGTATTGTAGCAAAAAGAATCTGATAGTTCTTATGTTGTGTTTCAAAGATGTAATAGCAGCCTTAGTGCAACTGAGAAATTTTTCTATAGAAATACACAAAAAAAGGACAGTAACATGTGAAAATAGGGGGCACCTTTTTGGCCTATATTGTTGCTGTGCTATTTGGTACACAGCAAACAGCTAAACAAAGGGAGAAAAACCCTAAGCATGGGAAGCTGAAGTACAGTAAATTGTGAAAGGCGGTGATTTTCCAGCTGAGGAACGCTGACCATCTCTGCTGGCACCACAGGGAAGCTGGGATAGTGCAAAAGCCTGAGGACACCATCTCAAGACATCCGTCCCCACACGCGCTGGGTGCACTCCAGCATGAGCCAACCCTAACTCCTCCCCCAGAAGGCTCCCTTGAAGCATGCAGGCTTCATCTATCTCCATAAACCAACATCTCCTATTAAAACCAAAGTGACACTGAAGTCACGCACCCCTCGCCAACAATTCGGTACAAGTGCCTTCTAGGCCAATGGTGTATTTGAGATGCTACGCAAGAGAGACAATCCTTGAGCTTGAAGCTTCACTTCTCGCTGTACCCCTTGGCCACCTCTATACACCTCCTAGATAAATGTTGATGGAGCTGAACAAAGGAAAAAGTCACATTACGCTTTGTAATGATGAACATTAATGGCTTGTGACACAACTGCTCTCTCTGGGGTGGCTTGTCACACAAGGTGGGATTTTTTCCCCCAACTTTGTAATGACATGGATCTCAAAAACGTCAAAAGATTTACTGTAAAAAGCACCTCCAGGCCAAGTTTAAGGTGCCTTCCATGTTCTTGTTTTGCTTTTCTTTATTCTCCTCGATATATTTTGCTTCTGAAGGGGGATATTAAACACCCAGTTCAAAACCAAAAGCTACAAGGAAAGGAGTCTTACTCATACGCTGACAACCACTTTGCTACTCCCCAAACCAGCCAGTTCCTTGTTCTCGGCACACCTGCAGCTGTGGCACGGTTCTCTATTTCTTTTTCTTGAGGGTATACTTACTGGCTCTGTATCTTTAAAAAAAAATTACACTGTATTTCTTATTGTGCAATTATTTTGCAAAAGTTACATCCCCGTTCTAAAAAAGAGCAACGAAATGACAAGACACAGGAGAGGGAAGAATTCAAACATATGCTTTAAATGTCACAAACAGCAAAGAGCGGCACAGTAAAAGCCATCAGAAACTGGCAAAAAACTGTAAAACTGCAAAATATAATTAGGTATTTAATTAGGATGCCAAAGCATTACTAATATATACTCGAAAATTTGGGAATTCAAAGCATATAAACCAAACCAAAACCTTTCTATTTCTGTTTGACTATGTGCAAAAAAAATAATCTGTAAAAATAACTCCCTACAAACCATAGTTTCAACACCCTTGGGTAGCAGCACCACTTTCATAGAATCATAGAATCATTGAGGTTGGAAAAGCCCTTTAAGATCATCAAGTCCAACCGTTCCCCTAACCCTGCCATCCCACCACTAAACCCTGGCCCTAAGCACCTCGTCTGCCCGGCTTTTAAATACCTCCAGGGATGGGGACTCGACCCCTCCCCTGGGCAGCCCCTTCC
Organism: Egretta garzetta; assembly: GCF_000687185.1. Classification (NCBI taxonomy): domain Eukaryota; kingdom Metazoa; phylum Chordata; class Aves; order Pelecaniformes; family Ardeidae; genus Egretta; species Egretta garzetta. The sequence continues at coordinate 893,696 of NW_009258662.1, forward strand.
AGTGCCTGACAATCCTTTTTGGGAAGAAATTTTTCCTAATGTCCAACCTAAACCTGTCCTGGCTCAACTTCAGACCATTTCCCCTCGTCCTATCATCCGTTACCAGGGAGAAGAGGCCGACCCCCACTTTGTATCTGAGAATCTGGGGAAAAAAAAGTAAATGTCTAAATAAGGCTCCCCAAATCCACCTGTCATAGAGAAAGGAATAAAAAGGGAACATACATGAAAAATCCTCCTCTCAGACTTGTGCTTCAGTGGTTATGCCGGAGCAGCAAATGTCTCAGTGGAGATGGAATTAGAGCGCTATTGCAGTGTAGCTTCAACATGGACCTTGAGCAGAACAAGTCAGGACCATGGCTCTGGAGTGATTTTGGTAGAATGGCTAAATCAGAAGGGTAAGGAAAATGCACGTGTTGGCATAGCTGTGCCTTTAAGGCTAGACGACCAAATTCTCATGCTCTAGGAGACAAGAAGTGATGAAGGATTCCTACCTGGACGGTTGCTGGTTGAGAGACCTCATGACAAATCCTATACTACAAGATATCAGCTTATTTACCTCCAACTTAATCAGCCTCCTCTTCCCCTTGTCAACCCACCCCAATTAACAATCAAGAAGTTCCTAATTCGAAACTAAGGAATAAATCTGTGGAAAGGGCGCTCATTTATAAACAAGTAGTGTTGTTTAGCACCGACTTGTTTCGTTTTACAAAGAACAATGGAAACAGGGCAACTACAGCTCTTTCCTAGGCCACTTATTTAAAATGCTACTTCACTTAAATAACAGTGATTGAAGACTACCTGAAAAAAAACCCCCCAAAACCCCCAAAAAACCAGAGGTGAAACAATGCAGAAATGCAATGAATCAAATGGTCGGAGGTACTGAAGTTGGTATGTCCTAAATCAACACGTTGCAGCAAAGCTTCTCTACCCATGCCCCAAAGGCCTTCATCTCTGATGAAATCAAGCTTCAAAATGTATCCTTGGAGGTTTGGGTATAAAAAGACCTGCTAGAAGTAGCAAAGGTTCTGGCAGAGCATGGAACTGAACCTCAAACTCCTAAATTCAGCATTTCTTTGAAGCCATGACCAAAAAGCTATGAATGGGTTAAATCCCAGCAGTTTTGTACATCTGATTGTCCTACTTACTTGAAGAAGAAAAAAAAAAAAACAAACCCAAACATTCCACTGAAATTCCAAAGGGAGAACTCCAAAGTGAAGGTCTATGAAGTGACAACCACTAATGACTTTTGACAATTTGACTTTTTTCTGTGTTGAGCTGCTCAGACTGGCCACCAAACAGGGAAGTCTTAGAAAATGCCCGTTAGCGACACTGACATTGTCTTCTCCCCAAGCTGGGCTCTTCATGCCTCATGCTAATTCCATCCAGAGAGAGATTTACGCCTATTAAGCTCTGCAAAAATCTACTGTCAGCCTCAGTTATCCCAGTCTGATTTTCTATGAAAAGGAGAGGAAAACAACATATTTAAAATTGCCTTTAAAATTAAGCAGGCCACCTGTATGCAAGACATGTCTTGACAAGATCTACCTAAGCTTCAGGAATTTGAAAGAATTACAAGAAAGATTTTATTTAATCTTTTTGGAAGAAGAAAAATGTCACCATTGTCACATCATTGGACTTTTCATCTTTCTTTTTTGGCAACATATATTAAATTAAGAGGAACAATAACTTCTTAAATGCCATGGGCTAGGGGAAATTCTGGGTCCTGATTTCAGAGGGTTTGCAATGATGTGAGTCCCATCATGAGACTACATGTGTACATGCACTTCCCTACAGAAAAAAAAAAAAAAAAAAAGGTGCAATTTAAAAATCTTAATCAAAAATCTGGGCTAAAAATACAGAATATACACATGACGTTTTAATTCATCTTTCATTTGATGCATTGTAACCCCCCAAAATTTTGTATCTGGATGAGCTTTTAACCTACCAACGTGGGACACTTCTATCCTACATTAGGGCTTTGCAACACCAAGGATGGAAAGAATGTGAAAAGGTGACAGTTCACTGGTGTTAATCCTTACCAGGCAAAGATATTGCTATGAATTACAATTAATTTCTGCAGCAGTAATGGGACTGTGGCACGTGGTTTCATCAAAATTCAACTTTGCTGATTAAATATCTTCAGGAATTTGGTTGTTCTACATCAAAATTATAACAGTAGGTAAAGGTCGTTGGGAGCCACACTTCTATTTATTAAACTTCAGATTTTTTTTTCCTCTCCCTCCCCCTTTCTTTGCCAGACTAGGCACACGACCGAAGCAACTAAGCATACAAATTTTGTAACTCAGCCTCCCCTGCTTCATTTGCATCTGTTGATTCATTTGTGCGCGTAGATAAGGTCAACGCAAATTGAAACCTCTGCCTGTTTTTAAAAAAACTTTGTCCCATCTACCATTTAGCACAATCATTTCTCACGCAGAATTAGGGGCAAGACTCCTAAGAGAGTTTTTTTCTCTCCTGCTATAGCAAAGCCAAAATGAATAGCAATCCCTTTGGGTTTGAACACAAAGAGGCTTTCCGGAGAGCGCTTTATGCAAGGCGCACAATACTTTGCAAACCGGGCGTGTGTGCAGGGAACTCTGAAATAGCTTTTATTTATCAGCCCTCCAGGCATGTTGCTTATTCCGCCAAGCTTTCGGGAAGGTTTAAGGGCACAGCAAGAATTTATGGAAAAAAACCCCACCACCTCAATTTTGTTTATCTAACCAACTTGATTGACATTTTTAAATGATATCATAGTCTCCATAGGTATTGCCTTCAATTCAAAGAGCTTAGCTACCTTACTTCAAAGATCATATTTTTAACATTGTAAAACGCTTGATGGTAGGTAATTACAACACATTATCAGAATAACGCTAATATTTCATACACTACATTACGAATGACAACCAGCAATTAAACCCATTACTTCCTTTCATCAAGCTAACTAGAAAAAAACCCCACTTAACTATTGGCCTGGGCGTACCTAAACCTGATAGTAAGTACCCATTCTGCTTACTCGAACAATAGTTCTCTGTCCTTGACACCTTCTAGTTGTTTTTTTCTAATATGGAAGAGTTGCCAAACATTTTCTTTAGGAGGCTCCTGAGGGATGCACATGGCAGATCTCCTCCCATCAGACAACAAAACCCCGTGCATTCCACAGAAATGGATGCACCTTTTGTGTGACCAGACACATGCCAAAGTGGTGGGGACTTTGGGGGAAAAAGGCAGAGGAGCGGAGGTTGGATGAATGATCAACAGATCATACAGCAACAAGTTTGGCACCTCTTATGTAGAAGAAAGATTAACGTGGATGAATGGGAAGCAGAAGATACTCTTAAATGCTCAAAGTCTTATGAAGAACTGGGAATAATGTTGCCTGGGAAGGAGGTGAAACAATAATTTAGGAGCCAGGAAAAGGAAAGAGAGCAAAATACCAGTGTTAAGAAAAAAGAGCAACTAGCAATCTAGAGATACCTTGCAATTAATTAACTTCTATTAATTTTTAACAACAACTTGCTTTCAGTTCAGATTAATGGTTTCCACGTGATGCAGGCCGAGTCTGATTTTCAGAGTGAATTGCACACCCATTTTCATTAAAGTCAATTATACGGTATGTATCAAGAGGGATGACTTTCACAATAAGGAACGGTTTGCAGTGATAAACCACACAGCCCTGTAAAATAAAATGAAGAATTATTCTAGACTGAAGACTTGTCTCCACCATTTGTAAAGATGTTGCAGAAGAGGATAGTTTGATTTCCTCCCTGTAGTGTTATAAAACTTCAAAGCATTTCAGTTTTCCTACTCTGGGTAGTGGGTTTGTTTTTCTGTGCTGTGATCTCTCCACTGCCTGGCCGTCCACCAGATCACAGCTCTCCATGACTGTCACCCATCCTCCTCCAAAAGCAGTGGAATGGTGACTTTCTTCTGAGAGCTCTGGAGACCTATTCGAAGAGAACCGAATCTGATACTTCCCAATATTTTTCCCTTCTTGTTGTATTTAGTGTTATTTATAGATGTTCTCCAAGTACTCAAAACAATTATGTCTCATGTCCACTGAACCTGGCATAGGACTAAAAATTACCAGCTTGGGTATCCCCATTCCTTGTCCCCATCCCTGGAGGTATTTAAAAGCCGGGCAGACGAGGTGCTTAGGGACCGGGTTTAGTGGTGGGATGGCAGGGTCAGGGGAACGGTTGGACTTGATGATCTTAAAGGTCTTCTCCAACCCAAACAATTCTATGATTCTACGATTCTATCCCCAAATCAACAGACATTTTTTGAGGGATCTGCACTTACTTAGCAATGTTACTTGACCTTACAGAAACATTTTTTTTTTTTTTTACTTTGAAAACACTCACTCTCTTACTGTTACTGCAGCGAGAATGAGTTTAGTGAAAAAACTATTTACTGAAAAATTACTAAAGCCACTAAGAGCTTCAGTCAGAGCTTGATCACCATTACACTTTACAGCATACACAGCACTGCTAGTACACTGCCTTCTCCGTAGTCTTTTTACCCTATGATAAATCAGCCCGGGCAGCCAAAATAAAACCTAAAGGAAAAGAAGTGCTTTTGTGTTCAGAGGCATTATCACATCATTTAGCATCCCTGGTGCCACCGCTCCATTAGTTTTAAGTATTATTGCAAGAATTGGTTCTTAAGTCACAATAAAGACTGGAAAACAAGAGATGCTGCTAGCTTCTGCTGTTCTGTAACATTTGTTTTAGTATTTCCACAGAAGAAGAAAAAAACCCAACCAAAGAGAAACCAACTGCTCTGAAGGTACAGAACTAGGGTGATGGCCTTAACTGCTCCTACTGGGCTCCTGAAATCTCAAGTTGCCGCTATCATGAGCAGCAGTTGCGTCTAAAGGGCCATTTCAAAAATTAAATTGCGGGTGATATGTCACTGTCTGGATTTTCTCCAGGAACAAATCTATTTACTGGTGTCCACATCCTCAAATAAACATCCATAACACTTAGACAAGCTGTGATTCACTGGAGTCCAGATCGAGAGAAATACAGCTTCATACTCTCCTGTTCATGCCCCGTCCCTGAGTGCAGCAGCACTTAACCGCCCATAAAACCCCACACCACAACATAGCCACCAGTCAGCTGGCTGACAGTGCTCTTCATCCAGAAGATGACAAACTACTCAACTGATGCGTGGAATAAGAGTTATCTCCAATTTACAGAGAAGGAAGTGGAGGCAGAAGTGATTAAACAGCAGCAGACGCTTGGTCTGAAACCAATTCCACTTGGCCTTGCTGGTACCACGCAGGAGCGAGGTCACCAACCCTGCGCTGAGAGGCTCCTAGCATCACATCTCAATTTCAGACTTGGTCTCCAGAAAGAATATTCCTATTTTCAAAGCCGGAAGAAGAATCTGACTTTATGGAACGCAACGATGAGAAGAAAGCTGCTTGAAGCTTGCACGAGGCCTTCATACCACCTTGTGCTAGATGTAGTCCTCCGAGTTGACTAAGTCACCCAAGTAAAAGGTGACCAAAGGACCCAAGTATGAGCAGGCAGCAGAGCCGTTGCTATCAGGCTACAGAAGGACTCTCAGAGCTAAACTAAGCTGTCACAGACCTGGTGCACCCCCCTAGAGCAAATCCATTTGTAAAAATACAACCCGGAGAGACAATGATACAATAAAATAGAAAATCTGGACCTTGATTAATAACAGTGGGAGTTTATGACTTTCAGTTATGTTCCACCTATTCCAAATCTGTACAGAATTTATGACCACTCAACTCGATGCTTCATCCACAACGGCTTCATCCCTGGCAGTCGCATAACCAGGATTTCCACGGACAGAGCAATTTCACGCTGAGGTGTTAATGAATTGATGTCTCTGAAAAGCTTGGAAGTTATCAGACGAAAGGAGCTACAGAAGTGCTTAGCGGGGGTATTACACAATGTGCAATTACTGCTAATTTATCCGGTATTCAAGCTGCCTGGGACCCAAAATAACCAAAAAGAAAGGCCAACTTCTTTCCTGCAAAATGTATTTCTGGCTATTCTGCAGATCTCTCAAAAGTAGCACGATTTAAAATTCAACTCCTCAGGAATATTCCACCAAAAAGTTATTCTCTGCATGAGCTGGCGTCTGAAAAACATGCTCTTCCATGGGCTGACTTCCCTGCAAGCCCTCTCCTGCAGTGCTACAAGGACCTGCCTTTTGCCATGCGCCTCTGGGGCAGCACGAAAACCCTGCAAGCGGTTGTGCAGCCACATGGGATGTGTCCGGACCAGGGAACCTGGTTCTATAAAACAGGAATAAATGAGGGTCCCACACTGTAATATCCATGACAGAATTCAGCAGAATGGGAAAATGCAGCTTACTGGTGAAGGAACTTCAAAATCATTATTTTTAGCTCTGTTAGGCAAGCTGGAGAGGGTAATAGTTGAAATAAGCATTTCAGATTTCACTCTTTGAAATCACAGGTGAAATTTAAGTACTTCGAAAATCTCTTTTTTCCCCCCTTTTGCTATCCCTGGAGGAGACTGAAGTTCACCTCTGGACTCTAACTGGGATAACAGCTATAGTTTCACCAAATTGCGAAGTTGTAAATTGGATGTAAGGTTTTAAATAACTTTGCAAAAAGCAAACAAGAATAATCTAGCTCAAACACAAAGCAGAGAGCTCCGACGTGAACGGTCCATCACTAAGAGAGCTCCAGTTCACTACCAAAGGATCTACCTAGAAGGTTCTTCAGCTTCAACAAGATGACATTTATGTAAAAAAAAAAAAAAAAGCCACCCCAAAATCTCAAAAATCAAACCACCACCCTTCCTTTTAGATAGGGAAATGGAGTCCAAAAAGTACTGTCATTCTGGGCTTTATAGCTTGGCTTTTAACAGCAAATACAAAATACAGGAATCACTTTTTTTTTCCTTTTCATGAAGAAACAGGTTTCCTGTATTTCAACTGAAAATTCGTAAAGCTTTACGAAAGCAACCACGTGCACTCTCCAAAGTTTTGCAGGGCCATAGTACTGTAACTTGGATTTAAGCCACGCTAGGTTTTCATCCTTGGATTTTCCCCGTTATATGCAGGGAAAGCCCTCGTTAATGTGTTTTCAGAACAGCTTCCATAGACGGATTACAAACTGGGAATCTGTCAAGCTTTTCTCCCCGTTTTCTTCCACAACAAAAATGCTTCTCTGGTTTTGCCTTGCGAGTTTTTCTGTTGCTTTGCACTTTTTTTTTTTTTTTTTTTTTTTCCCCCCCCCAGCGTCAGAGCTGTACTTGCTATATTTGAAAATGAAAGCTGGTGCTATTAAAGCAAGTTTTAGCTCCTGTGGAAGTTCATTCCCCGTTGCCAACTGAGCTGCTAGAAAGGCACCGGCTCCTGCACGGGATAATCTCACCTTGTGATTGCAGAGATTTATAGCGTCTGATAAGCCAAAGCATTAAATGTGGATCTCGGTGTGTAACTCAGGCTCCTTAAAGCATTCTAACATCAACCTAAGATGGTTAAATTAAATAAATGGATCCATTCTTCCCTTCCAGCTTTGCTAAATATTTTTCTGACCAACAGGTTTTCAAGTACTGCAATACTCATGCTCCTGGGGGCAGGGGGAAGAAAAGGAAAAGCCACAGGAAAAAGAAAGTCTACAAACTTCAATGCATGTAAGACCCATATTTTGTCTCTCATTTCATGAATATAACACCTACAAACATTTGCAGAATGTTCCATGTAACAGATTAGCATGTAACTAGTAAAATAAAAATAAAAATAAAAATAAAAATAAAAATAAGCGTGATCTTTTGGTCCACGCTTCTGCTACACCAGCTCCTTTCCTTCAGTCTCAACTGCAACCTGACAAGATGACCTGGTAACAACGGAAGGTTCCTCCCCATCTCTAATCAACTTCGCGCACCTATCCCGCTAACAAGGTGCCACGAGGCGATCGTAAATCACAGCCACTTTTGAGTTCACACAAGATTTACGTTTCTTTTGAAAGCAAGCACTGCGCAAGCCCTGGCTCACCCTTGCCGGGCCCCGCTATGATAATCTGAACCAGTTCATCTGTCTGCTGGGTGAAGCACGGGCAGCAAATCAGTCACTGCCACTGCCTGCAAGTTTGGGTTGGAGAGGTGTGGATTAATGGGGAAAAAAACCTTCTTTATTTTTCCCCCCCACACACATTTTTTTTTTAATTTTGCCAAACAAATTTGCAGCCATCGTGTGAGTACTTACAGAAGATACTTCAACTGACCACAACCTTCTAACTTTGTAGAATTTGCTAGATGTTAGCTAACACACACATACACTTTCACGTAGAAACAGAGCTAAAAGAAAGCTAAAGAATTTCAGGTATATTAGATTCTCTAATGGAAAAACCCATATTCCTTTTTTTTTTTTTTTTTTTTTTTTTAAAGTTTTTAGGCCTGGAAAACATGCCAGTAGAGTTGACTTTCAGAAGCCTTGGCAAGCTGGCTGATGGGTAAGGAAACATTCTAACGTAAAATTATTCGGTCCAGTGATGTGATGTGAGCAATATAAGAGGAATTCCCCAGACTATTTGCCACACCCAGTATCGGAGAAGAACCGCTAAATGAATTTCAGCAAATTTATCCTCTTCCTTCTTAGCTCCAAAGATTTGTTGGCATCTGTAAGACCTTGGGAAGACGAGAGCTTCTTGTGGTGGGTTGACCTTGGCCAACTGCCAGACCCCCACCAGCCGCTCTCTCATCCCCCCCCTCTTTACCAGGACGGGGGGGAAGAAAATAAGATAGAAAAGCTTCTGGGTCAAGAAAAAGACAAGGAGATCACTTACCAATGACTGCCACGGACAGAATAGACTCGACTATTTTGATTTTTAATTAAAATATTAAAGAGAAATAGTAATAATTTGATAATCTGGTCTATAAATCCAGAGGTTTATAACTATTGATTTTACCGTAAGTGTACTACTACTAATTGTTCCATACTGGTTAGACCAGTAAAACACCAGTTAGATTAACAATAAATTCACGGGTCTACATACAAGATGTGCTGGCTTTTGTCCATGTTAAAACTTTAACACCGCAACAAGCTCAAAAAGTCAAAAATATGGTGGGTTGACCTTGGCCAACTGCCAGACCCCCACCAGCCGCTCTCTCATCCCCCCCCTCTTTACCAGGACGGGGGGGAAGAAAATAAGATAGAAAAGCTTCTGGGTCAAGAAAAAGACAAGGAGATCACTTACCAATGACTGCCACGGACAGAATAGACTCGACTATTTTGATTTTTAATTAAAATATTAAAGAGAAATAGTAATAATTTGATAATCTGGTCTATAAATCCAGAGGTTTATAACTATTGATTTTACCGTAAGTGTACTACTACTAATTGTTCCATACTGGTTAGACCAGTAAAACACCAGTTAGATTAACAATAAATTCACGGGTCTACATACAAGATGTGCTGGCTTTTGTCCATGTTAAAACTTTAACACCGCAACAAGCTCAAAAAGTCAAAAATAGCCCTCTTCCAGTCCAACATCAAATACTGTAATTGCAGGAAAGCCCATGATTAATCTTTACACAGTAAGAAATCGGCACTTTTTGCCAACTTCTTAACCCAGCCATGCTCACCATGTCTTTGGGAAAGAACCAGATGAGAAGATCTACACAAAGTTTGCTGATGTATCTCAAGACTTGCTGTCATTCCCGCTGTACTCAGCATTTAGTGTGGCCTCCCCTTGAGTACTGCGTGCAGTTCTTGGTCCCGTAATTTAAGAAGGGTGTTCAGGTACTCGAATGCATCCAGACAAGGACAACAAAGCCGGCGGATGGGCTGGAAGGAATGTCCTGTGGGGAGTGGCTGAGGACACTGGGTTTGTCTAGTTTGGAGAAAAGGAGGCTGAGGGGCGACCTCATTGCTCTCTGCAGCTTCCTGAGAAGGGGAAGCATAGAGGAAGGAGCTGATCTCTTCTCCATGGTATCCAGGGATAGGATCATAGAATCATAGAATGTTTTGGACTGGAAGGGACCCCTAGAGGCCACCCAGCCCAACCCCCTTGCAGGGAGCAGGGACACCTTGAACATCAGGTTGCTCACAGCCTCGTCCAACCTGGTCTTGAATGTTCCCAAGGATGGGGCCTCCACCCCCTCTCTGGGCAACCCCTGCCAGTGTTTCACCACCCTCGTTGTAACGAATTTCTTCCTTATGTCTAATCTAATGTGTGAGATGTGTGAGAATGGTTCAAAGCTGCACCAGGCAAGGTTCAGACTGGACATTAGGAAGCATTTCTTTACCGAGAAGGTGGTCAAACACTGGAACAGGCTACCTAAAGAGGTGGTCAATGCCCCAAGCCTGGCAGTGTTTAAGAGGCATTTCGGCAATGCCCTTAACAACATGCTTTAAGCTTTGGACAGCCCTGAATTGGTCAGGCAGTTGTACTAGATCATAGAATCACAGAATCATTTAGGTTGGAAAAGACCTTTAAGACCATTAACCTAACACTGATCATTGTAGGTCCCTTCCAACTGAACTATTTTAAGACACAACTCGGGTCTTGTGATGCAGTATTCCAAAAAAAATAAATAAGTCACTGAAAACTCATAGGACATCATAAATCTCTGCTTATGCTCTATTAAAAATAACCGTGTTCGGCAATATGGGGAATCTTAATCGTGCTCCATGAGAATGTGAGTTAAACACTAGAACCAAACTTAGGCAGTGCTTCCATTAAGAAACGAGCTAAAACTACGTTGTTGGCTTGATGAACATAATACGGGTTAGAAGTAATTCGTTATCACGGAATTGAATTAACACTGTTCTCAGTTATTCAGCGCAAGTTCTTGCAAATGTCAAAATTTCTATGTTCCTTCAGGTTATATTTCATCTGAAGGAAAGGAGGAGCTGGAGACATGTGAAATTTCTGACAGGCTGTTGATTTCCCGTATGGATGAAGCATGTTTGAAAACTCAAAACTTGACTGATCTGCTGAAGCACATTCTCTGACAGACAATATAAAATCAATGCATCACATATTAAGAGGTTTTTTTGGCGTGTAAGAGTTTTTGTTTGTGTGGGAGGTTGGGGGGGGGGGATTGCTTTATTTTCTGTCATCGAAAATGAACAGCCTTACCTTAAGGTTTTTATAAACTGTCATCTTTAATCAGACACACACAGTAAGACTGTCAGTTCTCATAAAGCATCAGGGGGAAAAAAAAAAAAAGCACAAAATGTGAAGCTGTTCCCCATCCCTTTCCCATGAATGTGCCCCGTTTCTGCGATGGCCTCAGTCAGAACGAAACCTTTTCTTAGCAGTGTCACAACAACAAGCTCTTCTGAAATGTGTCTTTATAATTCAGCGACGCCGACTTTATGAGAGCTTGTCAAAGAGAAAAGAGTTAGGATTCGCCTGCAAGAAACATTCATTCCCGCTGTTGACAGATATAAAGTACTAAATGTCAACAGCAAGGGACTCGTCAACTAAATGTCTTCTAAACACTCATTAAACCAGGGGGAGAAAAAAAAAAATCAGTAGGTGGGTGTCAAATTGCTCCCTTAAGATTTTGATTCAGGTCAACTGAAGTAAACAGCGAGTGTATGAAAAGTTGCAGCAAGCATCTGTCAGGCTCAAGGATGAGTATTAACGATTCCAAAATAAAGATGGGAATATTAAGCAGTGACTACCGGTACCGTAATGAGAAGCAGGAGTCGAGATCTCCTGATTTGAGCCCCATTTATCTCGCCGCACCACCGAGCCTGCCGAAGAGGCACCATCTCCCTACCTCCACAGCCTCCCTCGGTAAAGGGGAGACATTGCCTACCTCACAGAAGTGAGATTTAGATTAACTAAGTGATATTTTTTCCTTCTCTTTGAAGATAAGGGATATGCCTGGATGTTAAGACCTCAAAAAAACAGTATTCATGCAATCTGGATGGTTATATTTTTAAAGGGTCACTGACTTGAAAAGTTTGCAAATAATGTTTTCCTGCGTACACAACAGCATCTCAGACTTTTTTTTTTTTACTTAAGCCCCTTATCCTCTGAACATTATTCAATCTGAAATACAAACTTTAAGCAGTCAATATTCTATGTTCCCTCTCCCAGCTTGAGTTGGTTTTATTGATTGCTCTAAACCCAAGTATTTTAGGTTTGATTTCAAAAAGCTAAAGACATCGGCTCTCATTATTTAGCACTATCTGTGCCCTAGGATTATTTGACATTTTCCATCTACTTCAATACAACGAATACCCCTCAGAGGAATAAAATACCACATATTTTTCTTAACATACTTGGTACCATTTGACACAGTCTAAACATACTAAATGTAACTAACAAACTCATCTGATTTTCACACTCCTTTTGCTTTCCCAAATAACACGTATTATCAAATATTAATTTTACAGTCCACAACTACAGCGTATTTTAAAATCAAATTAGTTGTCTGTTCTTATAGCTGTACAAAAATACTAAGAAAAGGGATTATTGGTGGGGTACCCAGGGGTTCTTAGTTATATACATAGTTTTGTACCAATTACAGATCCGTGGTTATGAACACCGCTCAGCTGCAGTTCATGCTCACAAAGACCAAAGGACTCCGATGCCCCATAGGAATCGGTGACAACTTTGCCATCCCCTCCCAAGATTTTCAAAACAAACAAGAGGATTTAAATTCTCCATACCTTTTATCTTGACATATCCTGAATTAAACAGAAGCTTGACACACTTATTCCCAAAGCATGGAAAGCTAAAACATCACTGCTAACGCATATGTACCTGTGTGTATGTACATATTCCATACGTTGTGCACCTCCCTCCCAAGGACAGGTTACCAGTGGAGTCTGAAATTTGACCTTCAGCAGTTCAGAGCTGATTGGCACCAGTTGGCGAGGAACATGCTGATATCAACAGGCAGCAAAATTAAATGACTATCCTGCTTGATTATTCCCTAAAGCATTTATTTTCTTTATTAAAAGAGCAATCACTCTTTTATTAGCATTAATGTAACTGGAAGAAACAGGAAATTCCAAAAACGCTATCAGGTAAAAAGCTACCGCTTTAAATCACGGGGACCAGTATAAATGAAAATAATAATTTAAATGTTAAATTAAAATGTCAAGCTGTTATCTGCTCTTTTCCCCCCACTCCGACCATTCTGAAATACCAAGAACGAGCAAACTTTGCAATGCTTTGGACCACGCACACCCCCGAGCGTTAAACTTCAGTCTTTGCATCTCAAACAACATCAGCAGAGTCAAATCAGTAATTCTGCCTTTCCTTCTTCCCTTTTTGGTTTTTTTTCTGGGTACTCTTAATAAATCAACACTTTGGTTTTCATTTTCTTACTCCCCAGACTTTTTAGAAATCTAATTAGGACCTCACTGCCACGTTGCAGTTCTTTCCACCTGGCAATGGGGGGGATCCCCCAAGACAGACACGTCCATTTGATGGCGCGGTAAAGGGTGCCAAGTCAATTTGGTCTCTCCAGTCCACTTCCTTCACAAGGACACAATCTTGCTTAGAAGCGACTGCTTCTTCCAAATCAATGAACACTTTGCTTTCTCTTCCATCCTACAACCCTTTTAATTGCTGCTTGATCTTAATGAAGTGTGGCTGATATTAATAAATGGATAACCTCGCGGCCTTAATACCCAATATCCAAACAACGTCCAATTGAGTTAGCATCAGCGGTGCTTTCACGATTCGAAATGCCATCATCCCCTCCATCTCCGGTCCCTCCCCCCTTAAGCCTCAAGACTGCAGACATCTGTTCTTCAATTGTCTGGTAATAAACATACTCTATAAAGCATATGTAAAATGATTATTACCCTGAAGAGCCAAGCGCCTTTCAAATGCCAGCTGAAACAAATAAACAAACAAACAAACAAACAAAAGAATTCCCCACCAAACAAATGTTACAAACGACATCACTCAGGCTGTTCAATATTCCACAACGGAAGGGCTTCAGTATTGGTCCCGCGCGCTTCCTTCCTCCAATGGGAGACATTAGTCCACAGACCAGTAACACCAACGCCTTCACCACCCAAGCAGATGCTGGTTAGCAGCGAAGGATGAAGAAAGCAACTTACCTCCTTGAGAGCTGGACACTTAATACAATAAGGTCTAGAACAGGGCGACGAGGGTCTAACCAACAAGGAATGCACACATCAGATGATGTGCTACAAATTATCGCAAACACCAGTATCTTCGCAAATCCACCATATTCAGCTTTTTACAACCACAAGCAGCATCACACAGCCCATGTTAACAGGAGTCCACGGGTAAGCCAGTTTGCTGGTAGCACAGGTCATCGCTGTCAACTCCCGTCAGGAACAGAATTCCCTGTAGGGAATCTTTATCACCAAAAGACGTCCAGTCCTACGGTCATCCCAGATACACCGCATGCCGTGCATCATGCGCAGGCTAAAATTGAGGATCAAACTTTTACACTTTGACACTTCCCGCGATATGTAATTAAGGAAAATCAAATGTATATTCCTCTTCAATTTGTAAGTGCAATTAGTTTTCTTATATAGTTAGTAAAATCTATTCCCAGGAATCACCTCCACTGGAATACCCACTTGCTTTCCAAAAATTCACTGTTCATTTATTATGTGTGTGGTGGTGTCATTAAGTCCTAGTAATTAATCTGGGGTTTGGTGCGTCTCAGCTGTCCTAGTGGAAATTAGGGACCCGCATCCCAAACGATGTAACATCTCACTTCCCAACTCCATCTCATTGCTCTAAACAAATTCGAGGGAAGGAAGACTTTGAAAACCATTTGTATGTGTTTGACCTGACGCTCTCCACGGTTCTAAGTTAAGAGTTTCTCTAAACAAACTTTCATGACTGGCGATACGGGGGTTAATTTGCAGCCCACTGAAAGCCTGCTGACTCTGCTCTTCAAAAGGATCTGGAACCAAGCTCAGGCTCAGTTTGTAAATAAAAAAGAATCTCAAAAAAGGCCATTAGAACCAGTAAACTTAACACTGTGATTGTGCAACTCTCTGACGTGATAGACCATGACACTTCCTGTATCAGTCATACCAAAAAAAGAGAAATTCAGACTGATGAATATGAATGCTCTGGTTACACCTTTCCACCTAACGTTACCGTGCTGAATTTCATTTGAAAGCCATCACGTAATGCGATGCTCAGGCTTTAAATCATCGCACCACTGTCTGGTTTCTCCATGATCCAGTTAGCTTAATACTTTCAGAAGCACTCCACTTCCTAATAGAATCAGCTGGCCCGTACAGTGCCAAAACTTCTCGTCAACATATTTATGTGAACTTGATAAAATTAACAATAAAAAAAAAAACCCTTCTAAATAAAACATTGATCATTTTGAATTCAAACCAGATTCCTTTTAAGCCTGCACAAGCGACATCGATGAAAAATGATTGAGGCCGGCCAACCTCGACAATAACTGGAAAATAAAGCAAGTGAAAACTTCACACCTCTGCAGCAATGACCTCCTTGAGAGCTGGACACTTAATACAATAAGGTCTAGAACAGGGCGACGAGGGTCTAACCAACAAGGAATGCACACATCAGATGATGTGCTACAAATTATCGCAAACACCAGTATCTTCGCAAATCCACCATATTCAGCTTTTTACAACCACAAGCAGCATCACACAGCCCATGTTAACAGGAGTCCACGGGTAAGCCAGTTTGCTGGTAGGACAGGTCATCGCTGTCAACTCCCGTCAGGAACAGAATTCCCTGTAGGGAATCTTTATCACCAAAAGACGTCCAGTCCTACGGTCATCCCAGATACACCGCATGCCGTGCATCATGCGCAGGCCAAAATTGAGGATCGTGAGCTAAAACTAAGAGAGCAAGGACTCCTGCCAAATATTTACTCTGTTGACCATTAAGATAGGTAAAAATCACGTTTTAGAAGTTTTTACAATCTTCACCTTCCCCCAAACTCACCCCATCCCGCAGTGAGAAAAGGGTAAGCTAGGTCACGGTGTATTTTCTCTCTCTTCATGCAGTTATTGATGAGCTACTCAATGCAAGGAAGTTAAGATGTTGCAGATGGTTGGCATGAAAAATATATTGTACGCAGATACCTTAATCTTGATGCAATTAATTGTTATGAAGCAAATTATTTCTACTGCCTATCTTGCAAGCTGGTAATGAAAGTGAAGTGTTTGTGAGAAGTGCTATTTAAAGCACAGCACTCATGTTTGACTTGGATGGCAAGAAAAGGGGGAAAAATTAAGCAGGAAGGCAAATAGAAAGAAAGAAGTATTTTCACCAGGTTCTAAATCAATGTGAAGTACCTCATCAATAAAAATAAGAGCATCACCACCCCCTTGAGTGCTTGAAAGAAACCTGTAAATTCATTAAAGATGAAGAGACTGAAGTCCGTGTCATAGTGGTCATATCTTGAATAGCGTAATTCATCTTAATGATTGTCCATTTTTTTCTCATAGCAAAATGGCTGAAAACTATAAATTATGCTCTAGCAAATTTATTTTTGAGCACGTTTCTTCCATTTTACAAGAGAGGTTGAAACAAAATGTGCTTATGAAATTATCCATTTCATAATGGGCATGCAGCAATTAATGAAGACCGTACAATGTATGCAACTCTTCTTTCAAGGAAAGGTCTGAAAAACCATAACAAATTTTAGTATGTCCTCACAACAGGTTCTGTTCTCAAGATTATTCCAATATCTGGTGTCATGACATCAGAAATTTAAATGTGGAGGAATTTACGCACTTTTCCTCTGCATTTTTAAGTCCTGAGGAGTCATGGATGACCATGTTTCTCAGCTACCAAGACGGCAGTCAGAATACTCCTTCATCTGGGGATCAGATTCCAATTACTTTTTATTACTGTATTATTATTGCTTGGTTTTAGTGCTGGAGAAACATGCCCTGTTGCCTAAGTGACTCCTGATAGTGAGTAATACAAACAGAGCCAAGGAGGGAAATGCTCTCTAATGCACTGAATAGGAAAGGACATGTGGGACGATAAAGGAAAACCCCGCAAGGAAAAAGCAGAGGTGGAAGATTGACATGAACTGAGAAAAACATCATATTATTTAATTCCAGCATAACTGAGAAGATGAACTGTTTGATTGGAAAGGAAAAAGAGCAAAATTAAAGTATCAGAGGTGAGCGACTTGGTGAGAAAAGGGTTATTATAGTTCCAGCGGTCCTTGATGAGCTATGAATTTCTACGATTTTAGTAACTGGCACGGCACTTTAGATCAGGCATTTAATTTGCAGTCCACAGACCATATTTGTTTTAGCAAAGAATGAACTTACCTTAGACTTCATCAAGTATCCTTCTGACATTTTAATAAGCATAATGGACAGTCAGCGATAAACAAATTGCAACATGCCGCAACTAAACTTTACCCAACTTGGGTCAATAATAAATTACACTGTTCAATGAAAAGGGGTGACCCAGGCAAGCAATCCCACTTGGAACGCTAGTTAATTTTGAAAAAGATTAAAGAGCATGGGCAACAAGGTCAACTAGCGACTACATTTTACACGTGTGCATATCAACAGCTTTACAGCAAGCCCATTGCTGTGGGATGTTATCTCAGAAGTGGTAGCGTGCCCATACCGAACGTAGGTTAATTCTACTTATTCTAATTATTTGCACCTGTAGAAAAGCCTAGAAAAGCCTTACTTACCTGAGGAGGGGATGAAAGATGATAGTGATGTTTCTGGCTCCTGGTTTGCAGACAAACTTGGATCCACCACCTTCAATTAAGTTATCATCTGGTCCTCCTGAAAAATAACATGAAACAAGTTGTCTAACAGATCTGAACGTACCTTGAATTTTAGACAGTAAGTGATAATTAAACATTTAGGTCTGTCTGTAAATGCTTCGTTCCTGGTGAAAGATCAGTAATTAATGCGAAGATACGCTCTTTTTATCCTCTTTCTGCTCAGAGAAAGTATTCCTAATGCAATAGGAAAAATACGGCCAATATTTATACATTACTTTAGGCTCCTCTTTCCATAGTTACTGCCAGTATTTCAGGAAGTCTGCTACGGCACAGGACCCAGTTTTGTCTGCAGAAGAGTTTCCCAGCCCCATGAGATGAATTTCTCAGTTGGGCTGAAGGCCAATGTACTGCCCGAAGGCGCTAACACAACACCCGTCACACAGATGAGAGACGCCCAGATACCATAACGAGACTTGAGCCTCACGGTTCTTCAAAGCATCACCCCACTGACAAATGGGGACCTCCAGCCTGAAGTTTCAGTGACTTTAGCAGCTTTTGGAACAGCCCTAAACCGAACAAACACCTCTTAATTTGCACATGAGCACACACTTAAATTATCCTCTCTCAAAAGCACAAGGGTCATCACCTTGTGTAATAAAAAACCCAAGGACTTGGCCATGTGGATACGATGTATTTTGAAGCCCACCGTGTGCGGAAAGGGTTTTAGGAGCACCGCCTCACTGAATTTTGCTGCTTCCGTATTGCTGTATGGAAGGCTCCCGCACCTCTGACTGATGGCGCCACCGTTCCATCCCTTGGAAGGCAGCTTGGGTTTGATTGCCAGTGACATACAGGCTGGGGGAAGAAAGGATCAAGAGCAGCCCTGCCCAGAGGGACTTGGGGATGCTGGTGGATGAAAAGCTGGACATGAGCCGGCCATGGGCGCTGGCAGCCCAGAAGGCCAACCGTAGTCTGGCCTGCATCAGGAGAAGAGTGGCCAGCTGGTTGAGGGAGGGGATTGTGCCCCTCTGCTCTGCTCTGGGGAGACCTCCCCTGGAGCCCTGCGTCCAGCTCGGGAGCCCTCAGCACAAGAAGGACATGGACCTGTTGGAACACAGAGGGTGTTGAAACCCTGGCAGGGGTTTCCCAGAGAGGGGGTGGAGGCCCCATCCCTGGGAACATTCCAGGCCAGGTTGGACGGGGCTGTGAGCAACCTGATCTGGTTAGCGGTGTCCCTGCTCCCTGCAGGGGGGTTGGGCTGGGAGACCTCTAGGGGTCCCTTCCAACCCAAAACATTCGATGATTCTATGATTCTATGACATGGCATTTTAACTTACTTATTAGATCCAACACTACTGGGTCTGGGTCTCTCACAAGTCCACGTCCTACAACAGAGTCTTGTAATTTCCTAGCAGAAGTCTCTGTTGCCCCAGTTCCAGTTGCATACAAACAGGCTCCCTGAGACGTGAAAAATAAACTTGTGGAGTTTGGCACACTCCTTGGTAGTAAAATACAAGCTCAGAGAGCATTATTTATACACCTCAGGGCCAGTCTGAAAGACTTCAAGTGGCATGAAACACTTGCCAGCACATGTCATGACATCTGAACCAAAGTTACTTCCATAGGCAGCTCCTAACACCAAAACACTTTAAATTAGGGTATTGAGAGTGATAAAAAAAAAAGGGGGGGGGGGGGGGGGGGGGGGGGAAATCTGGCTGAAACCCTTGCATTTCCTGATAGCAACAAAGTCCACATTACCCTTCCAGAAGAAAGAATTTTTAGGAGAAAGGCCGGATGCCCCACACATAAGCAAATGACAACATCAGAAGAAATCTCATTCTGAAATTCAGCACATAATCCCTTGCATTTTGGTCACACTCCCTTGTCACAAAGCACAGACCATCAACTTGCTGGTACCAAGTAACACTATCAAGTAAGTTTTTTGGTCAAGATCCTTAAATAACCCGAAATACGAACTTCGGCAAAGTCTGTATATCCCAAATATTATCAAGCCCTTTGCATTTGGCATGTGAAGTCTCCTTAATGATTGAATAATAATAAATGCAGAACCTAATCACATTATTATGATAGCTTTATAGGCAGGGAAATGACAAAGTACTTGAAATCAAAACACCACCAGCAGATTATTGAATTTTTTGACCCTGACACCTGCCTGCCTCGAAACGAGAAGAATGTCTTCAAATTGGAAAGTGTAAGAGGAGGAACACAACCGACGAGTAAGTGACTCTGATCTTCTTTTCAAAGTGATGTTTATACGCCTTAGGCCATTACCTGCAACCAATCTATCAAAAAAAAAAAAAAAAAAAGTTCTTCAATGACTTGGTTTAATTGACCCTCCTGTTAGCAACCTCACGGCAACGTCCAAGGACCAAGCAGGTCACCAACACCAGTTCTTCCACACACCAACCCTCCAGGTCAGGAGTGTTTTGAACAAGAATCCACAGCGTTGGTGTAGATTCAAAGACGCTGTTTTGGTGCCCTGGTAAAAGGGACAATATTACATTTCCTGTGGAGTGGGAAATCCATCCTCTGGATATCTGCACTTGCAGTGTTTCCACAACCTGACTCAGCTCCCCAGATGCACCATTAGGATATGAAGCTTCTTGATAAATCCATAAGGACTCGGGAAGCATAAGGAAGCGGCTGAGAAAAGAGTTCATAAAACTTTACTGATTGTAATTAGAAAGAGGTGGCTCTTAAAAAAAAAGTTCAGGAGTTTCCTTTTGCATTTTGAAAAGTTAACTTGCACAATGTGACAGTTTAAGCGTGGGAAAAAAAAAAAAAAAGAGGCGCAAATTCTAGAAAAAGAAAATTATTCATTTCCCCTATTAATGTCAGACCCTGCAATTTCCAGTGGGGTCTGTGTCTTAACTGACTTATTGAAGAATTCAACCAAGCATGAACTACTGAGGCATGAACTAGGAAATACAGGCTCGAATTAAGAAAGGGGTGTTATTCTTGTTACATCAAGTCACCCTGAACTAATCAATATTATTGACTGGGATGAACTTCACAGCAAGGAATAAAACAATCTGTCTTACCTGCTTGGCCATATTATGGGAGATTTGAGAAGAACGGAACACTGGCACTGAGAGAAAAATATGTTTTTACATCTGCTGCACTCTTAGCTTTCAAATTAATAATAATGAATGCTCTGCATGTAGGTGTAAGCTATGAGGAAAAGTAATTTTGTTGGTATTTAAATATTTTACCTTGAAAAATACACTGAATGTAAATCTTATTCCTGACAATGCCCTGTACATACCAACAACCCAGCATCGCAACAGTTCTTGCTAATGCCAGCAGCCTGCACCACACCTCTTACCTTCACCTCTCTTGACGCTGCCACCGAACCGCTATGGACCCTGAACCAAGCGGCCACAGCCCGACATCAGCACAGCTCCATTCGTGCATGGCCATGGCACAGAAAAGCAAACGCTGCCATTTGCCACAATTCACAATGCAGTTTTGTTATGATAGCCATCGGAGAAAAGTCCAAACTGGTGCAAGAGAGAGCTTAGGATGCCTTTGCCTGGATATTCAAGTGGAAATTCAAGGGAAATTCAATCATAGAATCACAGAATGTTTTGGGTGGGAAGGGACCCCTAGGGGTCACCCAGTCCAAGCCCCCTGCAGGAGCAGTGACACCTTGAACCACATCAGGTTGCTCAGAGCTTCGTCCAACCTGGCCTGGAATGTTCCCAGGGATGGGGCCTCCACCACCTCTCTGGGCAACCCGTTCCAGTGTTTCACCACCCTCACTGTAAAGAATTTCTTCCTTAGATCCAGTCTAAACCTCCCCTGCTTCAGTTTAAAGCCATCCCCCCTTGTCCTGTCACAGCTGGCCCTACTAAAAAGCTTGTCCCCTCCTTTCCTCTGGGCCCCCTTTAAGCCCTGACCGGCCGCACTCAGCTCTGCCCGCAGCCTTCTCTTCTCCAGGCTGAACACCCCCAACTCTCCCAGCCTGGCCTCATAGCAGAGGGGCTCCAGCCCTTGGATCATTTTAGTAGCCCTTCTCTGGACCCACTCCAACAGGTCCATGTCCTTCTTGTGCTGAGGGCTCCAGAGCTGGACGCAGGGCTCCAGGGGAGGTCTCCCCAGAGCAGAGCAGAGGGGCAGAATCCCCTCCCTCGACCTGCTGGCCACGCTTCTCCTGATGCAGCCCAGGTACTAGCAGGGACTCTCCCTGACTACACCAAAATCTGAAATGTGCATTTACATTGACCAGCCAACATGATACCTCCACCGCAGATGATGCCCTGTGCTGGAGAGGCAACAGGCATCTCCATAAAAATACACCGTGAATATCACTTCATGCGTACCGATTCCTACCAAGAGCATCTCCTGCAGGGAGGCGAATGATCGTTCATCCAAAGAAACCAATACCAGCTCCACAGAAAACAGGCACCTTCCAGATGACGGAAGAGTGGAACAAATACCCTTTGGGTTTTGGGTTTTTTTTCTCCTTATCAAGATGATAATTATCAGAGAGGCAGTTTGCGTAGCCTCTCAAACAAGAGCTAAGCGTGCAAATAGCGTACTGCTGGGCTGTCCCGAGTGCATGGTGCGTACGCACGAGCAGCCTCCAAGAGAAGAAAAGGAACTGCTTCATTAGGGAAAAGGAGCTGTAAAGCCTAATTCCTAGCGAGCACTGAAGATTTTCAACTGTACGTAAGTGCTCAACTTTATTGCCATGACAGCTCACCATAAGCACCGACGACGGGACTAAGCATCCATGCTCACTGATGTACAACGCCACGACGTACACAGCTCTCCAGTAACCATCTGGACCAAATATACCTCAGTGCTTCAGCAACGCCACACCACAGAAATATTTCATTTGAGTTGCACAGTTTGGGTTTTTTGTTGGTTTTTGGTTTTTTAGTGTAAGGCAAGAAACTATAATAGCAACATTTCATAGGCACTAGGGAAAAAAAACCCCAAAACTTTCACAGATGTCAGAAAGTACCCAAAGGGAGGGTGTAGTGAGGTGGGGGTTGGTCTCTGCTCCCAGGTAACGGGCGATGGGATGAGGGGAAATGGCCTCAAGTTGTGCCAGGGGAGGTTTAGGCTGGACATTAGGAAAAATCTATTCACACTAAGGGTTGTCAAGCACTGGAAGGGGCTGCCCAGGGAAGGGGTCGAGTCCCCAGCCCTGGGGGGATTTAAAAGCTGGGCAGACAAGGTGCTGAGGGCCAGGGTTTGGGGGTGGGATGAGAGGGTTAGGGGAACGGTTGGGCTTGATGATCTTAAAGGTCTTTTCCAACCTAAACGATTCTGTGATTCTACTGTTGTAGCAATTCCTTCTTAAGAGCATCAGCTTGCTGATTTAATCTGTCTGGCAATAAATTACAAGACCAAAAAAAAAAAAAAAAGGAAGAAAAACTTTTGAGGTGAAGTGAAATTTGTCATACAGTTAATGATACCCTCACGCTGTGCTCGCAATGAAGTGTGCCCACCTGAACGCTGCTGCGAGTGGGAGTCAGAGATGGGTCCATTAGCAACGACGCTGAATGTTTCTGAAATGGAGCCTAAAATGTCACGCTTCAATATGAAAAAGCATTAGGCTACCAAGAAAGCAAGAATCTCTGCACGCATTTCAAGTCTGAACAAACATTAAGAGCACTTCAAGTTTTCCATTCTGCCTAGTATTTTAAAAATTTAAATATTCATCATGGATATCCTTGGCTTACTGCTAACATCCTCTTATCTACATACAGAGCAGGTCTCAGAAGGATGATGGCAAGATTTCTTGTCCCAGAAGGGACCTCCCCAGAAAAACAGGAGTTTCTGCTGCCACGAAGTAACTCAAGTTCAAAGGTCACCCCCACAATTTGAGGTATACCCGGATTTTGCTGATTTACTTTGCGTGGAAAACATACTGAAGCACTTGACCGAAATGCGAAGGATTCGAATCCATCAGAAAGCATCTCAGGGTGTTTTGCAAATGAATTAAACTTCTTCTTGGTATCCCTATAGATATTTTGTGTACTGAAACAGTACCGAAGGCAAACCTTACGTTAGATACACGCCATGACACAAATCACAGCTCCTCATTTAAAGACAAAACCCTGGCACACACCGTGAGGAGTTTCCTGATCCATAATTTTGCAGTTAAATGCTGGTTACCTTCAATAACCAAGGACTGCCGCGTCTACAGAAGAAGCTTGATCCGACTGTAAAAAAAAGTGACACTGAGACATATCCTGCATTTTCCTCATTTATCAAGATAACTTCTCCACCACTAAATTAAAAAAATAAATAAACAAAACCACAAACAAACCCATAAAAACCCAGATGATAACAGTGTTTGCATTTCCTTTTCCTAGATTTTGGGGCAGGTTTGTTTAGTTTGTTGTTTTTGGTTTTTTTTAATTCAAACAATGTTCTCCACAAAGGTCCAAGATTTCTATGAAAGTAACCACTCTTCAGCAACACGCCTGAAGAGGAATTGCACACAACTCACTCTCCTGATCTGTTCCTTGAAGGACGCGAAGACATCAGGGAGGAGGTAGCTGAGCATCTTGTAAAAGGCTCCTCGCACCTTTTACAATCACAGTAAGGAATAAAGTAATTTCTTTTTTTTTTTTTTTAACACCAGTGTAAGGAAAGCTCTCTCTGTCTCTAATGAGAGTACTTTTAAAAGGTGAGATTTCTTACACTGTCACTTCAGAGCACCATAGCACATTACCTAATCGTTTCGAAGCTCTATTTGTCTTAATGCGTTTCATCCTCAGCCTCCCTACACTTTAAATCCTATCAGACACAACAATTTTTGGTTAAGATAGTGGCAAAGATATCTGGCTAGTAAGTAACCCCCTTTCCAAAACATCCAAGAAATATTAGTTTGGTCTCAACGGAAACAGCAAGCACCCAAACCTCAGGAGGACCGTAGGCAAACCTCTGCTCTCTCCCCCTCCCATCCCCAGGACAACTTCATTAATCTCTCCCCAACTGCAAACTTTGCAGCTGAAGAGGTTCCAGGCACGTAGCGACCAATTCTTCGGCACCTCTCTGATCAAAGCGCCTTTCCTAGTGAGCCACTTCACGTTAATCTATGCAACGGCAGAAAGAACAAAAAAACCAGGCTTTGAAGCCACCACAATCAAGCAATCAACACGGCTTGCAAATCAATGCCACCTCCTCCACTCTGAGCAGCAGAGCAGGCTTACGGGAGAAAAGGAACCAGTTTAGAAGATTCGGGCCTTCCAAAAAGTTCTTGATTATGTGGATATCAACAAGATCGTTATTAGCGACATACCATCTTCAAGGTATGGAAATAAAGATTTTCATCTAGAATAAAAGGGAAGAAATCAACAGCAGGGCAAAGCAGGTTATTTTAAAACGGAGGTCAATTTAAAAAGCGATTGATCTGTGCAATTACAGAACAGTAACTACGGGGGGTTATAATGGAAGTCTCCCGCTTTTCCATATTTCTGTACATTAGGACTCTGTTGTCTTACAGCTGCACCCCACTTAAACAGAGCCACACACAACACGAGCACCAAGCCCTGTTTCTACTACGCTGATTCGTAGCGGGGATTCAATGTGTTGGCACGCACATTTAAGCTCTTTTTATAGGAGACACATAACTGATCTTCTATAAAATTCTTTTGCATGTCTAGAATCACCAAACATCACTGCATTCAGGCCATTTTTCAAACTGTTCTAAGACACCTGCTTTGGTAGAGCCCACATGGTGCAGTGCACGCTTGAATTAAGGGCTCAGCAACCAGCTGCCCTGGCACTTGCTTACCTACACCATCAGACCCCAGCAGGGGAGAGGGAAGGGGATGGGGTAGGGTCTGGTTCACTCTCCAGACCAGTCCCCAGGGAACAAAGCATATAGGGAATCCAGCAGCGTGCACCCAAATTAGCTTTTGCGATCGCTTCAAGCGCCTTGACCTTGACCCTTCACTACAGGAAAGACATTGCGTTGCTCAATCGTGTCCAGAGAAGGGCAAGGAAGGTGGTGAGGAGTCTGGAGCCCCAGGCTGCTGGGGAGCGGCTGGGGGAGCTGGGGGGGTTCAGCCTGGAGCAGAGGAGGCTGAGGGGAGCCCTCATCGCGATTTAACAGCCGGGCAGAGGCGGTGCTGAGGGCCAGGGTTTGGGGGTGGGATGGCGGGGTAGGGGGGCGGTTGGATTTGATGATCTTAAAGGTCTTTTCCAACCTAAAAGATTCTATGATTCTTTTCTATGGTTCTATGACCTTAGACAGGCAGCCCTGTAAGTGGAGTGATAGATTCTAGGTGGGTCTTCCCTGTAACTGAGTTGGTTTATCCAAGTGAACAAATATAACAGAAACCGCACAAGTTTCCAGCCCCGTATTTTAACCAGGCTGTGTTTCTGGGCCACCTCCACAGAAAATAATCATGAAACTTCCAAATCCATAGACCCTTCCTTCTGAAGCAACACCATCTTTGAAGACTTATACTTTTCTGAAGAATACTGTTTGGCAGACAGCCTTGAAACATCGCACTTTCCTGCTGGTGTAGGTTAACTCTGGGTTAATGCTTTTCTGAGTCATGTTCTCTTCTCTTCTTGCTGGACTCCTACAGACCATGGGTGGGAGCTGTTATGGGTCTGCCAATGCAAGTGGAACTGAAACTCAGCACTCCAAGTAAAGCAAAGGTTATTTATAAGTGAATTACAGAAAATTCTTCTAGAAAGCCCTTCAAACACCAACCACTTTAGGATTCCACGGACTAGACAAGAGAGCGCTCATCTTCTAGTGGCATCTAGTGGATTATTTTAGGCAGACTATTCTGTCTACTCCTACGTAGCAAGGATGTTCCCTCTGTTGTCCTCTTCACCCATCAACTGCAGTAGAGAGCCCTACACGGCTGCTGTTTCTGGCAGTGACCTACCTGCCCGCCGACATGGTACGTGGGGCTCCTACTCCCTCTCTCCAAACAGGAGAGAGGGGAGATGCACCAGACAAAAAAAAAAAAAAAATCCATGCGTTACCAAGATAGACAAGAATAAGCTCTGGCCAATATTTGATTACTCCCTTGCTTGAGGGGTGAAGCAATTTAGCAAAGGTTTCTGACAAAGGAAAGATTGCATTTCTAGTTTGCTTCTCAATCACATGCTCTTTTTTTTTTTAATGACGGCAGCCGTGAATTTATAGACCAGACCATCAGGAGTAAGGGCCTGATGTTTAAAAACACATAGGCACCCTACCTTCTACCAAAATCAACAGACATCAGAGAGATGATGACATCGGCACTACAAGAGACCCAAAATCAATGGGAATTAGGTGGCTAATTACTTGTAAAATACTGGCTGTCAGTCCTTGGGGCGAGGGCTCTGCAGTGGTAGGAATGGAGCTCTGAGATGATTAACCATCTCAAAAGGGCAGTAGACTGTTCCCAGCTTCCAGACTGTCCATCACTTGTCACTGGCACTAAGCTCTGCACAGGAGATACCAACACTGCCGTAGCCAAGCACAGGTACACCCTGAATCAACATGGTCTATATATTTCGATCTGTTTGGTTAGTTTGTAAATATTTTTCTTCTTTGACAGAGAGGTGAGGTGGAAATGAAGACGAAAAAGATGTGAAGTGGGGGAGGAAAGACAAGGAAGCTAACCTTTAATGTTATAAAATACATCACGTTTCATTTCTGTAATATTTCCTTAAGTGAAAAAAAAAATCTCAGCAGTTCTCCCAGAAGGAGCGCTTGGGGTGATGCTCCCTAACACGGGTTGCAGAGCAGCTTTCCAACCTAACAAGCTTTCACCGGAAAAACACAAATGCACAGAAATTCAGGCAGGGCTCCTTGCAGGTTCTCCGTTGGCTTCATGGAGCAATGGGGCTGTTGTGCCGGGGGACCAGTACAGACACTGGAGTCCACAGCTTCCAAAATACGCACCAGCCCTCTTTGCTGTGGGGTTGGGACCATGTCAGTCACCACAGTGATCTAAAAATACCAGCTGAAGTCATAGAATCATAGAACCATTTAGGCTGGAAAAGACCTTTATGATCATCAAGTCCAACCATTCCCCTACCCCTGCCATCCCACCACTAAACCCCGGCCCTAAGCACCTCATCTACCCGGCTTTTAAATACCTCCAGGGATGGGGACTTGACGACCTCCCTGGGCAGCCCATTCCAGAGCCTGACAACCCTTTCAGGGAAAAAAAATTTCCTAATGTCCAACCTAAACCTGCCCTGGTGCAACTTCAGACCATTCCCCCTCGTCCTATCACCCATTACCAGGGAGAAGAGGCCGACCCCCACCTCCCTACAGCCTCCTCTCAGGCAGTTGTAGAGGGCGATCAGGTCTCCCCTCAGCCTCCTCTCCTCCAGACTAAAAGTCAAGTCAAGTCAAGCCTGATGGCTGGACCATCACAAATCCCTTCCAGGTATAAAACTGGGAAAGAAAGGAAGAAAGCTGTAGCTTGTGTCAAGTTTGTAGAGCTCACACTCGGCTTCAAACCATGCTGAAGGAAAAATAATTTCCAAAAGCAGGAGAGGCAACACTGCCACAAATTGGCTCTCTGCTCCAAGGGAGCACAAGCAAGTCCTACTCGCCACGATGACAGCAGCACGGCTTTTTGCTCTGTACAGGTACAGAGTTCCCCGCCATGAGAGTACGTGTTGCTATCAAAATCTTAAAAATCAATCCAGAAACCGACAACAGGCAGCTGACGCAGATCAGGCAACCCAGACTTCATATAAGACTTTGTACTCGTGCTCAGCTGTAGATCTGGATTCAAGTCATGGGTCTAATACGGCCCCCGTGACCCTGATCAGGTTGCTGTGTTTCAGCTTCCCAAAAGGGGAATTGAAACAGTGACTCCAACCTTCCCCGGGTAAAGCTATTTTGAGAAAATGCTGTAGACAAAAAGGAACAAAGGTTTTATTCACTGTTCTTAAATTCACGCTTCGACTTCAGCTTTCCATTTAATACAGAATATGGCTCCAACGCACCAAACTGAACTGCACCACCCATTCCAATCACTGCCTGAAATTTCGGCCCGAAACAGCTTCTCCACCTTGCTTCTGACCAGCGATCATTGCCCTTCATTTACTGCAGAGCAGGACTTCAGGACAAGAAGCTGATTTGGATGCGGTCGCGTCGCTGGTGCACAGACACATTGTTCTGCTGATGTTCCCATGCCCAATCCTTTTACGCTCTCCTATACTGTCTTGTCTGAGATCCAACACCATATGCATTTAAATAAGTTGCTCTTTAATGTTTCAAAACCTGATTTATTAGTTACTCACACTCCATCTGCCTTGAAAAACTGCAGCGTGCCTTCACTTTCACAGGCTGTACAAAAGGTTGAGGTTCAATTTGACTCCACTTTATCATTTGATCAGTGTGTCAGCCACATATGTAAAGTCTCCTTTCAGCTACAGAAATTGTTTAAAATCTGTACTTTTTTTTCCTCCTCTTTTCTTTTTTTTTTCCCTTTTTTTTTTTTATTTCCAGGCCACACGACTCAGTAGCAGGCACTTTGATTAATGTATTTGTCAGCTTGCGTATTTACCATTCTGGTGGTTACCCTAAAACTCCTGTGTACAGATGTAAGCTCTTCCAAAGCATGGCTGCAGCATAAATCCTTATCCAAAGCCGGAAAACATGTGAGAGCTAATGAACTGTGATTACTTACACACTGCATTCACTTTTCAACTATTTTCTTCTCGAAACCTTGCTTTCTTTATCTTATCTCCTCTAGTGGCAAATGGCTCCTACCTGAATTTTTTATACTCCTGACATGTTTTCTATTCGGTTTTAATGTCAGAATGAAAAAAAAAAAAAAAAAAAGTGAGCAAACTGAGAAAGCAAGCGAAGTAAGACAAAGATATCTCTTGACATACAGTCATTCATTGCTTTATATTCTTATAAACTGTTTAAAACTTCCCACATTTCATCTTTTTAATACTTAAAAGCTCACAGCCATTTTAGACAAAGGAATTGGTAGGTACAGCAAGATCATAGAATCACAGAATCATTTAGCTGGAAAAGATATTTCAGCTCCCCCAGCCCAACCATTCCCCTACCCCTGCCATCCCACCCCCAAACCCTGGCCCTCAGCACCGCCTCTGCCCGGCTGTTAAATCCCCCCAGGGC
>NW_009258662.1:923840-929221 GCF_000687185.1 Egretta garzetta
GTGACCCCAGGGCAGGACCCGGCCCTTGGCCTTGTTGACCCTCACCCAACTGGGCTGGGCCCATGGATCCAGCCTGGCCAGGTCCCTCTGCAGAGCCCTTCTCCCCCCCAGCAGATCCACACTCCTGCCCAACATGGTGTCGTCTGCAAACTGATTGAGGGTGCACTCAATCCCCTCATCCAGGTCATTGATAAAGGTGTTGAACAGAACTGGCCCCAGTACTCAGCCAGGTCCCTCTGCAGATCCACACTCCTGCCCAAGATACATCTGGTGAGGCCGCAGGCTTGTGGTGTGACGTTGGACAAGGCTACACTTCCATTCACCCACTTCTGAGATGGGGCAGATTTGCTATAGCCCCTCTTATGGGCCTGGTATGAGAAATAATGGAATCAACCACGTAGAACATTATACGGCCTTCTGGAAGAAGTATACATCTACAGAAATAATTTTTTAACATGAGCACAAAGGAAGGAAACTGAGGATTTGGAAACTGTACATAGCTGGGACTACTGTAACCATCATGCTGTCCAAGAAAGCTGTCATTGACTTATTTTCCACATATTAATGAATGCATCAGTTCTAATGAAGATAAATTTGCCAATCTTTTGACAAGTCTTGAAAATGTTACAAATCTGGCATGTAAAACAAGGCAAAATAAATCCTACTTGGTTATTCAACACTGCAATGCCGCTGTAGATTTATAACAACAAAAGAACATCTTTACTCCTCATCTGTGCATACACTGGTGTGAATTAATTCATTTTCCAGCAATATGCAGAATGATCCCTACTAATAACATGGGTTTTCCCCAAGGGAACTGAAATGGATTGTCCATGCCGGTGCACAAAATGCACAAAACAACTCCCTGCGCCAGCAGAAATTATCAGATTGCTCAGAGTACGACCTGTCAGGCAGCATTTTTCAACCTGTTCATCCATAATCTCTTTTAGATGGGTTTCCCCACCTCCTTATCCTCCTTGCTTTGTTTTGCCTGAAATTCAATCAAAGATGAATTAAGACTTTTGAAAACAACCAACACCATGGCTATTAAGTCGCGCTGGAAATTCTAGACCCCTGTGTTAATTTTGCTGTAGCTTTTATTTCTTGCATTTTAATGCAAAACTACTTTCCCCCCAGGAGGCTGTCACTGATATTGGCACAAAATCACATGGGGCTGTAACAGAACTCAAGCGCCAATAAAAAGGAGGGGAACTCAACCCTCAGCAGACATTAGCAATTGCAGGAAAACAGCCAGAACTTTAATCACAATTCTTTCAAATGCAGCCAGGGATTTGGAAATGCCGTTATTCTAGGATATGACCCTAATACAGTGCTTAATCAAAGCCATTGCTAGCACAAGAATAACCTGGTGACTTTAATAAAACACAATTTCATAGGAGCCAATATGTCAGGATCACGCTGTATCTAATATAACAAACTCCAGAAAGAATGACCAGTCCTTTCCATAGATGTTTCTGTGCGTTTCTATAGACAGGGAACTTAAGATTTCTCCTAAGCAATGACCAAGAACTCCTATGAGCTCTGTTTTACTCTTTGCAGTGGTGCCCAGCACCAGGACAAGGGGCCATGGGCACAACCTGAAGCAGAAGAGGTTCCAGTTGAACGGGAGGAAGAACTTGTTGACTTTGAGGGTGCCCGAGCCCTGGCCCAGGCTGCCCAGGGGGGCTGTGGAGTCTCCTTCTCTGGAGATATTCAAACCCCACCTGGACAATGTCCTGTGCCCCCTGCTCTGGGTGAGCCTGCTTGAGCAGGGGGGTTGGACTGGGTGATCTCCTAAGGTCCCTTCCAACCCCTGCCGTGCTGGGATTCTGTGATCCTGTGAAAATTTCTTAAGAGAGTTCTTTAAATTGTCTTTTTTTTTACTTGCTGCTACTGCTGTGCAGATATCAAGGATAAGAAAAGCTCAAAAGGTACACATTGAAAAAACTAGTCAAGTACTAACAATTTTCTTATTTTAATTTTTACTTGGAAGCGTTCAGCAGTCATAGGCTAAAGAAGCCAAGATTTGAACATTTCAGCTTTGTCAGAAAAATTAATTTGTGGTTTCTGCTGATTCAGCAGGCTCTGTCGGCAGTAACGAGCTAGCTCGGTAGAGTCTTACCTACGTCTTGGAATACTTGGTATTGTAATTTCACAATTAAAAGAAACATGTGCTCATTTGTTCAGCCACAAGAAGCAGAAGTGCACACACTAGTACAGAGCAGCTAGAAACCCCCATCCCTGGAGGGATTTAAAAGCCAAGCGGCCGAGGTGCTTAGGGCCAGGGTTTGGGGGTGGGATGGCAGGGTTAGGGGAACGGTTGGGCTTGATGATCTTAAAGGGCTTTTCCAACCTAGATGATTCTATGATTCTACGACATGGCAAAAGCACAAATTAAACTTGGCATCCAGCACATACTTTAAAAGATGGCACAAACCAAGGGTATTCCTAGCCCTCGGAGTACATTCCCTAAGCGTGGAAGCTTCTTCTTGCAGTAACACTGAGAAGTCTGGACAACGCTATCTCCAAGCTGTGTTGTACCACCTCTAACTGCAGTCTGCAAATCCATCACTCTCTCTTTAAAAATAGATGTGAGCCATTCTGCATCTGAAAGGAGTACCGAGTTCAGAGGTCCCCCTCTGCTGTGGTCCTAACCTTTCAGCTTCAAACAACCACAAAACTTACTTTGAAAACTACTGTTCATCAAGAAAAATCAGAAGCAGCCTTATCTGATGGAGGGAGTATTCAGAGAGCACTTCCCCCCCCTCCGTTTTTTCCCCTACAAGGGCTACTTACAACTGAGGAAAGCAGCCAAACTCTAACACAGGAAAAGGGTTGTGTTATTCGGAGCGACACTCGGTAATACAAAGGGTCCCACAACACAGGAGAAGCAGCAGATCTGAAAGGTTTCCCACCTCCCACCAAATTTGGAGAGCTGTATCGTGCTCTTAAGGCAAAGGCGCTGTGTTGCGGGGCATCAAGGAAGAAGTTCTCGGCTGGCGTGGAGCAGCGGGCAGGCACCGATCCTTGGTGTATGCTGCCCCCCAGCAGCCACCAGCAAGCGAAGGAGCCCAACAAGAACATGCTTGGCCATCATGATGACCACGCTTCAACGTATAAAATTAAATACGAATTAAAGCAATAGGAGTATCAGCAAAAAGTTGCTTGCTCTTTCTTAAGGCGGAATTGATAACCTGTTCAATAATGGGATTGTTTTTGGTAGGGCTGATCCTTGGCTCAGTTTTCCAGGCTTTTTTTCAGAGCGGTGAAAATCAAAGGATTTCGGCATTGAGATGACTCTGTGCCTCTCACCGTCAGCTGACAGCGAGAAGATTTTCCCCTCACTGCAAAAAAAGAGATATCCATCATACCCGACCAGGTGAAATATTAGGAGGAATCAAAATAAGGCTGGGAACCACCTGGTCTCATATTATGACCTCTGTCTAACATAAAATAGCTCTATAGCATTAAAGCAAAGAGAGCCACGCAATAACTGGTTAAAACCACAGCTTTGCCTGTAGAGCTATGATTATAGCGGGGGCTTTGGGCATGGAGGAGAAGACTCCCTGATATCCCCAGCCGACGCCGCTGGGCTGGCAGAAAGCTGCAAATGGCTGTAATGCTGTAAACTCTGCCAGAAGACTGCTGCGTTAACCAAACGCACCATGACATGCCTTCCATGGGATCATTGCAGATGAAGGTGGAAAAATATCTACTCTCTTCCCCCGCGAATAAATGACAAAGCCTTCCAAAGCATGAGATCAGCTGGCTCGCTATGCTACTGCTTAACTCAAAGATTGCAGAAAAGAACGGTGAAGAGAAGCAGCGGAAACCAGAGAAACATCGTACAAGCATCCATTATTCTTAAAATAATGGGCTCCAGGAACAAAACTGTCGCCGGTGCTACTTTTGAGGTACTTAAGGTACCTTAAGGCAGACCTCTGCGTAACCTGTTTCTGTTTTTACACGTAACGTCCCTTTTTAATGACAGTTTTAAACCTACCCATGCTCAAGGGACTACTACTTCATTCTTCTTTTTTGGCAAGATCACATGGCCCAGTGCTACACACTTCCACACTACCGCGTAGCCTCCTTTTCCAACCATCTGCTTGTTCAACTAATTCAAGCTATTCCCAGTTTTACCTACAAGAAAAGACACTCCAAGCTTCAAGGAGACGGTTTCACCAGCGGAGGGGGCCAGGAGGGGGAAGCGGAACAAAGAACCTAGTCTAACAATGAGAGAAATGTCAAGAAATAGAAATGTCAAATCCCTTAGGGTGGAGGGGGAAAAAAAAACCCAACTCCAGTTCATCTCCAAGCGCTGTATTTTGTAATGAAATTACACTCTATAGTCCTCCCTCGGGGAAAACCTGCTCCAACTAATTAGACTGTTGTTTTTTTAAAGTTCAAAACAAATGCAAGAATGTCTACGCAGCATTCATGCCCTAGCTGTCAAGAACTGCATTTAACTCTTTGCAAGCAGAAAGGTCTGAATCTTGCCACCAAAACCTGTAAGATGGCTCAATATGGAACTAGTTCAAAATATCTCAACGTTCTTCTTGATGCTTACCACTTATGCCATCTTGCTGCTGTCTTTTAAAACGCTCTTCAAAAGCTCCCCAACAGTTTGCTTAGCAAATCAAAAGACTCTCCTGAATCCTCCAAAAGCCTTGGTGGTGGTAGCCACAGAGCATGGTGTCCCTCACGTCCTTGGCAGTACCAGTTCATGATTCTGCAAGCTCATTTACACCTAGGACAACTGGACGTTGATTTACAGCTGCGATATTGAGGTGGTGACGTAAAACAAGTACGCAGTACTTGCTTCCCATCCCTTGAAACACTTCACTCCAGATGCCAACGGCGGGAGATCACCTTCAGTTCAAGCACCATCAGATGCCTTCAGTACAGCTGGGATAAAAGGTGGCTGAAGCAGCTGTGGCTTGTTCTGCAGTGGCATGGCCAAAAGGTAAACACAACAGCAAGGGCCAGGGCCGTGGCCAGGACCAAGTGTGTTTCACACCTTCCAGATCCATACCATAAGCAACAATACTATAAAAAGTCAAAACTCTCCTGAGAATGGCAAGCATTTACTCACTAGCCAGGTCACCCATACAAAATGCTATGGTCTTCAGTCGCCTCATGCAATGAAATCCTTATCACAGAATCCCTGAAAGGCAATGGTTGGAAGGGACCTCCAGAGATCAACAAGTCCAACCCCCCTGCTAAAGCAGGGTCACCCAGAGCAGGTTGCACAGGATATCATCCAGCAGGGGTTTGAATATCTCCAGAGAAGGAGACTCTAGATGTGGTCTGACTGGGGCAGAGTAGAGGGGGAGGAGAACCACCCTCGACCTGCTAGCCCTGCTCCGCTTAATTACACC
>NW_009258662.1:929264-953559 GCF_000687185.1 Egretta garzetta
CCCGCTTGTCGTCCACCAGGACTCCCAGGTCCCTCTCAGCAGAGCTGCTTCCCAGCAGGTCAGCCCTCAGCCTGTCCTGGTGCATGGGGTTCGACCTCCCCAGGGGCAGCACTTGACACTTGCCCTTGCTGAACTTTATCAGGTTCCTCTCCACCCAACTCTCCAGCCTATCCAGGTCCCGCTGAATGGCAGCGCAGCCTTCCGGCATATCAGCCACTCCTCCCAGTCTGGTGTTGTCACTGAACCTGCTCAGGGTACACTCTGTCCCCTCGTCCAGGTCATGGATGAATAAGTTGAACAAGACTGGGCTGAGTACTGAGCCCTGAGGAACCCCACGAGCTACAGGCATCCAACTAGACTCTGCACTGCCGACCAGAACCCTCTGAGCCCTGCCATTCAGCCAGATCCTGATCCACCTCACTGTCCACTCATCCAGCCCACGCTTCCTGAGGTTCCCTATGAGGATGTTATGGGAGACAGTATCAAAACCCTTGCTGAAGTCAAGGCAGACCACATTCGCTACAAAAGGGAAGATATTGTAGAAGCTGGTGTCAACTCAACTGAAAAGTATTTCTTTATGGGCCTATCTACATGGATGAATTCACACCTATACTTGCAGGAGGAAGATGGTTGTGAGCTCAGGGACAGAAGTGTGCTAGGCACAAACACGACCTCCAGCTGGGAGCTGACCTTGCCTCCAGCAGCTCAGACCATGGGCAGAGCATACACCATCATCCATCTGCATCCATAAAGATGTGTCTCTATTTTCCACATACACTCTTGAGAAAAAGGGCTTTAACAAAAGTAAGAATGCTCCTTTTTAGACAGAAGTCTAGAACTTCTCTATTAAATTGGGTCTGTACAGAACAATGACTGTAAAGCTTTTGGCATCCCTCTTCTATGGCCAGGTGAGAAAACTATCTCATTCTGTTAGCCAAGGGATCTTTCTGGCTTGCTTACTTTCTGCCTGGCAGTACGAGCAAACTCAGTCAAATTCAAAGAAGAAAAAAAGTTTCCTCGCAGTAGCTCTGTCAGTGGTACATGTCTGTATAACAGATAATGCATAAGGCAACAAAGAATTAAAGTTGTTGGTTTGCAAATAAAAGCATTAATCACAAAAATTAAAAAGTAATAAAATTCTAAATCAAGTAGGCGTAAGAATTTGCTTCCCCTTATTAAAGCAGGAAGATATAATTAATTACATGTCTACTGTGGCCAGCAGGTCGAGGGAGGGGATTGTGCCCCTCTACTCTGCTCTGGGGAGACCTCCCCTGGAGCCCTGTGTCCAGCTCGGGAGCCCTCAGCACCAGGAGGACATGGACCTGTTGGAGCGGGGCCAGAGGAGGGCTACTAAAATGCTCCGAGGGCTGGAGCCCCTCTGCTGTGAGGCCAGGCTGGGAGAGTTGGGGGTGTTCAGCCTGGAGAAGAGAAGGCTGCGGGCAGAGCTGAGTGCGGCCGGTCAGGGCTTTAAGGGGGCCCAGAGGAAAGGGGGGGAAAAGCTTTTTCGCAGGGCCAGCTGTGACAGGACAAGGGGGGATGGTTTTAAACTAAACCAGGGTAGGTTTAGACTGGATCTAAGGAAGAAATTCTTTACAATGAGGGTGGTGAAACCCTGGCAGGGGTTGCCCAGAGAGGGGGTGGAGGCCCCATCCCTGGGAACATTCCAGGCCAGGTTGGCCGGGGCTGTGAGCAACCTGATCTGGTTCAAGATGTCCCTGCTCCCTGCAGGGGGGTTGGGCTGGGTGACCTCTAGGGGTCCCTTCCCACCCAAAACATTCTATGATTCTACTCCTCCTGCATTGGTCCTTCTAGCATCTGGGCTTTTGCAAATGAGGGAACAAGATGCAGATTCAACACAAGGAGCGGAGCTGCTGATCAACCCATTACAAAACCCAAACACACGCTGCGGTGTGTCTGGTCTTCTCCATCACAGTTTCCTTCAAGACACTAAGGTCATCAATGAGCCTCTGATAACTCCAAATGGACCCTCTGCAGATGCTGTATCTGATCCCAAATCCAATGCTTTGGGGCCAGGCGAGCTTCTCTCGCTTTCTGATCCAACACCCAAGACCTCTGGTTTTACCAGAGAGAGCCACAGCCTCTAACTTAAACATAAAAGAGCAGATTTTCAGTTATTTCTACAGTATGCTTAGTTACACACAAAAGAACAGCCAAAAGGCCTGTATCCATTCAGTTAATTGTTCACCCTGAAGAGTTTAATTATTTTTATTCATAGAAATAAAACGTATGCCCTCTTCCCTTGCTGATAAATAAAAAAATGCTGGAGCTCTTTGGTCTGGTTATTCTTAAAGAACTGCTCTTTATTAGCAAAATCCATTCTAAGGGTTAGTTGAATACTTTTGGAGCAACCTTTTATTATGTGTTACTATTTTTAGATTTTCATTCTCTTCTTTAAAACTACTTACCAGCTAGAAACTTTTACTAGCTGCCTGTGATTGGACACATTTAGTTACCAATGAAACCTTCAACTGCCTTAATTTAAAGCCAGCAGGACAATTGAATTTAATTTCTTTGATGACACCAAGCATGCTCATCATAATGACACCGGAGAAGATGTGAAATGGGTACAGTTTAAGATACTACAGCCAAGAGCTGCAAGAATCCCAGAATCCCAGACTGGCAGGGGTTGGAAGGGACCTCTGGAGCTCACCCAGTCCCACTCCCCTACTCAAGCAGGCTCACCCAGAACAGGGGGCACAGGACAGCGTCCAGGTGGGGTTTGAATATCTCCAGAGAAGGAGACTCCACAGCCCCCCTGGGCAGCCTGGGCCAGGGCTTGGGCACCCTCAAAGTCAAGAAGTTCTTCCTCCTGTTCAACTGGAACCTCTTCTGCTTCAGTTTGTGCCCATGGCCCCTTGTCCTGGCACTGGGCACCACTGAGAAGAGTCTGGCCCCATCCTCATGACATCCACCCTTGAGATATTTGTATGTGTTGATGAAGAAAAAAGAAGAAATTGAAGAAAAAGGTGTCTTGCACAGATATCATAGGCAGAAGCAGCAATTTGCACCTACAGACCAAAAATGTGAAGAAAACATCACTGCAGTGCATTTGATGATGGTTTCAGGTCTGCATTTAAGGGTAAATTATCTCCCCAAGTCCTCAGCAAGGCTCTGAGATGCTGTCGGAGCAGCAAGCAGCTACAGCCAGACACAAAGGCATGGCACAAACCTCCTTTCAAAAACTAGGACGGAGCGAATGCGGAGCAAATAACGTCCTTCTGTCCTCAAGGAGAACACCAGCCTCTCTGCAACCTCGGAACAAAAAGGCAATTCTATTTCGACCTGCACTCTTCATTGCATTTAAATAAAACTGTTTATGGGTGTTTGGAGACCTAAAAACCAAAGTCTCAGTCTGCCATTAATATTTTAATTGAAGCCATGAATATTCATGATCATTTTGCTTCTTTAGAGGACAAGATACGGTAATTAAATAATTCTAATATGTAAATGTGTTCCTGTCATGACACCTTGCCTTCATCTACATTACAAAACCAAGGCATTTTTAGCTCTTTCATTATTTATGTAATTCTGGTTCTTTTGGCTTTTTTTTTTTTTTTCCTCCTTCTAGACTAACTAGAGCTCTTGAACGCAGACGGCACTTTCCCAGTTACAGGCTCAGTAATTATGGACTGTTTCAAAGTCATCTGCCGCTCTTGACTTGGCAGTTTTGGAGGATTTTTATTGGGTTTTAGTTTTTTTTTTTTGGTATGATACATCTTCTGTTTCCAAGCTAATTTCAACCGCACCACGAACACCTGATATTTGCCACAAGCCCAGGAGAATGCAGGCAAGCACAAAGTTATTAAAGATTTCATCATTTCTCAGACTTCAAGAACGCTTCAGTAACAACAAAAATGTATTGGTTTCTACGAGAGACAACAGCAGTAGCTGGTTTCTAAAATAAATATAACATTGCTTTCATTTGCAACTCTAACCAACAGCAGAAAACCCGGGATGATTCCAGCAAGTTTTCCCTGTAATTCCTTTGAAATCCCCCCATTTCAAGACAAGCTGAACTAAAAACCTGAAGCATGTCAAATGAGGACAAAAAACTGGAAAGGGCTTTCCAGGGTCATTGAGTTCACCCTTCAGCTCCTCTGAACAGACCCTCCTGCATCTCCCCCTTCGTACGGCCCATTTTGGGCTTGTTCAGCCTGAAGAAGACTGAGAGGGGATCTCATCAACACATACAAATATCTTAAGGGCGGAAGTCACGAGGATGGAAGCAGTCTGTTTGCAGTGGTGTCCAGCGACAGGACTAGGGGCAATGGATGCAAACTGAAACATAAGAGGTTTCAGTTGAATATGAGGAAGAACTTCTTCACTCCGAGGGTGGCAGAGCCCTGGCCCAGGCTGCCCAGGGAGGTTGTGGAGTCTCCTTCTCTGGAGATATTCAAAGCCCGCCTGGATGAAGTCCTGTGTAGCATGCTCTAGGTGAGCCTGCTTTAGCAGAGGGGTTGGACTAGATGATCTCCTGAGGTCCCTTCCAACCCTTACGATTCTGTGATTCTGTGATTCTGTGATCTCATGCTCAAGTCAAGTTTCTTGCCTTCGCTGTTCAGACCTCAATTCTCTACTTGTTTGAAACCTTTTTCCCATTTCCAGATTAAACTTAGTTTGGGGCCAGTTTATTCCTATCTGCGGCAATACCATTTTTCAGCCAACAGCTCTCTAGCACCCCTTCAAGGTGTCTGCTACGCCTTTTGTAAGCAACTGTATCGCCCTTCAGACTACTTTACTCCAGCATGAAATAGTCTTTTTTTTTTTTTTCTCCCTCACTGTAAGCAACCAGAAACAGCATCCAATATTTCAGATGACTTCTAAGCAGCGACTTGTACAGAGACATTAATACTCTGCATTATCTGCTGGAAATACCGCGCCTGGGTCGCGTTTGCCTTTTTCCGCGCAGCATCGCTTTGGCAGCTCGCAGTCGCCCTGTAATCAACTGGTACCACTTCTTCTCCTCCACCATTTCCAATTGATTAGCTCCTAGTTTAGAACTGAAATTCCTGTTATCAATCCCCAGGTGCATGACCCTGCATTTAACGCTACTGAATTTCATCCCCTTTCTTTTGCTCTGGTTCCTAAGGTCATCCAGCTTCTGGAGGTTATTTCATCATCGCCACCACGGTGGCCACCACTATGAGAAATGCGAGTCATTAAAATATTTCCTAAAACTAACTTAATGAGCAAGCACGGTCCTGGAGGCCAGCAAAAGATAGCAGGTAAGAGACTGCCAATTGATACGGACGTCATTTGAGAACAGTATTTGACACAGCTTCTACTAATTTTGCATAACATGATCCCTTATGGAATCAGAGACTCCAAACAACACAGCGAGGGAAGGACAATTCAGCACCTCAGACAGGAGTGTGTGCAGCTGCTAACAGGAGGAAACCATTCCCCCAAAATAGAATCATAGAATCACTTTGGTTGGAAAAGACCTTTAAGATCATCGAGTCCAACCTTTAAAAAAAATTCCCCCTCGTCCTATCATCTGTTACCAGGGAGCAGAGGCCGACCCCCCCCTCCCTACCCCCTCCTCTCAGGCAGTTGTAGAGGGTGATCAGGTCTCCCCTCAGCCTCCTCTTCTCCAGACTATATAACCCCAGTTCCCTCAGCCGCTCCTCGTATGACTTGTGCTCCAGACCCCTCACCAGCTTGGTTGCTCTCCTCTGGACATGCTCCAGCTATGCAACATCTTTCTTGTAGTGAGGGGCCCAAAACTGAACACAGGATTCGAGGGGCGGCCTCACCAGCACCGAGTACAGGGGCATGGTCACTTCCCTGCTCCTGCTGGCCACACTATTCCTGATACAAGCCAGGATGCCATTGGCCTTCTTGGCCACCTGGGCACGCTGCTGGCTCATATTCAGCCCGGCTGTCAACCAGTACCCCCAGGTCCTTTTCCACCGGGCAGCTTTCCAACCACACACTCGCACTGCAAAATGCTCAAGGACAGTTGAAAAGTACTTCTGGTTTTACAAGCAAACAAGTTCGGTAACAACAAATCCTGCAGTAAACCCCAGTACCGCTGTGGTAAGAGCATCTACTCCACCCCAGCAGATGCTTAAAAGCCTTACGCTGCCCTCGACTCACCTGAACGTGACCTTTCCTACTTGGAATATTTTCTACGTAAAAGCACTTAGCCACCGAGATGCAAGTGGCAGTCATGGTGGTTGCTACACATCTGAAGTGCTTGACCTCAATTTTGGACTGGTGTTATTGGACTTCCCTGATGCGGGCTGAGCATGGCAGTCTTCGACCATATTGATGTCCTGCTAGGTAAACCAAATGAGTACGGTCTTTCCTTCTTCTTGGCTTTATTTTGTCCATTTCAATAGAGAGGGGGAAAAAACAAGTAACTTTCAGAAGTAATTAATCTCTCCTATTATCTTAGAAAACAAAGAGCAGCAGACTGAAACGGAGCAGTCCTTGCTGCAAGTCTGACTTTACTGCAGAGCCATCAATCCCATGACTGACTATCCAAAACAGCAGATCAAATAATCTGGAGCAGCTACGCCGGGGAAGAAAAGAGCATCACAAGCACTTGAGGCAGCCAAACCACAGAGGGTTTCCCAGTGGTGTTCAGAGAGCTTTCAAATCTCCTCCAACACAAAGATGCTTAACATGGATACCATGGAAAGAGGCCAACAGCTGCTGCGTAACTGCACCGTCTTGCCAATGCCTGCGATCGTTGCTGAAGCTGGCACGCTCAGACGTTTCCTGGTGAGCTTCATCGTGTCTGGTTTGGCTTTCCTAATCGGTACCACAATAACAGATCCCTCCCGGTGCGTATCAAACAAGCATCGGTTTCAACACCTGCACAGGGTTTATTCAAAATGACTATTTTTATACATCGCTTCTTTCCCTGAAGGGGAATATCATCTTTGGTAATCCCAGCACATATACGAGCCTCGGAGGACACGATGAAAATAGTCTTTCCAGTTACTCAGCCTTTTAGCAAAGGAGCTTATGCAAAAGTGGGTTACGGCATGTCTGTCCTACTGAAGTCAGCAGGGGATAGAGATGCCCAAAAAGGTATTGAGCAAGCTGGATCTGAAGGAAAGAAGCAGGATGGTCTTATGCAGTCCACACTATTCTCCAGATCTGCCCATGAGTGAAGCAAGGTTGTCTCTGCCTGGCTGTGCCGTGCCATGCCAATGTCCTGGTCTACCGAGGAGCGCCTCAACGGCACACTTCACTCATACTTTTAACTGTTCCGATCAAAAAAAAACCTGTGAAATGCCAGGAAAACACAAAAAGAGTCCCCACCTCCCAGCTGGGGACATATTTCAGTATTTTTAATTCCAGGCTGGCATCAGCAAGATTTCCTTCAGGTGATGCAACTGCTGTTGATTTAAGTATCCAGTTCTGGACTGAGGCACTTGTCCAGGAGCCACTTTGAAATCTAAGTCTTTAACTTCCAAAACATAGCTTCAAATAAAAATAAAAATTAAAAAAAAAGCAGTTGAGAGAAGCATCACTTCCACCTGCTCCAATGTTTTCCCACTAAATGAAGAAAATAAAAGCAGGGACTGAAAATTCCCAGCCAAGGATGAGGAGTAGCAGCATTGAGGAATTCACCAATGAAATTAAATGAGAAACGGAGAAAATGAGCTGTAGGTCTTTTCAAAAGAGCAAAATCCCAAAACATACACCCAGACACCAAATCAGGGGAAAGCAGTGAGAGCTGCCGACGTGGCTCCGGTCAGAGGCATCATGAGCTTTGAATCCATCTTCATCTCCCAGTAAGAGATGGTGCAGACGGGGGCAAACTTACCCATCCTCTGGCCTCTTTCCTTCACGTATCTCATGCAATCGCGTAGTCCAGCCATATTGAATTATTCCTCCAAGTACACACACATATATATAGACACACACATCAGGCCCTTTTTTTTCCCCCCCTAATTAAATCTAGCACACTACGCAACCATCACGCGATGCTGATTAATTTCCTGATTTGATTTAAATGTATCCTAGCTGTGTCAATCTCCTCCCTCTAGA
This sequence comes from Egretta garzetta, assembly GCF_000687185.1. Lineage (NCBI taxonomy): Eukaryota > Metazoa > Chordata > Aves > Pelecaniformes > Ardeidae > Egretta > Egretta garzetta. The sequence continues at coordinate 937,293 of NW_009258662.1, forward strand.
TCTTCAGAACAACCTTCCCTCCTTTAAATAAGGCCGGGGATGTAATCATTTCCTTCTTTTCGCATATGCAGATAGGACAATTATCCAGACATCCATCAGAATGGCTTGCAACAGCGAGAAACATATTTTTAAGCCAGTTTGCCGCATACGCACTAGCTGAATACACAAATCTGATCCCATGTGATAAAATCCCTGAAGATTATTGCAGCACTCACCTCAAGGCTCGGCAGAGCAAGACAAAAAATCTGAGAGCGCAGCAAAAAGATTTGCCCATCCTGGTCCACACTCGTTGGCTGACACTCTCCCTTTTGCAGCAGACGCTATGCCAGAACCTGGACGTATTTTGAAAGACTATCAGAAGCTTTTTATACACATAAACTGCATCATAATCCTGACATGTAGGAATGGCGCAAGAATCCAGCTGTACAGGGACAGAAACGTGCCATAAAATCACATTATTTGTCATATCAGAATAAGAGGGGGCTGAAGGAACCTGCAGGAAGATGCTGGAGTTCAAGAATACGCTATTTTGCTTGCAGAGTTTGTGGGATCAAAAAGCTACCCCGAAAAGACAACTATGTCAAATGCTTCAAAGCGGGGAAAAAAATCCGAAGTGTGTAAGAGCGAGTACGTCTTCCTTAGAAGTTGGGTTTACGAGTCTTGTAAAAAATGATGCTGTGTGCAGTAGCAAAAGTATCAAAGTCACATCCTGCAGGTCAGCCAACCCATCCCAACCCAAGGTTTGCAGGCAAGCTGTGGTCCACAAAATTCAGATGTGTCACGTAAACCAACTTCCCTTGTTTGCAGCTACTAAATTGCAATGAAGGGATGCCATAAATAAATTGGCTGGTTTCCCACCACCTTTTTTTGCAAATCCAGAGCTGTCACAGGACTGTTAAATGATTGAAGACCATCACTTTAGGGAAAAAAAAAAAAAAAAAAAAATTGAGAAGCCCTTCCGGCAATAAAAAACAAAAATGAAATTTATGACTGACCCAAATGCTATTTCTTCAAGGACAATATCTGCCAGCCCTCACAAAGACTACAGACCCTAATATTTCCGCTCTGGGCCATATGTGCCATTCTCAGGCAAAAATAAATTTGTTAACAAGTCTGCAAGAGCAGTTGGCACGCACTTACGCCAGTCTGTACTAACATCTTGAGACTTTCTTTAATAAGAAAAAAAAAAAAAAAAAGAGAGAATGTTTCAGGCAAGTACAAACCCAGCAAAACATGCCTAAAATGTAGGGGGGGAAAAAAAATAGTAATTCAAGGAAACATTTTAAATTCTTCTGCTAATAGACAACAGAAATGTTGGCAAAGTTTCTTGTTCATAAGCTTAGGGATCATCCAGGGGTCCCGAACATTTTAAACATTCAGTGTGACCATCTGTCAGTGACATAGTCACTGAACAGAACGAGCAATTACTGAAGCCCTTCTCAGACATAATCTGTCAACCACATCCAGTTTGGCTGCCAAGAGAAATCAAGCTGAGGACTACGAAAGCAGATTGCCCTTCTGGGGAACGGGACCGCTCCACCTGAGAAGGTGAGCAGCAGCTGGGAAGCAACCAGCATCCAAAAATCTTGTGACAGCCCCCTGGTGCTCATCAGGTCGTGCACCACGGTTTTATGCACGCTGGTGTCTTGCGCTCCATCCCCTGTTCTGAACGGCGAGAGAGGAGAAGCAAACCACGCAGACTCAAAAGGCCAAGCTAAAGGCCATTTTAAGGACGGTGGCAAGAAGGACTCGGTCAGAGTTTACATTACAGAGGTGTTGGCAGGTCACCCAAGAGCAGCAAAAGCAGCTCAATACTCAGAATTTTAGTGCTGAACTCATCTTAAGGACTTCAAGAATCATGTTCAGGTAGACTCCTCATAGAATCATAGAATCATAGAATGTTTAGGGTTGGAAGGGACCACTAGTGGCCATCTAGTCCAACCTCCTCCTCTTCCTCACCTTCAGCACAGCCACACCATTTCACTCAGAGACGTGTTGGAACTGCAGAGAACTGTCAAATCTTCTCGTAAGAAGAACAAGCACTGCTGACATTCCTAATTGCTTTTAATTTTTGTCCCACCAGCCCGAGCTGCAGCATAGCAGGAAAAAAAAAAGAAATGCAGCAGACTGTAGAATAACCCTTTTAAGTAACTCCTGAACCTCTGCAGAACAAAAATCCCAAACATTTCCTAATGGAAATTCATGAAGCTCAACGCGTTCAGGGGGCTTAGGGCTGGGAGGGAGCATTAGGTCACTTGGACCGGCCTCAGAGATGAGTCCATCCAGTTTTACTCAATAGCTTGTGTTTAACCAGACACCTTGGTAGCATCTAGAGACGATTGAGCCAGCCAAGAGAGAGAACCTCCCTCTCCCCTTACCATGCTGCTGTAGTGCTACGTCAGCTCATGTTTAAAGACCGCATCTAGTTTGAATATATCTCACTTTAGCTTTGAGCTACTGTTTTTTCTCACAGCTTTGTGCACCAAAGAAAGAAACAGTCCTTCAGCACTCAGGATTCTTTCCCTTTGAAGGTACTTCATCTTCTTTTCATTATTTTTTTTTCCCTGAAGACAGTAGAGAGACTGCATTTTCTGTATTCTTTAACCGTAATTAGCTCTCCTCTGTCCAATTTTTCACCATTATTTAAAGAGCGCGGGGAGCAGTCTAGCCATAGGATCAGTGTGACCACTTAAGTCGTCTTCAGAGTTGCTGCTTTTAGGGAAGAATGGTTTACACTCAGTCCTTCCACTTGTAAAATTTCGTTACCGGTTGCACAAAACCAATGTCAGAACGGACAACAGCTCGCAAAGGAGCCAGATCGTTCTGCGCAATGGTGGAGCCATTTTCCACTCTGTGCATCTTAATACCCCCCAGCAAATTTTTGTCAGTAGCCACTTTATACTTTACAAAGACACAGAAGTAAATAAAAAATTGCCTCATTACACTTATTAATCGTTGGGTAGTTATATAGAAGTTTTGATTGCTCAGGAAGCCAGGCTTAATCTCGAGAGCCCAGTAGGACAGGCTAGCACAAGCTATCCATCCACCCAGAAAAGCTTTCCCTGGTGACTACCTGAACCCATTCCAAGCTTTTGATGAAAAATTTGGCAAGAATCTTCAGAAACACTATGCTCCTCCTCCCCCAGGTTGCATAAAACTTAGCTGGAAAGAGAACTTCAAATTGGTGCTCACCTTATACGTGACTCTTCCCAGATGAGAGGATGAGAGGCAAAGTTGCAGCAAAGGAAATTCTGATTTCATATTGGGGCAGGAATCTCTGAGATTCCAGGATGGGGAATCACAGAGTGGCGAAGCACTGGGACCTCCATTCTTGGAGATCTTAAAAACTCAGCTGGACCAAGTCAGAGAAACCTGACGTAACTTGGAAGTTGACACTACATTGAGGAGGATGCAGGACCAAAAACCTCTTTACGTCCCCTCCAACCTAAATAACTATGAGGGAAAGGCTGATCATACTCCTGAATCAGGACAGCAAGAGGTCCACGTGGTCCCCAGGATGCTGGGGACATCACGGTTAACACGGCTATAACTCTGTTTTACTTATTTTGTTTGTCAGCAGTGAGCTGATGGAGCACCTCTGTGCTGATTAACCACATGAGCACACCGTAGAAAAAAGATTAAAGATGTAAACCCTGTGATATGGGTGTCAGATTAGAGTAACCCTAAAGCCTGAAAGGAACTGTAAACCAGTTGCTTTTATCTGGCTCGAAGTCCCTGTGTAACAACAGTGGACACTGGCATTGCTGCCTGTTTGTGCTGGTTTGGGCTGGGATAATTTTCTTCATTTGTGCTGGGAACAGGGTGGATCACCCAGGGATGGTTTCGATCCTGCTGAGCAGGGCTTGCACAGAGCCAAGGCCTTTGCTGCTCCTCACCCCACCCCACCAGCAAGAAGCTGAGAAGCACAAGGAGCTGGGAAGGGACATGGGGAACGAGGGGGAATGGTTTGAAGCTGCACCAGGGCAGGTTTAGGCTAGACATTAGGAAAAATTTCTTCACTGAAAGGGTTGTCAGGCTCTGGAATGGGCTGCCCAGAGAGGTGGTAGAGTCCCCATCCCTGGAGGTATTTAAAAGAAGGATGGATGAGGTGCTTAGGGACATGGTTTAGTGGTGGGGTGGCAGGGTAAGGTTAAAGGTTGGACTCGATGATCTCAAAGGTCTTTTCCAACCAAAGTGATTCTATGATTCTATTCTATGATTCTATGGCCAGGACAGCTGACCCCAGGGGTATCCCACACCGTATGATGTCATGCTCAGCATATACAGCTTGGGGGAGAAGAATGTCACACACACATAGCTACCAGCTGATTCCTTTTGAAGGCATTCCCTTATGTTTATGGATGTGGCAGAGAAAGCTCTGATGGTTCTTATCAGTTATCCCACTGTGCTGGTTTGGGCTGGGGTAGAGTTTTCTTCAGAGCAGCTAGCATGGGGCTATGTTCTGGATTTCTGTTGGAAACAGTGTTGATAATACAGAGATGTTTGTGTTACTGCTGAGCAGGGCTTACACAGAGCCAAGGCCTTTTCTGCTCCTCACCCCACCCCACTGGCGGAGAGGCTGGGGGGACACAAGGAGCTGGGAGGGGACACGGATGGGACAGCCGACCCCAACTGACCCCAGGGATATTCCATGCTGTATGACTTCATGCTTAGCACATAAAGCTGGGGGAAGAAGGAGGAAGGGGGGGGCGTTGGGAACGATGGCATTTGTCTTCCCAAGTCACCGTTAGGCGTGATGGAGCCCTGCTGTCCTGGGGATGGCTGAGCACCCGCCTGCCCATGGGAAGCAGGGAATGAATTCCTTGTTCTGCTTTGCTTGTGTGCATGGCTTTTCCTTTCCCTATTGAACTGTCTTTATCTCAGCCCGTGAGTTTTCTCATTTGTACCCTTCCGATTCTCTCCCCCATCCCACCAGGTGGAGAGCGAGAGAGCGGTTGCCTGGGGCTGAGCTGCTGGTTGGGGTTAAACCACGACTGTTTCAGCCCAGCAATGGCCAAATACGATGCGGTAACAATAGAAAAGAACACGCTGAATGGTGCGGGGTGGGGATTACTGCACCCTATGAACCATGAGCAAGACATGAAGGAAATCAAGCTCCTTCTGAAGCCCTGTTACTGGACTGGCCATCTGGTAACTTCAGTTAATAAATTACTGTAACACTTGGCACAAAATACACACAGTGATCACCTACATCCTGTACGAATCCCCAATTAGGAACTTGCCCAAGATCTATGTCCTCATTAATTATTTGCTGTAACAACACAGCCAGTTCTGAAGGAACCCCTAGCACTGCTGCGAAGGGCCAGAAGAGGTGCGGTAGGAAGCTGATGTTACTGTGAAGTCTCTGAAATCACATTTTGAGGAACAAAGGATCCAAAACTGAAAGAATTCAGTGACTGAGTTTCTCAAAACATACATTTAATGGACCTCAAATCTATAATAAAAATATACAGTGATGAAGGAAACCACCAAGGGGGAGAAGGTGGAAATTGGTAACGTGACTGTACAATGAACTAAAGGAGAAAAAAATAATTACTTATTGCTGAAAGAACTTCTGGATTGCAAAAAGGTTGCTAATAAAAATCCTTAAGGATGAGTTTAGGAGATATTCCTACTTATTCTTTAATCACAACTGTTCAAAAGTTAATATGCAAAAAACAGACGCCGATGAAACCAGAGATGGAAGTTATTACCAACACACCGGAGAATCAGATACTCTACATCTTGACCACTGGAGGAACGGAATAGAATTTGATACTGCATATTTCAATTCATTCAGGTACGAATAAATCTTTTCCATGAGGTAAGAGACTGCATGGCTTGAAATTTTAGAAGGCAAATTCAAGGACAGCAGTCAATCAGAAAGACCAGGGGCCACCCAGAGGATGCAGCCATAAAAGCAAACGTGATCCAAGACATAGCAGGGGTACTATTTCCAGTAGGGTCAGGAGGGGAATACTGTGAAGATTTAAGGAACTGGTGAGACACCATCTGGAATACCAATTCAAACTGAGGAGAAACCAGAACACAGACAGAAAGCCTGTTCAGATAACGATCAGCACATCTTACAAGAAAAAACAGATAGCTTGGTTAATTAAATAAAAAATATCAGGAAGTAAACGCAAGGGAAGAGAAGAAATCATTTTGAGACAATATTAAAACATGAAATGTAATTTTGACCACAATAAAATCCAGATGGGATATCAAAGTAATGTCTATAAATGTCAAAGCAGCGAAGTTCTGGACTGCTTCTCAGTAGGAGGACAAAGAAAAACCAAGACTTGATGAACATGTTCCTCTACTTGTGTGGTTCGTTGACTGTAATGGCTGGAAGAGGACTGGATAACTCAAGTAGCCTCTCCAGTCCTGCCTTCTAGTATTTACAGGCGATTAATGGAAAAACTAAGTACCCAACCTCATTCCTGCAGAACGTTGCTACATCTCTCCACGTTAATATTCTTTGACAGCTATTATGATACGTCAGCTGTGAATATCAGCTATCAAAATATTGTCAGGAGCTTGGCAAATACTAAATAAGAAATAATGCTTCTTAATAAAGTAATTAAAAACGAGCATCAATATCTACGAGTCTAGCTGTTGATCAAGAACATTAGTGTGCTCGTCGCTGCGTAATGACAAAACCGCCCATGATTCCCTTAGGGTTTACAGGGGAAATATAATTTAAAGCAAGAACAGATGGATGCAGAGTAGAAAGGATGAACATGGTAACTCTCAACTCCTTAGCATGATAGGTGGGGGGCTCAGAACAACACAGATCTAGCAATTTCCAATGACTTTTTTCGTGGCACCCGATACATCTTCTAAATTGGCTCATTTATTACAGAATTGACTGTAAAACAACTTTCAAACTCTTTTTTTTTTTTTAAATGTTTTTTTCCCCTTCCCCCGAAGAGCCTTGCATTTTCTCACTGCTAATCTGCCTTATGGATCTTGGATTTTAACTGAAAAGTACATCAGTAAATTGGCATCCCCTACTGAGAGAGAGAAGAGCTTCAGTCACTGAATAAAGATGCTGAAACAGTGACAGGTATTTCTGAAAGCTCTTTTGAAAATTCCTTTATAAACAGTATTTTATTTGGCTAAAATACCTGATCAGTGCAGCATTTCTGTAATACGAGTGTTTGCAAAGTGCTTTGGTTCTTCAGATAAAAGGTGCTACAGAACTATTAGTATCACTCGGAGAACTAGTTTCCACGTACGTGTCAAAGGCATTTGTCCCCAGCGAGATCTAATTTCACGGCATTTGGGCTGATTTTGAAATCTTTATTCTTGAGTTATCCAGGTACACGTGAAAAACGCATTAGGTTGGGAGCAAATCTCCAAAGTAACGGAAATATCTTTGCAAGAGAAAAGGCTGATGCCATTAACTGCATTTGTACAACCCGTTGACGACGAGACTAATGGTTTATCAAAAGGCAGCACTGCACAGGTATACAAATAATTTCCTCTCCTTGGTGTGCAATCATCTGCCTGGTCTTCGTTCCCGGGGTATTTACAGCCGCGCTCATTCTGCAAAGCAGCTTCCACCAGGTTGTGTTTCTCCTACCAGAGGCTCAGCATTTCAACTATTAAAGAGTTAACAAGTCTTCACCAAATAATATCTCTGCAGGTGTCAACTCCTTGGAAGCAGATAGGTCCAAAGGGCAGACACATCGTTATAATGAGAGAAAGATTAAGAGGGGGAGAGAAAAGGAGCCAGCATGAGGCATCAGAAGTGCTTTGATGAATGATATAGCCCAGCATTAATGAGATCTGGTAATTTTACATTTCCAGAAAGCTATGGTCGTTAGGACTATGAGGATCATCGTTTTATTCAGCTGGAACAGAGAAAAGTTTAGGACAAAAGCCAGCTCATCAAGAAATCGGTCTCCTCCTTTGAGTTAACACAGCTGTGATTCGCAACATTCCCCATCCCTGCCAGTACCCAGCGCTTGTTTAGTTTCTCCTTTCAAAACGCACTAGGTGCTGTTACCGCTGCCCTCCACAGACCAGATACACGTTAGCTAATAACTGTCCGAGAGGATTTTGCCGCTTTTTAAAAGAAAAAAAAAAAAATAAAAAAAATATAGTCATAATCTTCCCTGGCTGGAGAACTGTCCCTCCCATCAGCCAAACTCTGCAGCCTTTTGCTTATCACCACCAGCTCGTGTCTTTGGCAGGAAAGCTCCAAATCCTCAACCATTTCAAGGTACAAGGGGTAGGAGCTCAACATCATTTTTGTTTTTCTTTCTAAAATCTTGGTGCAATGTGATTTTCGGTTCCATCGCTTACTCCAGTAAAACCTGTGCTGTAGGCTACAGCAAACACAGATGGGCCACCCTAAAGGGTCAAGTCATACAAATCCACATAAACATGAATTTAATGGTTTGTGGAAGTGGTGACAATGCTTTTGATGGTTTGTTTTTTTTTTTTTTTTAGGAGGGAAAACAAGATCTATGGCTATAAAGTGATTTGTGTGAACAACTACCTCCACATACTCTGACGTGGTTTTACCTCTTAATAAAACCTGCAGAACTTCAGTAGCATCCAAGAGCTTATCCCTGCTGTGGTCGGGAAACACTCATAGCCTGCACAGCTCGCCCCAGCGGCCAGAAAGGCTGAATTAGGGAAAATATATAGGACAGAAGTGGACTTTAATACAAATGACCAGATGAGATCAAAAGCCAGTTCCCCAGACCGTGCCCGCTTAAATACCCCAGTGCCACAGGGCAGAGCAGAACCCCCGCGACATCTTTGGGGCATCCTTTGAGCGTCTGCTCCAGGCGCTGTGAAAGGTCTCACGTTCACCCCCTTGAATTCCCTTTTATGCCTGTTCTCACTGAAAAAAAACCTTTTTATTTTTTTTTCTCAGCCATGACGCTATACAACAAATCAGTTCAATCAAACTGTAAGCCACTGCCTTCCATTTCCAGTCTTCTTTTTTTTTTTTTTTTCTCCATTTTCTCTCCATTCAGGAAAGCTCTGAGCTGACACTCTGCACGCTGGAGTAGCTCACACCATACGCCACCATCGCACGTCTTCATAGAAGCGATGCTACAACACTTAGTATTAAACCACAAGTAACCAGACACAGAAAAAGCCCTCGACCAAACCTTGGTGCCTTTTTCCTGCCCTCACTTGCTTCAAACATAAGATTCCTTCTGAAGTATCCACATTTTTTAAAAGAATTTAAATCACCTTGATTTTTGTTTTGATTGACACAAAGCCTTCCGAGATGGGCTTTGCTTCCTCACTAGCGCCATTCCTCCTCATAAATATTTATACACAACTTTCAGGTTTTAATGAATTCCAAATATTCATACTTAGTTTTGTTGAAGCTTCCCCATGTCTTCAAAAATTATTTTAATTGAGTTTTTGCTTAACTTTTTGCCACACCACACGGCTGATGATGTTCACCATTAAGGAACGACACTGAGTAGAAGTCCTCCACGCCCCCAGTCACCTAACATGGATTTACTCCTACACTCCCATACTGTGTAGTTAACCAACAAACAAAGAGTATTTTTAAAAAAATGTTAAAATAAAATACAGCAAAAGCAGACACAACCAAAAAATAAATCAGTTAAAACAATTCCTTAAATTTTTTCCCTTTTTTTTTTTTTTTTTTTTTTTGCTTTCTCACAGTCTTTGAGCATTCAAAAATTACAGTTTTTGCTTTGGCAATCGCTCCAAACCAAACCCAAGAAAATCTAATTATTACAAAAGGATTAAGTCGGTTTCTGTTTCTCACAGGCTGGCTCAGCTCCCATCCCACATTTCACACTTCTCAATTTTGTCCTTTCGGCGTTTAGCCAGATTTCGGAAATCTGCAACATCTGATCACCTGTTCTGGTGTTGCCTTCCTCTTCTGTCTGTTCTTCTTCCTCCCTTAGGTATATTTTTTTTTCCTGACATCTGTTCCACCACCTTCCCTTAATAATATTACACCAAATCACTTGCATGATGGTTTGCAAAATATAAACCTTGTTGATATAGTACCTTCTTTCCCAAACCTCTCCATCTTCTCCTGATGTTGGGATCATTCACGGATGGTGCTCGAAAAACATCTGTATACATTAAAACACATTTACAGCCTCTCTTCTCCAGGCTGCACTTCTGCATCATTTTTATTCCGTTGACTTCATCCCGTAGTCGTTCCTCTCTTCCCTTTCAAACTGATTTCACAAGCCTGTGCCTCACCATTGACTGCTTTTGCAACAGCCATTTCACACTGACTTTTCCTTGCTGTTTTCCCCTTAAAAGAAATGCATAGCCCGCAAAAAGGCCAACCAAGAATCAAGCCTCAACTTCTTTCATTTGCCCTCCCATTTCTTTTTCATTTCTTTTGTTTTCATCCAACTTGTCTGCCCTGCTTCAAAGACATAAACATCCACTGGACCATTCTGGCCTCCTAATTAGACGCTACGGCAGTCACGCTCCTACCGCCACCAGCTGCGACTAACCCAAACACCCCGAAATTAAGCACGAACCTCCATCGCACAGGGAATTTCTTAGGAACTCACAGAAACCAGCAACCACAGTGACCCAGCTACTGGAGGGGTCACTTCTGTCCCACCCCAGTGAACATCTACCATTTAGACCAGCGGTCTTCCAGCACACTGGACTTCCTAATCCGATACCTTCAAACCGCTTCCTCCACTGAAGTAACGCCAGCTTCCCCTCGATTTAGGTTTATCTACTCCAGCCTGTATCATCACCCGCCGGTTCCAAAGAAAAAGCACCAGCTGTTCTTCATCCCTCCCACAAACAGCTTAATCCTTCCTGGCAGAAGAACAAGCTGGTAGTAAAACTGGTCATTAACAAGTTTCAGCTGGAAATTAGAAAACAGCTTCTCCCCATCGGGAGCAGCAAGGATCCGCATTACCCTTCCAATTGAATAGGGAGGACAAACATCCCAGCCACCGCCGCCCCGGAGGCTGACAAGTTTATGAGCAGAATTGAAAGATTTTGCCGTCTAAAGAAACGTGGGGGAGTTGGATTCGGCGATGCAGGCAGCCCTCCAAAGCCTGTAATCTTAATTGGAAATATCAATCTCTACCAGAAAAGCGAGTTAACAATATTTTATATAATAATACATTTTACTCTGTCATGCAATTATATTCCAACCCCTGAAATGCACAGAAGTTTGTTTTCATTTTGATACAGTCAATATTTTGGCAAAACAATGCCACACGCTTTGCCAGATGTTCCATCAAATGTCATTAAGTTTTTAGGCACTTTTTTTTAATGTTATATGTAAATATATATTTGGCTTGCACTCTGCACCGTTGATCCCCCAGCTTTTTCTCTCCACCCATCCTTTCAAAAACATTATTTCTCATAATTACAGGTGCTTCTTCCTAAATTTTCTAATTCAGGTTTTGCAAAATCCAGGACCGATTACATGCTTTTAACAACGTTAATACATGTTAACGTACCTAGCTCTTTTCTAATATGAAGTCCATCTTTAGCTTGGGGGGAGGAAGGCAAAAAAACCTAAATCTGCAGAGGCAGTTTTAATGTTCTAAGTTCAACAAATGGTAAAAACAAATGGTTAGCTAATTAGTAAATGCCCAGTGGCTCTGGGGAGATGATGATGATGATAATAGTAATAAAACCCAACAACCAAGTTAGGCCGTTGAGTGGGGTTTGTACTTTGAAATCATGACTCTTCGGCAGGTCAATTTAAGGCCATAGTTGCACCTTGTAGTATCTTATCATCACCGAATTCTCTTCCCTCTGCCGATGGACAATATTGAGGCTGTAAGAAAATGTCAACCAAACTCATTCTTTATATTATTTGTAATGGACTGTGAGAAACGGTACTAAGAACCCACTGTTATATTCACATCTCAGCCAGACAAAAGAAAAGCCAGCTGAAAAGAGTTTGTCCTTTCCCTTCTCACTATTCAAAGCCGAGTTCCGCTGTACAAACCAGCCAACGCTGCCTGTTAACTCGTTCAAAAAAAAAAAGAGACTGAAAAGACTCTGAAAATGGGAAAAACCACAATGTAAAGCAAACAAATGTAATAAACCAAGTTCCCAAGCCCCTTTCACATCCAGCCTCCATCCCCACAAGCAGCTGGAGCCCGTTGATGCTCAGGCAGCAAGAGGTGCCTACAAAAGGATGCTCTACAAGAGGAGCCCACTTCTCTTTAGGGCTTGTTGAAGGGGATGTGTTTGTGTTATTATTTACTTTTTAACATAAAAAAAAAAAAAGAACAAACAACACCAGGAAACCATAGGGAAAAGGAAATGAGATACTAAGTAAAAGAAGAAAAAAAAAACCTCCCCCCCAAGCTACAATCAGAGCCAGCTGTAGGCCAATTAAACTCAACAGTTTACAGATGTTCGCAGGAGAATACTCATTCACAATTTAACTAAATTGATCCACTTTCTTAAAAACTCTCGGGACTTGGTACACAAAGCTTACTTTTCTTTAGGGCTCTCAAAATAAAGTTTATAGCCCCTTTTAGTCTAATGTATGCCAGCAGAACACTCCCTGGAAAAGCCGAGATGAAACTTCACGTTTAACCCTTCCCTGCCAGCACCTCCACTGCTTCAGGTTCAGGGTTTTGAGAATCACAGAATCGCAAGGGTTGGAAGGGACCTCGGGAGATCATCTAGTCCAACCCCCCTGCTAAAGCAGGCTCTCCTAGAGCATGTTACACAGGACTTCGTCCAGGTGGGCTTTGAATATCTCCAGAGAAGGAGGCTCCACAACCTCCCTGGGCAGCCTGGGCCAGTGCTCTGTTCAGCTGCAACTCCAGCAATCGTTTCCCTTTCATTCCCATTAGTCTCAACCATCCTCTCTCCCAGCAGAACAACACACCTCGCTGCTGATGCTTTCTATTATTAAATTTAATTAGGAAGGTATTTGGTTAGGCCACAGGGGGCCAGCGAGCAAAAAAAAAGAAAAAAGAAAAAGAAAAAGAGGGATAAGTCAAGGAATTAAAGTTAAAACCCCTAGTAAGAGCCGTAACAATTAATAACGACATGCGAAGCTTTTTTTTTTTTTTTTCCTGGACTCCTTAAGCACTTAGATCAGTATGAGAGCGGAGACGCAGCATAACTTGCACTATCGGATCTGCTTTGTATCAACACAGCTCTTTCCTAGGGATTTCTCCTGCTTTAACTGACTTACCCAGGATTATCTCAGTTTAACCCACAACTCGAGTTTATTTTTTTTCCCCTCCCTCTTAAGACTCTTTTACAAAAATGCTACAAGTGAGACCAATGTTCTCATTCATGTAAGAAGGAGCCATTATTAATAAATATTACACTATGGAGCATCTTCTGTGGTTTCTAAGCATTAACTAATCACTCTTCACAATCAGTGAGGTCTTGTAAGTCATTAGCACCATTACTTCTCTTCCACAGATAAGGAAATTACGGCTCAGGATACTGGAGCGGTTTCTCTCAAAGGACGGTTAGACAAGACGGATGCGAAAGGTCAGCAGCTGCCAACCCCATACGTTCCAGCAGACAACATTAGGACTTAAATATCAAAGTAGTCTACATTGAACTTGCTTTAAGTCAGGCTGTCTAACGAGGGGTGTCAAGGCACTGGAAGGGGCTGCCCAGGGAAGTGGTGGAGTCCCCATCTCTGGAGGGATTTAAGAGCTGGACAGATGAGGTGCTTAGGGACATGGTTTAGTGGTGGGATGGCAGGGTCAGGTTAACAGTTGGACTTGATGATCTTAAAGGTCTTTCCAACCTGAACGATTCTATGAGTCTATGATTCTATGACAAAGTTGATGCTCCTTAAAACTCAGAATATCCCCCATGCTGCAGCTTTTGTTTGCTTGATGTTTCCTGTAGCCAAACCTTTTTGCTGCCCTTATAAAATCCATGTAACATTTGTAGAAGACTCATCCTCCTCCAGTCTGAACAAACGTCAGAGCAGTGAGCGCCCGATGCAGCGCTCTGCCGATGCTCTCACCTTGGAGAACACAGCAGAGCTCTTTCTGCACGGCTGTTCTTGCACGTCCTCTTACTGACTGCAAATGGAAAGGGAGCAGATGAGCAAAATACTTACACACAGAGACAACGTGGAGGTGGAAGAACTCTTAGGAACACTTAGGTCACACTTAAACCATATTATTTAAGTACCTATTACTCACATTTACGCAGCCAGCAAGATACAAGGCCTCGCACCACAGCTAATTAACCTCGGTATCGCACTGTGCTAATTCACACAACTTTTGTCTCGCCCATACTCCATGTTAAGCTCCGCTCAAAGCAGAAAGGCAGTCTCAAAATCGTCTACCACATACTCCACTGATGCATATCTAAGGGTACTGTGGTGGTGTTGAAAGTCCCCCAAATGACCCCGTCCTTCAAAGAATGCCAGCATGGTGGGCAGCCTGAGGGATGTTCGTAAGTCTCTTGAAATCAAGACATCTGATTCTCAAAAAGCAAGAGTTAATTTTTAAATGCATATACAAGCTGGTGAAAAATGATGGTTCTGGGGTGGGAGAAAGAAGTGTGGAATTGGGAATCAATTCAGACTTGAGAAAAAGTTCCAGTGTTTTCAGACATGCTCAACACTTTTACTCCTTGCTCTGAGTTTGCTTTGGGTACAGTGGAGGATGTTGAAAAGATGAAAAATCAAGCCCCGAAGTCTATAATAAAGAAGCTTTGTAAGAGCTAAATGCTATTTCCACTTCCAGTTCCAAAAACTGCTTAAGGATCAACATAGAGAAACGGATGCGTTTCCTTTGTCCCATCAGCCTCCCACACCACGATATCCAGAAACCCCCATACGTTCCCTACGACATTTGCCCAGGAGACACCATCAAACACGGGTCATCTGAAGCTCTGGGTCTCGTCCCTGGTCAGTGGCTTCTGCTAACCAGAACAGCCAAGTGTTACCTGCTTTTCCCTCTCTGTTTTTCTCCTCTGTGCAGCTGCTCAAGCTCACAAATTTTTTTCTCCCCAGGAACCGCATACGTCTTTGCATCTTCTCCTTCTTTGAGACTTGGCTGTTATCAATCACATTAGCGGGGAGGGACAGACAGAGCAATCATAAAGGACTCATTTCCTTTATGATAGGACTCATTTCCTAGAAAATCAAGCTAAAACCATAATATAGCTGCTATCAACTGAATTTTAAATCTACATTCATCTCTTGGTAAGATAACATTCATTCCACTCACTTCTAAAAAGACAGGGTTATTTTTTCCCAAATCAAAAGGATATTGAAGAAATTATCATTGATAGACTGGTGATCAAATACCTGAAAGCACAGCCACGATCAAGATATCAATTTTTTACCTTCTATCAGTCATCTTTCATGTCGCAGAAAATCATCACTTCAGCAACGCTCTGATAGGGACGAGCAGTTGAGAAAGAGCGTACAGTAAACTACGTATTTATGAAACAAGAGCATTCAAGAATAGAAAATAATAAAGGAAAAAACTTGTGTTCCCTCAAGTCCCACTATAAAGGAGCGTTCCTCTGGTTCCTTGCAAGAGAGATTCAAGTGGCATTGCTCAGTGTTTTTCTGGATATTCGCACTCTGCAGAGACACCGAGAGTTTGGAAAATAGGGTCAAGGAGAAAAGGAAACAAATCGCGCGTGCACTAATCTGCACTGCTGGGAGAAAGGTTTCCCTTTAACCGCTCCTTAATTTCATAAATATTGAAGATGTGCAAAATTCAGCATCAATATGAAACAGATTGAGAGCGGTAAAAATTTCCACATGCTGAAAATACACAATGTACAACTTCAAATTTACACAACAGAAAATTTCATTAAACTTCCACAGCTTTATAGTATACAGATACAAGAGTATTTTCTCTCCTCTTTTTGGAGCCCCACTAAGTGTATGCACCAAAGCACCACTGTACAACACATAAACTGACAATGCAATTAGTTTTACTTACCTCTCTAAACCCTTAGAGATTTAAGATTCATGTCAGACGCATAAGCAACCCATAAAACCTCAACAGACCTTCCCCAACCTTTACGGCAACAGGAAGGCGAGGGGGAGGATTTTGTCATTTGATGGCTCCGTTGATGACTAAGGATCAAAACCTGATAAAAATCCATTCAGAATAATTCAGAGTAATGTTGTTCTGGCGGTAAGCTGAGTCTCTCAGCTGCTGCAACTTTTAACTCACTCTGCTTTTGTTTCCTCCATTTCGTCCTCCCTCCTCGTTGTTTATAGAATCACAGAATCGTTTAGGTTGGAAAAGATATTTCAGCTCCCCCAGCTGAACCATTCCCCTACCCCTGCCATCCC
>NW_009258662.1:954477-954953 GCF_000687185.1 Egretta garzetta
TGGGGTTGTGGTGACCCCAGGGCAGGACCCGGCCCTTGGCCTTGTTGCCCCCCACCCAACGGGGCTGGGCCCATGGCTCCAGCCTGGCCAGGTCCCTCTGCAGAGCCCTCCTCCCATCCAGCAGATCCACACTCCTGCCCAACATGGTGTCGTCTGCAAACTTGTGTTGAACTAAAGCTCAAATTCCAGAAATGAGAAGACCTTAGAGAGGCCTTTAAAAAGCTAAAGATGGTGCCCTGCCACACCAAGCTCATAACCTTGGTTTAATGGTGAAATGCCACAAAAAGCACACATAGTAGTTGGAAAATGAGCAGATTCACACACGGTGGAGTGACCTGTGCAGACCACGGAGAGGTTCTCACATGCTGCAATGTCAATGATTTTGCAGAAATTTCCATTCCAAAGCATCTTGGGTGAATCCCCTCTGCTCCCACAGAGCAATCTAAAGGTGCATCCATGGGGGGGGGGGGGGGGGG
>NW_009258662.1:954978-959082 GCF_000687185.1 Egretta garzetta
ACCGGATTGCATGCAGTCCGTGTACGTCTGATGAAGTGGAATAACCTTTTCAGGTATCAAATAGCTTTAGAAACTTGCAGCAAGAGTCTGTCTTCCTTCTGTAACACGGCCTTGTGAATCTATAGTAAATTTAAATGTCTACATGAATTTTTTAGACATGTCAGATTACAAGAGTCATGCTAGGACTAACGTGGGAAAAAATTAGTATAGACCAAAGCAGATTTTTCTTCCTGCAAGCTGTTTAAATTACTTGCTATAAACATGAAGATTTAAAAAAAAATATAATATATACATTCTAAATTATTTCCATATTCGTACTCACAGGCCTTGATCCCACCAGCAATTAGGCATACGGACATGTGAATAGTCAAAATTGCTTTCATACATTTAGTGACATTTTTTATGGTATGTGGACATATGGTAGTATCAGGAGATTAAAATCTGTCAATATTTTTAATACAAACTTGTCTCTGAGAAAATGAGGGAGAGAAAACCTTGAAGCTTTTGATTACCACAAACAGCTAATACTGAAAATTAAAGAAGTCATTAGCCCTTTTGAAACCCAGTGCCATTTTATTCAGCCTCCATCTATCATATTCCTCTTTAAGGCCACTTTTAAGTTCAAAATCAGGATTTTCTAATGATGCCTGTTTAATGTGGTACCTCCAGATATAAGTTGAGGTTATTTTACCTGTGTATCTTCCCATGATATATCCCTAGCTTTCTTCCCTTTTTTCCCTGGGTAACTTCAATACCCAAACAGAATGGTCACTGTATGCAGAACATCTAATTTTTTTTTGTTTTGTTTTGTTGCTAAAAATGCAGAGAGTAACAGAAAGCTCAGAGTACAACCACACCGCGTGCAGAGAAAAGACGATTGCTTCTAAGGAAAATGCAGTTGCAGCAGCTGCATAATACATAACACGTCCTCCTCTTTAGAAACGGAGCGCAGAAGTAGAAGGAGAAAGCTCCTTTGGACGTCAGAAGAATTAGCTCCAGACACATATGGAAATTCCATTTAGGATAAGAATCAGTGACAGGAAACAGCCAGGAGGGACTATTTGTACTGAAATACAAGCCATTAACTTGAGCCAAGCTAACAGCAAATGACTGCACCGGCAACTGCTGGCTGCAGATAATTACTTTAGAACCTATTTTAACATGAATATTTTATCGTGCAGCACAAAACTCGTTATGGAGAAGAATTAGAGAGCCAGGACGTCTGGAAACACTGGCGAGGTGATCTGTCAGGTCCCTGTAAAGAGCCTTCTTGGAGCAAGCAAGTTTAGTGATTCAGCGAGACTGGATTTCATTAAAGCTCCAACAATCCATTAAGAACCTATCTGGTGGCAAGCGCGGGAGTGCAGGTAACTGCCTGTATTTTAATGACTTAACGATGTGCCGCCGCACACACAGACAGAGCAGCGTTTACAGAATCACCCCAGCCGGTACGTTCTTCAGAGATGCGGTGCTTGTTTTCATCCTGAGTAGCTAAAACATTCAGTAAATTCTTCTGGGGGAATTGAAAAATTTGCTCCTTTTCCGCAAGCACGTCCCGGTACGTGCAAGCTGGACCGGTGCGTTAAAACCTGTCTGCTCTATGTGCAGTGAGGACACCGAACTGCTGGGCGAGGGGAACATTAAGAAGGTGGCTGGAATGCATATTTGGTACACTGGTTGGAAAGAAAACAAAAGAAAAAGTTAATTTCATGGGACTTCTCTCTTTTCCAGTAGGCAGAAAACTCAACACCGATCCCCAAGCTCTTGAGTACGCTCAGCCCCAAAGAACGTGTAAAAATACGGTATTTTCAGTATGCAAGTGAAACTGTTCTTCTAGCCAGAACTGAAAAGAAAAGCTGGGGCTTTTAGATAAAACAGGAGGTAACAAAGTAAATGCGCACGTTTGAATTTTTCCATTCCACATGCGGGAAGAAAGGCCCTCACCAAAGAATTGTGTAGACGTAGCAAAATCGAATCTCTTCTGATTTGTCCTGAAGTCGTTACCTATTACATTCAATTCCTTAAACTGCCTTCATCATTTCGAGCCTGAACACCATCCAATCAACATTAAAAACTGTCTTACACAGACAAGTATCTGCTGCACAGAGTTAGCATCTGTGGCGTGATTTAAACGCCAGCCACAAGCGGTTCTGGAAAGCAAAAACCAGAACTTCAGATCTCTGACACTTCTTCCCTTGGGTTACAAAATTTTGCATACCTCTCTCTCATAGCAGTCCGGACACCAGAACAAAACCTAAGAAATATAATACAGTGCCAAAATGACAAAGTATTGTGAAATCACACATGGTGTTACCTAAAAAAAAAAATTAAAAATTAAGTATGGGAGATATATATATAGAGAGAGAGAGAGATAAAAATCCCTGCTAAGACGGGAACCAGATCACATCCCAATGCTTAACATCTCATATCCGTGCAACACCGTGTTGCAACAGCACCAGCACAATGAACCTAACTAGTGTTAGCAAATTATATATATTTGGCAGAAATTGGCCTATCTTTTACCTCTGCTTGTTTGAAAGACTTCCCAGATCAAGCTTCCTCTACAACTGCCTGAGAGGAGGCTGTAGCGAGGTGGGGGGCGGCCTCTTCTCCCAGGTAACGAGCGATGGGACGAGGGGAAACGGCCTCAAGTTGTGCCAGGGCAGGGTGAGGTTGGCCATGGGGAACAATTCCTTCCCCTTGGGGCTGTCAGGGGCTGGAAGGGGCTGCCCAGGGAAGGGGGCGAGTCCCCAGCCCTGGGGGGATTTAACAGCCGGGCAGAGGCGGTGCTGAGGGCCGGGGTTTGGGGGTGGGATGGCAGGGGTAGGAGAACAGTTGTGCTTGATGATCTTAAAGGTCTTTTCCAACCTAAGCGATTCTATGGGTAGAAAGATAAGGACTTGGGTGGGCTCTTGTTCTGTCAAGGTAACCTGTCCATCTCAATTCTAAACCAGGTTCCACAAAGGAAAACCCACTTAGACAAGAAAAAAAAAAACAAAAACAACAGATCTGGAACCCCCAAAACTGAGGTTTGGTGCTATTCATCCCAGTAACAGACGATACAAATGCATCTCAACCATATTTACCCATGACAGTTATTGGCAGACCACATTTAGCTCCATTTTACGTATTACACTTCATGGAATACAAATGCAGTTTCTCACAGCTTCTGCATTTAAGCTGACTCACAAAATAAATACCCTCCATTGAGGAAAGAAATTAAATAAAACATTTAAAAAAAGATAACAGAAAGGAAGCATCACAGGAGACTGTGTCTGATCACTAGAAGACATTTTTAGTTGCCAGCATAAACAGTTGTGATGATGAAGATGGAGGAACTCTTCTAGGGAAAAGATGAAGCAAAGAGCTTATATCCTACTCAGAAGGTCAGTCTCTTTTTCTGGAGCACCTAAACACGTCGCTGGATCTAGCAATTGGGGTGTAAATGCAAGGTTTGGCACCCACAGGCTCTTTGTTTCAGAACCCAAATACTCCCTCCCTCCACAAGTGAGAAGCAAAGAAGATGGCATCATGCCCTGGTGGCTGGGAGTTCTACCAACACTCATGTAATTCAGTCACATCAAACTCTTATCTGTCTGGAAGATAAAATTCCTGCGCAGATTAAAAGACACGGGGAAGCCATGAGAACTACAGGTGGTTAATGCAGCGGTTTACATCTACCCTGGTGAATCAGGTAAATTGTCCTTGCCTACAGGAGACTGTAGGACCAAGGAAAAAGTTACACAGGTCAAGAAAAGCTCCCATTTAAAAATCCTTTACCAAAATGTCAACCAAAGCTTTATCGTTATCACAGCTGTCTCTGTAAGAACTTTCAAGTCCTGCTCCCTACTATACAGAGCCTTGGAGCATCACTGAAAACAACCAAGATCACCCAACTGCACAATCACTTTAGAAGAAGTTAATGGAATTCTTTCTGGCTATATAAGTGTGGAAAGGTAAATATGGCAAGAATATCTAAAGCCACTTAAAATCACAGAACCATAGAATCATTAGGGTTGGAAAAGCCCTTTAAGATCATCAAATCCAACCGCCCCCCTCCCCCTGCCATCCCACCCCCAAACCCTGGCCCTCAGCACCGCCTCT
>NW_009258662.1:959179-967561 GCF_000687185.1 Egretta garzetta
CTCTCCCCAGGGCTGCCCCCCCCCCGCCCCCCCAGCCGCTCCCCAGCAGCCTGGGGCTCCAGACCCCTCCCCAGCTCCGCTGCCCTTCTCTGGACATGTTCCAGCAATGCAACATCTTTCCTGTAGTGAGGGGCCCAACCCTGACCCCAGCAGTCGAGGTGTGGCCTCACCAGTGAGGAAAAAAAAATCCTTTCCACCAAGGCAGCACATTGCTTATCCCTAAGGTATCGGTAAAACGGCAAGGAATTTTGGGCAGGATCTAACATGGAATGAGTAGAAGCATAGTTAAAATGTGAGTGATGAACACAGAAGGATTTTTGCAAAGCTGGATGGTACTGTTATCACCAGCTATCAATGGAAGAATTGAAACAGACAGTCCTAAAAACATGAAACAGCTATGCCATCCCCGCAATATCACAAGAACAATCTATATGGATGCGAAAAGCAATCTATGGAAAGCAGCAGGAGACAAAGCAGTATGTTGGTAACAGAATAAAAAAAGAGAGGAGACGTCTACAGGTCTTCCTCTCTAGAGAAGATCTAGAAGTATTAGAAAACATAGTTGACTGAAGAAAAGTAGTCCCAAATTGTATCCTTTACTCTGGCCTTTAAAGATTAGGGGTCACACTAGCCAGAACCAGACACTGTACATCTGCTTTTTACACGACTGGACAGCTTATGGAAAAGCTAGATCTGACCCCACAGCAGTGAGGAAGGCCCCAAACCTGAGAGGACTCATCCTACAGGCACTGCAGAAGAACATTTTACTTAACTACAGATGGTGGGTTGGCCAAAACTGTTCAAAAGATGTGATGAACCAGCACTAGCCTCGTGTATTTGCTTACTGACATCTGGGGAGGCACGTGCCAGCACGGGAGTGTTTTAACATTACTCTCTCTTTACTCAACACTCTGCCAATAAGAATGACTGGCAAGCCCAGTAAAACGTAATGAGGATGTATACTTACTCCATCACCTTGCTATTGGATAAGTCAATTAACTGTGATGCAACTGTATGTCTTTACGTCATTCAAAGCAGTAACACAGCTGCTTGAAAACAAGCTGAGATTAAAAAAAAAAAAGTTAAATATACATATATTGTGGTGGGTTGACCCTGACTGGATGCCAGGGTCCCACCAAAGCTGCTCTATCACTCCCCTAGCAGGACAGGCAGGGAGAGAATGAGATGGAAAAGAAAGAAAATTCATGGGTCAGGATAAAGGCAGTTTAACAAAAAAAGCAAAAGGAAAGGCCGTGCGTGGTAGCAAAAGGAAAACAAGGTTTTATTCTCTACTTCCCATTAGCAGGCGATGTCCAGCCACTTCCCGGGAAGTAGGGCTTCAGTACGCACAGTTGTTGCTCCAAAAGACAAAACATCATCAAAGACAAATGCACACACCCCCTTCCTTTTTCCTTAAGTTTTTGTATCTGAGCTGACGTCATATGGTATGGAATATCCCTTTGGTTGGTTTGGGTCAGGTGTCTTGGCTAAGTCCCTTCCCAAGATCTTGCCCCCTTCCAACCCACTGGTGGAGGGGGAGAATGTTGGAGACACAGCCTTGTTTGAGCACTGCTCAGCAGTGGCCAAAACATTAGCGTGTTATCAACCCCTTTCTACGCACCGATAGAAAGCCCAGTGCTATGCAGCTTGACCCAATACATATATACACATACATCATTTTGTAGGTTATAGTTGTATTTTAAAGAAACTCACCTTAGCAGAATAAAGCTATGGCAAATCGTTCACGGGACGTTTTTTCTTTGCTTTTTTATAATTCAAAACTGTAAATGTTATCTGATATCATTATTTCTGAACCACGAAGACACATGTAAACCAGTTAGCAGTATTACTTTTAAAGACAGTCAACCTGCTTTAATTCCATCTTCTCACAGAAGCTGAATCAAAACAAAAATTATTTTGTCTTTTGGGAGACAAGAAAGTGTACGGAGCCCATCTCACCCTCACTAATGAGGTGTTGGAAACACTTGTTCTTGGATTACTGACATGCTCATTAAATCCATTTGTGTTTTTTTTTCCTTCTTCTAGTAATTACTGTAACACCAGCAAGTCACATAAAACTTCAGTCTTTACCAGTGCGGTCTTATTTTGCTGCTGTACTTATTTTGCTTTATCTCTTGGGCAAATTCAGTGACCGAAAATCAGCTTGACTACAGGTGGTAGAAAACCAGAACGAGTCACCATATGGAGATCCATATGCTTTGGCATCATATCAGCATGTGACAGAATACTGGGATAAGATCGCAGAACAACCGAGGGACGTCGCAATACTTCTTTCTCCGACTGACCTCGAGTATTTAAATTTTAATCCCATGCTACAGAAGGCATGCAAAATACCGTACGAGCCATCAAGTGTAGAGGAGCCAATTTTTCCTCTTTCACTAATGTGAAAGCTCCCGGAGCTGGGCAGAGAATGACAGAGCCAAATCATGGAGGATTTTAATATGCTGTTTGTTAGCAGTAAGCACTTCTAGGGTCCCTTTGCAACACCACTCCGCAGATACCAGCTCCCAGACCTCAGGCTTAACGCTATGAACAGCCACTATAAAGTCAGCACAACTCAGGAATCGGGGCCAACTCCTGCAAGCTCCCACCCTCGCTCCTACGGATCAGCGACCAGAACAGGAGCGTGCGGAAGAGTTGGCGCAGCGCTTGGACAAAGATCCCGCACAAAGATTTGTGCCTGACCGTAATAGAAGACAGTGAAACTCAAAATAGGAACTAAACTCGGTTGCTTGGGCTTAACACATCAATGGTTTTCATGCATCTCACTTTAATCTCAAATAGGCATTTAACGGGCACCTTTTTCACAGCTAAAAAACTTTCAGACAAAGCTCGGCTTCAGATCCCCTCCCTTTTATCAGCGGTACAAGGCAGAATAAGAAAGCACAGAATGAAGCACAAGATTTATCCCCCTAAATCTGACCTCCATGTTCTTTCATATTGCAAAACCCAAAGATAACTAAAACATGCTCCTCCGGAAAAATAAACTGGGAAGATAACAGAGCATTTTTTTTAAAGACTTCAACCCAGCGGATCAATATCCTGTTGCTTAAGAAAAGGGATGTAAAAAAGACAGGGCTTTAATTTCCATTTCAAGAATGGGGTTCAACATCACCTACCATTCAGCAGCAGCTAAGTGCTTTTTAATTTTGTCCCCATGCCAAAGCATTCAGAGAAAAACAACCAAAAGGACAAAGCCAAAGTTCAAAGATTCAAGACACAAAGCAGAGCTGAAGCTCTTGTGCAGATGGGACACTGAGCTGTAACCTCATTTAATTTGTTGCAAGGAGATGTATTCAGAAATTCCTGTTGATGGCAAAGAAAAAAAGAAAAATGAAACAGGCACTCAGAAATCAAGATATTGAAATCAGAGAATTTGGGGAAATGGCTTTCACACAAAGGGGTAACGAGTGTTTGGTGGAAATCACTAAGATAGGTCATTGGGCCAAAAAGCGTTTTGCAAGAAACCCATTTATGCACACGCTGAAAGGATTAGAGAGACTGGGGTGAAAGAAAACAGAGAGATGCTGGTTTTTCAGCTCATTCCAGATTTAAGAAACTGCCACTGGTCCTGAAATGAATTGAGTAGTTGGTATCATCCTATATTCTTACCTGACCACAGACACGAGCTTGTACTCAGCTTTTCCCCAAGTACCATATTTAGGGCGACAGAATAGGAAGGAGGAAGCAAAGCATACGCTAGCTGCTGACCTGTCCTACATGGCTGCTTTTAGCAGCTCTATATACAAGAGCTCCTAGATTACTGATGGGTAGCATCACTTGATTCCTTTCAGGACAGCCATACCAAAAATAGATCACAACCCTACCGAATCCTTTGGGAAAGGTTTCAAAGGGAATTCAAGAAATTGCGTGCTAAGCCAGGGGAGTCCGTCCTTTCACATCCATTCACTGCCTGCCGGATCAGATATATCCAGGGATCTTCCTCCAGCAGTGGAGGCTGCATTACAAGGTGGCGCTGGACCATCATCCTCCTCCTCCTCCCTCTGCTACTAACATGGGGTATAGGTTAATCCTCGCCTGGGAAACTTGGACCCTAGGTGAACAGCAAAATGCTGGAGCAAGAGAGGGGAATGCTACAAGGGGGAATGAAGAGAGAAAACAGAGTCTCCCTTCAGTTCAATCCTCTTCCAGGCAAAAAGCCTACAAAGGAAGACACAGAAGGCAGGAACCTTTACAAAGGAAAATAAAATAAACAAAAGTCAGAGAAAGCAAGCAGGAACTGTCCATAACCACAGAGTAATTGACCCCAAAATGAAGGATTTTGTACCCGACAAAGTATGGAAGCAGTTTAACCCATGCAGAGAAGCTGTGGATTTTGCAAAATCCACCATGAATTCACAGAATCCCAGACTTGCAGGGGTTGGAAGGGACCTTGGGAGACCACCCAGTGCCACCCCCCTGCCCAAGCAGGCTCACCCAGAGCAGGGGGCACAGGACAGCGTCCAGGCGGGGGTTGAAGATCTCCAGAGAAGGAGACTCCACAGCCCCCCTGGGCAGCCTGGGCCAGGGCTCGGGCACCCTCACAGTCAAGAAGTTCTTTCTCCTGTTCAACTGGAACCTCTTCTGCTTCAGTTTGTGCCCATGGCCCCTTGGCCTGGTGCTGGGCACCACTGGGAAGAGTCTGGCTCTGTCCTCGTGACACCCACCCTTGAGATATTTGTACGTGTTGATTGTCGTGGATCAGGACACATCCAAGTCACCTAGAAGAGTCAGGCTATGCAATACAATACTGCACATAAATGAAGGAAAACCCCTTTCTCTTCCTCCTTTTATTATTCTGTAAAATCAACTTAACATTAAGGCACTTTACACAGGGCTTACACTGACTAATTAGGAATATTTCCATAATACTTTAAAAGCCCTTACATGAGGACAGTATTTAAGAGGAAAGCTTTTTTTAAACTTTCAGATTTGTTAACTTATAAAGCTGTAAATGGTCTGGAGAAAACAGGGATAGTTTGCATAATGTATGGGAACTCAGAGACTGAACGAGTTTAAGAAGAGAGATGAGAAAAACCGACTATAACCAGAAGGTTGAAAAAACCGTAACTAAATCGTGCCTGAGTTAAGGAGATTGCACTGTTTGCAAAAAGCCTTGGGAATTTTTGGTAATAAACACAACTTCAACTCAGCAATTAAAAAAAAAAAGTGTTTATAAAAATAAAGCTGTTCTTAAACTCACAATGTTCCTTGAACAGTTTCCTTAGGGAGCAGAGATGTAATTGTGTATAAACAACTGAAATTACTCTTGTTTGTAAATTGTGTCATTGCTTTTCATTTCCCCTGTGTGGCGGTTCGGAGAAAATCTCAGCAAGAATTCATTGATAAACTGATTTTTTTTTTTTCCCAGCATAGGTTTATATCATAAGAAAAAGGTAAAGCTGTTTTGTTTTCAATCTATAGGCATGACACAGCTTACAAAAAAGAAGTGTATCTGAATGATTTAGAAGCCAGAAAACTTACAGAAGGATTCTGGGTTCCATTAAAGCCTTAGACAAACAGGTACCACCACATTATTTACCCTTCAAGAACAACCTGCCTTTGGTAACAGTGATTTTCCTACAACCACAACTCCGTAACACCTCACAACATGAAAGATATAAAATACAAGCTGAGAAAGGAAAACGCTGTACATCTGTCCGTAGGTCATCCCTCTCTGCTCAGTTACACTCATTTTTATGCCTTCCCGAATCCACAGCAGCCTTGGAACTGCTGGGCAACAGCTGATAGTTAGGAGTGGCAGGGTGCGTGGGATAGCATGGGCAAACGCCTAGGATGGTGGACACCTCCAATGTTTTGGAACTTCAGCCCTGAACAACTGCAGAATCCTGAAAAATTAGTAAAAATTTGGAAAAAAAGTTTGCTGTCAGCCTGGCAACGCCAGAGAGACAGAAATCACTGCAAGGTACTGGGGCCTGGCCCATGCCTACAGAGTCCTGGTCAACACTATTCAGTACCCTCAAGGGAAAGAAAAGGTCCCTGGATCCAACGACAAAACAACAGGCACTACTCCAACCCCGGCGACCAGCACTGCGGCTGAACCAGGGAACCAACCCGCACCAGTATCAGTCGCCCCTATACACAAGAAGAAATCTTGGAAGCAAAAGTCGGCTCATTTAGAAAGGGAGGATGAAAAAGCAAGGCCATCAGAAGAAGACGAGGAGAAAGAGGAAAAACTTGTAAATGAGATGGAAACCCACCCGATCCCTATCCTTGAGTGAGCTGTGAGATATGTGAAAATATTTCAGCCGTCGTCCAGGTGAGCGCATTGTCACCTGGCTGCTCCAATGCTGGGATAATGGGGCCAGTAGCCTGGAAACAGAGGGTAGAGAAGCCAAGCAGCTGGGAGCTTTCTCCAGGGAAGTGGGCATTGACAAAGAGATTGGAAAAGGGGCACAAGCCCTCAGCCAGCTTGTCAGGCATGAAGGAAAGGCATCCCTTCAAGGAAGATGTTATATATTGCCCAGGCAAGTGGACCACTGTGGAGAAAGGTATCCAGTACCTGAGGGAATTAGCCATGCTGGAGGTGATTTATAGTGACCTGGACAACAAGCAGTTATCCAAAGATCCAGATGAAGTCAGGTGCACACGACCCACACGGTGGAAGTTGGTACAGAGTGCACCATCGTTGTATGCCAACTCATTGGCAGTAATGACCTGGAAAGGTGGAGAGGGACAAATGGCAGACAAATTGGCTGGCCAACTCTGGCAATAGGAAGAAAATCTCTCCTCCTCCCTCATCTCAGCTGTGGAGAAACTGTCCCAGAAGGTCCAGCAAGTTGAAGAGGATAGGTCCTACTCTCCACCTCTATGGACCAGTATCTCAGCCATTAGGAGGCAGCATCCTTCCACTCAAGAGGGAGGATATAGAGAGCACACATCAGGGGACAACCTATGGTTTTACCTGCATGACCATGGAGAGGACATGAGGAAGTGGGATGGAAAATCTGTCCTGACCCTAGAGGCATGGATATGTGAGTTGCAAGGAAGAACAATCATAAAAGAGGGTTCTTCCAGGAAACTTGCTGCTCCAGTTTCCAGTGGGCAGTTCCTTGGACAGAGTAGAAAGGCTGATCTTACTTCTGATCCTAACAAAGGAACTCCTGACTCATTTTTACAAGAAATGAGTAACAAATACTGTGACCAGGACTAGAGGGGCCCTGCCTCCAGCCAGGTAGAGGAAAGGGACAACGGGGTTTACTGGACTGTGTGGATTTGATGGCCTGACACATCAAACCCGCAGAAGTATCAAGTTCTAGCAGACACCGGTGCACAGTGCACCCTAATGCCATCAAGCTACAGAGGGGCAGAACGCACCAAAAGCACCCCGTTGGGATTGGCCCTGAGGCTCCATGCATCCTTGGCTTAGACTGCCTCAGGAGAGGGCATTTCAAGGACCCAAAAGGGTCCTGTGGACTTTTGGTATAGCTGCATTGGAGACAGAGGAAAATAAGCAGCTCTCTACCTTGCTCAGTCTCTCTCAGGACTCTTCTGTTGTGGGGTTCCTGAGGGTTGAAGAACAACAAGTGCCGATTGCCACCACAACGGTGCACTGGCAGCAATATCGCACCAACCGAGACTCCTTGATTCCCATCCATAAGCTGATTCATTGACTGGAGATCCAAGGAGTGATCAGCAAGACTCATTCACCCTTTAACAGTCCTATATGGCCAGTGAGAAAGTCTAATGGAGAGTGGAGATTGACAGTAGACTACTGCAGCCTGAATGAAGTCATGCCGCCACCGAGTGCTGCCGTGCCAGACATGCTGGAACATGAATACGAACTGGAGTCAAAGGCAGCCAAGCGGTGTGCCACAATTGATACCGTTAATCCATTTTTCTCAGTCCCTTTGGCAGCAGAGTGCAGGCCACAGTTTGCTTTCACTTGGAGGGGCATCCAGTACACCTGGAATCGACTGCCCCAGGGGTGGAAACACAGCCCTACCATTTGCCATGGACTGGTCCAGAAAGCACTGGAATGGGGTGAGGCTCCGGAACACCTGCAATACATTGATGCTGTCAACATGTGGGGTGTATTGGGTTTGTGTGGCAAGGTCTTGGTAGTGGGGGGGCTAACAGGGGTGGCTTCTGTGAGAAGCTACTCAAAGTTTTCCCTGCGCCCGCCGCTGGCCAAGGCTAAGCCAATCAGCAATGGTGGAAGCGCCTCTGTGATAACATACTTAAGAAGGAAAAGAACCTGCTGCGGCTTAGTAGCCAGAGAGAGAAGAGAAGTGAGACAATGTGAGAGAAGACAGCCCTGCAGACACCAAGGTCAGTGCAGCAGGAGGGGCAGGAGGAGCTCCAGGCACCAGAGCAGAGATTCCCCTGCAGCCCATGGTG
>NW_009258662.1:968123-973328 GCF_000687185.1 Egretta garzetta
GGAGTGATAGAGAGGCTTTGGTGGGACCCTGGCGTCCAGCCAGGGTCAAACCACCACATGGGGCAATACAGCAGAAGAAGTTTTTGAGAAAGGGAAGAAAATAGTCCAAATCCTTCTGAAAGCCGGTTTTGCCATAAAACAAAGTATGCCAGGGGACCTGCACAGGAGATCCAGTTTTTCGGAATAAAATGCTGTGGTATAGTGCTGTGGTTTGGATTTAGTACGAGAATAATGCTGATGTTTTAGTTGTTGCTTAAACTAAGTCGAGGACTTTCCAGCTTCTCAAGCTCTACCAACTGAGAAGGCTGGAGATGCACAAGAAGCTGGGAGGGGGCACAGTCGGGACAGCTGACCCAAACTGGCCAATGGGCTATTCCAGACCATATGACGTCATGCTCAGTATACAAATTAGGGGAAAGTCGGCTGGGGGGCTGCTGCCTGGGGACTGGCTGGGCATTGGTTGGCGGGTGGTGAGCAATTGCATCATGCATCACATAGAATCATAGAATAGAATCATAGAATCGCTTTGGTTGGAAAAGACCTTTAAGATCATCGAGTCCAACCTTTAACCTAACCCTGCCATCCCACCACTAAACCATGTCCCTAAGGCACCTCATCTATCCTTCTTTTAAATACCTCCAAGGATGGGGACTCTACCACCTCCCTGGGCAGCCCATTCCAGAGCCTGACAACCCTTTCAGTGAAGAAGTTCTTCCTAATATCTAACCTAAACCTGCCCTGGCGCAGCTTCAAACCATTACCTTACTAAATATATTCTTCCATCATCATCATCATTATTATTATTAATATTACTATTTTATTTCAAGTATCAAAGTGTTCTTATCTCAACCCACAAGTTTTTTTTCACTTTTACCCTTCTGATTCTCTCCCCCATCCCACCAGGGGGGAGCGAGCGAGCGGCTGCGTGGTGCTCAGTTGCTGACTGGGGTTAAACCATGACATTCTGTCATTTCTGACTCCTGTATGCTACTGGGCACCACTGCTGGTTAACTTGCAATTTCAGCAAATCACTAATAAATGACCAGAATGCTCCTTGCACTGGACTGGAACCTTTTGTGCTTACATAATAAATAAAAATGCCAAATCGAGGAAAAGCAAATTATTCTTTAAAGGAGATGTGGTGGGCCCACAGGTAGGCAAGTGCCACCTCTGAATTCATTAGGGCACTGAAAGATTTGATGAATAACAGCAGCCGTAAGATTTTATGATCATGCTTCGCATTCATGCTTGTATTCCATAAAAACCCCCCATTTTCAGGGCTTTTTTTCTATACAATATCATGTCCAAGATCATTCACTGGCTATTGTAGGTGGGGGGGGATATTTGATCTGTACACGCACAGAGCAACACACAACTTCTGACAAAGAAATGGGAGGCACAGGCTGTGTTTCTACGAGCATGCGCATGGTTGGAGGCATCAGTGTTGGGTTCCAGAGCCAGGGTCCTTCCCAGCAGTTCTGCACCCACCTGAGCATCGCTTGCGCTTCCAAAATCACATCCCATCATCGTTCCTGCCAAAACATGCTTTCTGCTGAATCGTGGAAGCTCTTGTCTGTCCTGTGAGCCCGCAGAAGTAACGATGGGAAGGCTGGACTGGAAACCCGAAAGCTTTACCTTGTACCTTCAGAGCAAAGTGTTCATCACCCTGAAACAAATTCACACCTGATCTGTAGTTTGTAAATATGATCGGACTGCTTGTTTGGGTCAAAATGAGCACAAGACTTGGGGGAAGTGAGCAAGGGAGAGATGCAAGTAGAGAGCACAGGGAAAAGGGAAGAAATAGAGGAAATAATTAAACAAAATCCAGGTTAACGATGCAATGAAGATTTATCC
This sequence comes from Egretta garzetta, assembly GCF_000687185.1. Taxonomy (NCBI): domain Eukaryota; kingdom Metazoa; phylum Chordata; class Aves; order Pelecaniformes; family Ardeidae; genus Egretta; species Egretta garzetta. The sequence continues at coordinate 969,978 of NW_009258662.1, forward strand.
CAGGGATAAAACAGGCAGTGCTCTGACACATGGCTCTCTGCACTAAACACAGTTCATACTCCCTCCCTCCTTAATGATTTCCCACCTTCCCAATCTTCACAGTTTTAAATAGCAATCCTTAAACACTTTGTCTCATTAACACTGAGGGCCTAAGCCATTAATATGACAAATGCTTCAGCCTAAAACCAGGTTTCTGCTCCCATCCTGATAGTGCGTGTGTTAAACAAAAATAGGGAATATGTGCACGTGTTAATGCAATTCAATAGCACGAGGATAAAAACCAGCAGAGAAAACAGTTACGAGCCCTTGATTAGGGCCTGCATTAAACTATCAGGCCCCATCTAAAACCCTGTTGATGAGTAGCTATTTGGCCACACACAGAGCTGTGATTTCCATCCACTTTAATAATCAGGGAGTTCAGATTTACTGTTAATGTGACATTGATGAACCGGAATGACGCTAATGTGACATTGATGATCCGGAATGACAGTTCAGGCTTGATTAAAATTAGCCATAGCTCTTCAGCACAGGACAAACCAGAAGGGCTTGACATATAACTTGCAGCTCAGATATTTCGGAAGCAAAAAGAAAGAAGAGGGTGAGGCAAAGGACGACGAAAAGAAAGCAGCAGAAGGCTGCTAAAGAAAGCCAACAAAGGGTGTTCAACGATGAAATCCAGGGCCCTTAAACGAGGCTCATCACCTCAAACCTTCCTCCCACTGCTCAAATCGTCTATTTTTGATTTGTCCGCATGTTCCTACAACGACTAAGCCATTCCACGTGCTCTCTCTTTAAATCTGCTTTCTAGAAGCGCAAGGAAATCCCCCCCAGCTTGGTCCCACCTGCCAGATGTTGCTTCCCCCTCTGTTCTCTACCCATTCTCCTGCCCACACATGCCTGGATGGCATGTAACATGGTCATTTGAAGGTCTCTCACCTCAGAACACGTCTCTGTGTAAATCCCTAAATTAACAGACAAAAGAGCCAGATTTAAAATGTTAACGTGGGAGACAGAAGGTGGGTACCTATACACGCTGCTTCGTACTCACGTTCACAGCTCCTAGGGGCTTCTTTGGGCATCAGCACTTAGCTTTAACCAGGGGTCCACAACCAGGGGAGTTGTGGAGTCTCCTTCTCCGGAGATATTCAAACCCCGCCTGGACGATGTCCTGTGCAACCTGCTCTGGGTGAGCCTGCTTTAGAAGGGGGTTGGACTGGATGATCTCCCGAGGTCTCTTCCAACCCTTGCTATTCTGTGATTTAGGACCCAAAGACTGAGAGTACAAGGCATGAAGACTTATCAAAAGCTCCAAAGCAAGCCAGCACCAGATCTGGGAACAGGACAGAGAAGTTCTGCCTGAGAATTAGAAAAATGAAATTATGAAGCCAACCCTCCCCCCCCTTCAAAATCAGACGGCTACTAGCAAACTCTGTTTCTGAAGGGAAACACATACTGGCTCACCAAAATTGCCTGAAGGACGTTCACAAGAATGCTGAAGAAAAACCTAAGGAAAAAAATCAGAACACACAACTGCTCAGGCCTGGATGCTGTTCACTAAAAACATTTCCGTAAGGTTTAAATGTAGTACGGCCACTCATGTACTCTCATCATAAAGTTCATCTCCACAAACACCAACCCTGTCCACAGAGAAGTTCTGTGAATGCTGCAGCTCCTTATTCACCGGATAATAGTCTTGTTAAAAAGCCAGTGCTAACATCTCCGAGCATATCGCATTGATACAGCAGTCAAAAGCAATCTCCCAGATTTCGTTTCCAGCTGTGAATTAGTTGAAACGGCCCTAACCTTCTGTAGTTACATTACTTGTTTCTTTCACAAACAAAATATTCTTTCATTCATGATATAATTTCCTAGATTATCCATTATTAAAATTCCCCTCTCAAAAATGAATTTACATCTGAATTATCTCATTACTTCTGAACAAGCCAATTATTGCCTCTAGTGAACAAAATAATTAGACTTGTGCTCACTGCATTCGAGATCTTCTTCAGCACTCCCAGAGTAATCACAGCCCCAGAACACAGAACTACATAAAGCAAAAGACACAAACATATACGTGCATACAGAGCAAGCAAATGGAGCGGCTTTTTTCCTCCTGAATATTGTTTATCAAATGAATAGGTTCATTTTTTCGTATATATACACTCAGCTATTGAGCGCACAGTGCAAACCAGGAATTTAAACTCTACTCATCAGTCAGGATTGAGAGCGGCAAAGAACCCAATCTCATTTGTTTCGCCACAAACCCGAGTTAGAAGCCTTCTCTCTCCTACGACATTTTCTCTGAGCTATTCCGTGTTACCGCAAACACCACAAAACACTGCCTGAAGATGGGAAATGTTTCCTAGAGGTTAGCGACAGGATTCATTTGTGGTGCACTAGATTTTAAACTATATTTGTAGTAGAGAACACAGAATAACATTTAAAAGTTTCCTCGAATAGCCTGATACCTTCTCCTTCTATGAATGGCCAGTATTGTCAGCAAGTCGTTAAACATCTATTTTCACGACAGTGTTAATACAAATGCTTCAGTATAGGATTGCTATTTCCAGGCTTTGCACTGTAATGAAATACAACTGTAGCTTTCCCCTGCTAAAATATCCTTTACAAATTCAGAATTAGATCTTAAGCTCCCGGGAGCTTGTTAAATCAAGCTATGGAACACAGCATCTGCTTGGGTATTGGTGAAGCTCCAAGTTCTGGTACGCAATAGCCTTGCCCACACTGCATGTTGGGCAGAGGTACAAGGGGCACAGGGGCTACCCGTACTCACCCTGACGTCAAGTCCTCACCCTGAAGTCAAGTCCTCACCCTGAAGTCAAGTCCTCACCCTGAAGTCAAGTCCTCACCCTAAAGTCAAGTCCTCACCCTAAAGTCAAGTCCTCACCCTGAAGTCAAGTCCTCACCCTGCAGTCCAAGGTGAAGCTGGCATCTGCTGGAAACAGGATCAATCCTCAAGTCCAATGTTTTACCTGAGCAATCGACTTTCCCACCCCAACAAAAGCTTTGTGTTTGGTTCTTTCTCAGATCATTGGCCATGTAGATATAAAATATTATTTAGAAAGAAGATAATTCTCTATGGATTTTGGTGTTTCTACACACATCATGAAACATTCTGATGTCTCAGGACTCCTGCATTCTCTAGGTCTTTTAAAAAATGGAGAATGTCATGGTAACCTGAACACTAACACATCAACATGGGTGTCATCCACCTCTTTGCTTTTTTTTTTTTTTCCTCTTATTAGCTTTGAAAATCTCTCCATCAGCCCCTCAACTTTGCTGTTTGAAAATCAGCTGAGGCCCCAACTCTGAAATATGATTGCTCTATCACTC
>NW_009258662.1:973340-975722 GCF_000687185.1 Egretta garzetta
CCTTCCCTCCACGTGTCAGCTCTAGCATGCTTTTAACGGCCAATACATCACAAACCCGTAGGGTCAGAGGCTAATGCTTTATAATATGTGAAAACAGGGTTTCCCAGCTGCTTTCAGGTGATATAAATCACCAAGTCCAAGCTCTAGTGGTTCTTGCAATAGTTGTTACTAAAAGCAGGCCAGGATGGATGTGGGGCGAGCAGAGTCAAAATGGCAATTAGTGATATACGTATTTGCGGTCCCAGTTCACCTGACATACGTGGGACAGAAATGAATCTGTTTTCAAATCTGTGGCACATACAACAGAGTTGTTCCTCTCCACTGAACACTGTCAATGGAAAAAAAAAACCCAGAGCTTCCCAGCAAGGTTCCTCATGTATTCATTGCTGTAAGAGCGTCTACTTTGAAACACACCTTTTGATGAGCTTCATGCTATGTAAACAATATGTCTTTTAATATCAATTTGACTCCAACACTGGACTCCACGAGTCCTTTTTGACAAAGTTAGCTGAAGTGGAACTAAGTAACATCTTTGTACTTGTGACAGCAATTGTCATAAGAATATGGAATAATGGAAGCAGGTACTTAAACAGCAAAGCAGGTGGTCTTTGTACTTGTGACAGCAATTGTCATAAAAATAAAATGGAAGCAGGTACTTAAACAGCAAAGCAGGTGGAGAAAACCAGCGCTGGAAGTTCAGCGCCTAAGAGCAGTTATGCCCTGCAACCCACGTCAATGTTATGGAGAGGTGAGCCAAAAGGCAAATATTCAAAGGTGGATGAAACAAGACTTTACCAATGGACAGGTCGATATTCCTTTGAATTTACTGCAAGATAAAACATAGCAGACCTTGTGCATTTTTATTATTTTTTTTTAAAAGGGGTGGGAGAGAGTGCTTACAGGTAATAAAGAACTGGAAGTCAAAATGACAGGTATGCGGTTATTTTCTAGATCTGCAAAACCTTTCTGGTCCAAAAGCAATGCCCACACTCCTGCAGTGACAACAGTGCAGTGATTTAGAAATCCCACTTTCAACCATCAGTGGAAGATCAGCTGGAAGTAGAGAACTTGTACAGGCTGCAAAGCTCAGCTTGAAACACTCAAAATGAGTCTGTGCCGAGGTCTGTACTATCAGGGCCTGATGGCTACCAGGGCCTTAAGGAATATTTAAGGAATATTAGCATTGCTACAATGGTCCAATTTAATATGCTTACAATTTTTTCCGTCTGTAGAACAGGGATAACATCACCCTGGCTTTGCAAATCTTTGTGATGCACTTTGCTGAAAATTATCATCTGTCCTAATTCCTAAGATAGATAATTGAGTATAGAATCATAGAATTGTTTAGGTTGGAAAAGACCTTTAAGATCATCAAACCCAACTGTTCCCCTAACCCTGCCATCCCACCACCAAACCCTGTCCCTAAGCACCTCGTCTTTAAATCCCCCCAGGGGTGGGGACTCAACCCCTTCCCTGGGCAGCCCCTTCCAGTGCCTGACAAACCTTTTGGGGAAGAAGTTTTTCGTGGCCAGCCCCTTCCAGTGCCTGACAAACCTTTTGGGGAAGAAGTTTTTCCTAATGTCCAACCTAAACCTGCCCTGGCACACCCTTCACCCCATCACCTGTTACCTGAGAGCAGAGACCGACTCCCCCCCAGCTCCCCCCTTCTGTCAGGCAGTTGTAGGGAGCAAGCATCAAAAGCAAAAGTAAAGACGACCGTGAGAAGGTCTAGTTTATCCGAACTGGGCTGAGCACATGGCTGACCAGAATGAGGTATCTCCTAAGGGTTGTCAGGCTCTGGAATGGGCTGCCCAGGGAGGTGGTTGAGTCCCCATCCCTGGAGGTATTTAAAAGAAGGATAGATGAGCTGCTTAGGGACATGGTTTAGTGGTGGGATGGCAGGGTTAGGTTAAAGGTTGGACTCGATGATCTCAAAGGTCTTTTCCAACCGAAGTGATTCTATGATTCTAAAGTGGCAAGAACACAAGTGGTAGAGAAATACATGACATGACTTGCCACGAAAACACGTGTCCACCACTCATCGAAATACTGGGAGAGAAGTATAAAACATCCCCTGTCTGAAGGAGTGTCCTTTTTCCCAGACGAGGACAAAAGGAACCAACTTTCATGCTTAGTTGCCTTGTAAGTGACCCTGAAGGAGTAAGACGAGGGATGCTGGAGGAGCCTGGCTCACAATTTCATTAATGATTTGCAAAGCCTCTCTGCCAGCTGTCAGAATGAATACACAGCTTTAACCTCAAGAATTTCTGAAGCAAAACGACTCATTTTTTATCTTTTGTATATAAGTTAACAAGCAGAGAAAATCAGATCCCTCACATCTGCTTCTGGGGCCTCTTGGATACTTCAATGATTCCCTGCGTT
>NW_009258662.1:975761-992728 GCF_000687185.1 Egretta garzetta
AGAGAACATATTGAAGCATAATAAAAACAATGCAACCCTCATTTATCAGCTGGATGAGAAGCTGTCAAGGCAATCAGCTGAGTAAGATGACCCATCAAGAAAGCCTGAGAAACAGAAGATGAAGAGGTTTGGAGTTTTTGCCCTTCAGTTAGAAATGATGCACTGCTACAGTACAGCTGATGATAAGTGAAGAAAATTGGATGGAAAGCTTTACCTCTCCTTCCTTCCCCAGCACTATTTATGTAGAGTGTTTGACAAGACTTTGTGGTCTTACTTCTTCTGCTGAGCGAGGTTTAAACTTCCCTCATTGACTTCTGCAGTGGCCCTGCCCTCCTCTCTACGACCCAAGCTATACTGCACGTGAAGCCTAAAGTATTATATTTCTCAACATATACATATATTTTTTTTTTTTTAATTAATGAGCTAGTTCAATTGGAAGATGAAAAGCAAAGTCTCCTTTTCTTTTTTGGAAGGGCGATCCAATAACACTGACAGTACCAGATGGCTGTCTCCTTAGAAAGCCAGACAAAACAAATGCATCCATAAATGTCCAGAATGTCAGATGCAGGCATCAAATAGAAAAGGTCCAAGCAAATACATCCAGCTATTGCTTCTCAGAAACCAGGAACATGTGCTAGTCCTGTCAAAGAACAGATTTTTTTTTTTTTTTTTTTTTCTCTCTCCAATACGATGAAATTTCCGAGCAGGGCTGAAAACACCGAGGTGTCTTGGTGTCACCAGGGAAATAATTTTCCACAGCTGATTTGATCTGTGAAAACATTAACCTAACAGCAGCAGCGGTGCTCAAAAAGCAAAGGACTTTCTCTGAAATAGCACAGCACCCATCCTCTCGCAGGCAAGTCGTGTTAGGAAGCCTATGAAACCCAAACAGCTGTGAATTTGATGTGTGGAGAAAAAAAAGCAAAGATCATGGTCAACCAGTGAATCAAAGTGTCAGTTCTGGGGTATCTAACTGGGAGAAGAAACAGCACGGTCAAAACACATGCACTTTCCTCCCTACCACCTACATGGATTAGGTTATTTTTAAATGCTTCAGTTAATCACAGAATCACAGAGTCACAAGGGTCGGAAGGGACCTCGGGAGATCACCCAGTCCAACCCCCCTGCTAAAGCAGGTTCTCCTAGAGCATGTTACACAGGACTTCATCCAGGCGGGGACTGAGTATTTCCAGAGAAGGAGACTCCACAACCCCCCTGGGCAGCCTGGGCCAGGGCTCCGTCACCCTCAAAGTCAAGAAGTTTTTCCTCATATTCAACTGAAACCTCTTCTGCTTCAGTTTGTGCCCATTGCCCCTTGGCCTGTCACTGGGCACCACTGAGAAGAGTCTGGCTCCGTCCTCGTGACACCCACCCTTAAGATATTTGTACGTGTTGATAAGGTCCCCTCTCAGTCTTCTTTTCTTCAGGCTGAACAAGCCCAGCTCCCTCAGCCTTTCCTCATAGGAGAGATGCTCCAGTCCTCTTATCATCCTAGTTGCTCTCCTCTGGACTCTTTCTAGGATTTCCTCATCTTTCTTGAACTGGGGAGCCCAGAACTGGACACAGAGATCCAGGTGGGGTCTCACCAGGGCAGAGTAGAGGGGGAGAAGAACCTCCCTCGACCTGCTGGCCACATTCCTCTTAGTGCACCCCAGGATGCCACTGGCCTTCTTGGCAACTCCTGACAGCTGCATTCAGAGTAGCTGAAATAAATACAAAGGCTGGAGCCTGCATCGCTCCTATCTAAACCATCTTTGCCCTGTGGCTCAGTTTGGTGGGAATATATGGGTTTTTTTCTGATGTGTTTTCCTGAATAATCCCTAACAGCAATATCCGATCAATTTAATTCAAAACCACCTTCTTGGAAGAAATTTGGTTCTGCCTGTGTCTAAGGTCACTTCTTGGAGAAGAGCAGAACAGACCCCAAAAGATGTGAAAGGCTTCGTAGCACTTGTGCTTCGTGGCCGACGGGCTCTGCAGACAGCTCGATTCCACACCAACCCAGCTCCAGCAGCCACTGCTTCTCCTCCCTTGCCCTTAAATACCTTTCACTTCTCTCCTGTGAGTGCCGACAAAAACTTAAGTAAATGCATATTTATGTATTTTTATATAAAACTTGTTAATTAGGTAAGAGCCATAAAACTATCCTTCATTTTTAGCTAATTTGCGCGGAAAGCAAGGCTGATGCAATTCTGTTTGTCAAGGCACCCCGGCCCCCTAATCCTATCAGTCCCCCTCAATGACTTTCAGGTCCCCAAAAAACATAGCAGAGATGCAGAGATCTCCAAGACATGAAGTTGCTAGAAGTTTCATAGAAGAATGGAAGGGGGAGGCAAGAGACCTCTGATGAACATTGCAGCTGAAGGAAAAACTCTTGACTCATCCCATTCTTCTTACCTTCGCCCAGGGAAGGGGTCGAGTCCCCACCCCTGGGGTTATTTAAAAGCCGGGCAGACGAGGTGCTTAGGGCCAGGGTTTAGTGGTGGGATGGCAGGGTTAGGGGAACGGTTGGACTTGATGATCTTAAAGGGCTTTTCCAACCTAAATGATTCCATGATTCTATGATTTGTGTTGACCACGGCTAAAGACAGAATTACAGAGCGTTGCTCTAAGCCGGTGTTCCCGTGTTGGCGATGAGCAGTAGACACATCACACACGGTTCAGTCAGCTCCAGACCTCATAGCTGTATCCTGTATATCCCTTAAGATTCCTCCCTTCAGTATCTTAGGAGAGTACACCCTGTTTCCCTCTATAATCCTCGGTCTCATGTATCTGAATTGATGTACATTATAAATTCAGGCGAAAATTATTAAATTCTTTACTTTTGCTTTACCACCCAGTGAATGCACTCAGTGAACCTCAGAGACTATACCTGTATTTCTTAAAATACCAGGCACCACAACGGGAGGAAAGCTATTTTCCCCTCATTTCTACAGCAACCAAGGGCTCAGCCCAACCTGAACACAAACACCACAGCAATAAGAGGTGGTTTGTGACATTTCTGATACACTGAGGAAAAACAGAAGTAATTTAAAGTAAAATAAATCAGTTAAGTGGCTTTGAAAGTCAGGTTCCACTTTTAAAAAAGAAAAAAAAAAAAAAAAAAAGAGAGACAAAAAGTGCGCATCCAAATTTTCAGGACTCATTTGTGTTCTCCAAGTGATGATTATCAAAGCTTTGGAAAGAAATTCTCAACCAGGGACCGGCTGATCAAAAAAGGAAGGGGAAATAAAAAGGTGACAGGAAATATCTCTGTGCCGAAAGACTCATTAAAGGAAAGTTGCATTTTTGTCCTAATGCATGATGGTTTTTTGAAGACATTTTCCTTTGCTCTCAATATATTACCTGTTGTGTTGCTTTACATTTCTCCCGTGTCTGCCCATCTGTTCTGTTGGTCAACCCTGAGAGACCAACTTTCCTGGCAGCTCTCCCAAAGCCAGCAATGGTACAAGCCACCCAGCCAAGGAGCTAACTGGGGCTAAGTGGTGCTAATGGGAGCACATGGCTCCAGCGCTGCTTCTTGTGGGCATCAGGCGAATCAAAACCACACGGGACTACATGTGTAAAATGTACATTAAAATGCTCCGAGGGCTGGAGCCCCTCTGCTATGAGGCCAGGCTGGGAGAGTTGGGGGTGTTCAGCCTGGAGAAGAGAAGGCTGCGGGCAGAGCTGAGTGCGGCCTTTCAATACCTAAAGGGAGCTGATAGGAAAGATGGGGAAAATCTTTCTAGTAGGGCCAGCTGTGACAAGACAAGGGGTGACAGTTTTAAACTAAACCAAGGTAGGTTTAGACTAGATACAAGGAAGAAATTCTTTCCAATGAGGGTGGTGAAACACTGGAACAGGTTGCCCAGAGAGGTGGTGGAGGTCCCATCCCTGGAAACATTCCAGGCCAGGTTGGACGGGGCTGTGAGCAACCTGATGTGGTTAAAGGTGTCCCTGCTCCCTGCAGGGGGGTTGGGCTGGGTGACCTCTGGGGGTCCCTTCCAACCCAAAACATTCTACCATTCTATGATACATTGAACACCAGAGAGGCTGTGTCCCGTCCTCCCACCCCCAAAACCACAACCCATAGTCTAGATCACAGCCTTTGTCAAAAAGGCACTTCTCCGCCTGACATCAGAGTAAGGGGAAAAATACAAGTCTACATCCAGTTAAAAAACATTACTATTTGGTGGTTTTAATCCTTGACACCCAGCAGCTTGTCTTGTTATTAAAATAGGTATTTATACTCTGTCCAAGGGAACCTCTTTGCAGGCAGGCATTAAAAATGTTTTAGTCTGTATGGCACCGTAGTTGTGTTACAACCGCTTATTCCCATCTGCTTATTTAACTTGCACGAAAGGAAGAAGAAAGCCTTTCTAGAACTAATGTTTTCTGCCTGCATTCAGTGCTAGTTCTGTTTTTATTTGTTCATGCTACAATTTGAGTATACGAATATTATAGGTTCACTTAAGTCCTGTCCAACTGTGGCCCAAGTTTGCTTAGAAGTTATTGATCACTCTTGAGCCAGTCTTCAATCAGTGGCCTAAAACCAACAGATCTAGATCCACTTACCCCATTTTTGTTCACACCAAGAAGTACTGCGTAATAAAAGGAAGAGCACTAAGAAATTAATGAATAAAATGTCTGTATTAATATTCAGAAAATGAAGACATTACAAACAGCGTCCGCGAGCGCTATTTCTTTACATTACAGCTAGCTGTAACCACCGAGGCGATGCTCCGAACGTTCAGAAATGCACCTTGCTACCGACACGAGTGAGGAAGAAAGCAAACCAGAATCCAGCGATGCGCGGTCATTTGAAAACCACTACAATGAATAGGCGACTTAATACCAGGGTAACATTAAGGCTACTTAAGTTTAGAAATAACAGAAGAGTCTTTTAAAACACAGAAACGGGCAGGCATTTAGTCCTGTCACCCTTCCAAATAAGCCAAGGGAAATCGATGGTGGGAAGATGATGTCTCATTTGCCCAAACCTCCAGAGGAACTGGCCGTTTTCTGACATGCTGTCTCCCCATGTAATATGACTGATGGACTTGAAATGTAAAAAATATTTTCAATATCAAGGTCTACACTGAGAAGTACTTATGCAAAACCTGGCAAAGCTTTAACAGTCCTGTTCTTCAGTAAACTCTGATTCCTACTGGCGTTGCCTACGAATACAGACGTACCGTGACTGTTTCTGTTACTTAGCCACACCGAACCAGTACAACGAAGAGAAAATGAGATTTCTATTCCTTCTGAACACCAACACAACCCCCTATTAATTTACCTGGGCAAATCTGCCAAAAGCCATGGTGCTGTCCAGGTATCACTGACAGCCTAAGCAGAAAGCAATGGGCTTCCAGGGGTTTGGTTAACAGGATGGCTCCTGCTTGTTTCCCCAGCGGCACCGGCATGACAAATATTAAAAAATTCTGCTCGTACAACGTCACATGCGATCCCAGAAAATTATAGCACAGCTTCAGTATCAATAGCAGAACAGCTGAATAAACTCTGCCAGCAACTAATTGAAGGCTCAAGCAGGATCAACACGGGCTCATTCTCTAACTCGCAGTCACATCGCAGGATGCAGAAGAGGAGATGGTATCCAGCTGGTACGAACCGAGGAGGGCGTGAAGGAGGACTAATACCTACGAGGCAAACCGGAAGTCTCTCTGCTGACTTTATATTACGCTTATACATGTTCCCGAAAACTTTGCTAGTTAGAAGGTTAAAAAAGGAAAATAAAAGCTTAGTAACAAATGTAATAAGGAAGGCCATACTGGAAAATAGTTTAGAAGTCAAGCACAGCAGTCTTCTCTAGGTAAATCTTTCAGATTAAATCCCAGCTGTGCTCTCCAGAGGAACACCAGCCACCGGACACTGAGTGCACCATAAATGGCTATTTTCCAATTAAAAAAAAAAATAAAAAAATCCGTGTTTCTAAGAAGAAAGGGGAAAAAGTGAAGTTAAAACACTTCCATCCTTTGGTTTCTTCCTGCATAAGCACAATCAGAAAGCATTAAGTGGGTTAAACACATTAGATAACTGTAATAACCTGCACTCAGGGTGCAGAGTAATGGAGTCTTGCATCAAGGCCTGGAATTAACCTGCTTAATTTCACTGGTATTACATCCACCACATCCATCCCCTCATTCTGCTTCATAACTGCATCATTAACTTCCTATATAGACAACCCAACCTATCACTCTAACTTGCCACTTTTTCATCAAAATGTATTATAATTTGCTTATCCGCTGCCATTTGCATCAACTTCCTATTAAAATGGAGAGAAAGAGGTTTCAATCTTCTTTCTCCAAATTTAATTCAATTGTATGGCATTACTTAGTTTTAATGACTCTTCTTGGTGCGTAAGACATGGTTTATGCTTGCCTTAGACTAACTTAGAAGTCCAACAAAGCCCGGTAAGAGAAAAATGACTGAAAAAAAGAAAAAAATGAAGCTGTACTGTGAATAAGGCATCTATGGTTGTACCCCCAAAAGACAACTCATTTCCTACAATGTGAGAAATAACTGGCAGGTTCATCGCCCAACACATAAAACCACCAGCTCTTTGCTTGGAACGTTTCCAACATAACCTACCAGAACAGTGAAAAAAATAAAGTCGCTTGAGACTGATGTGGATTTCCTTTAGTCCGGTGGGTGAGGAGGGAAATTAATGCATAAACTCCTTCTGTGACTTAATAATAGAAGATTGCCTGGATCTATTAAATTTAGAGTCAACAGTCAACATAGAAAAACCCACAAAACAAACCAAGCAAACAAACAAAAAACCCCAACACAATCAATTGTGGTTTTCACCTAAAGCTGGTTCTGTGTAGCCCTGAGAAATCTGCTTCGTCTTACTAAATGTCCTGGTTTCAGCTGGGACAGAGTTAATTTTCTTCCTAGCAGCTGGTATGGTGCTCTGTTTTGCATTTAGTACTAGAAGAATGTTGATAACACACTGATGGTTTAGTTGTTGCTGGGTAGTGCTTAGACTGACCAAGGACTTCTCAGCTCTCAGCTCTGCCAGGGACACAACAAGCTGGGAGGGGACACGGCCAGGACAGCTGACCCCAACTGGCCCAAGGGCTATTCCATACCATACGACGTCCTGCTCAGTATATAAGCTGGGGGAAGAAGAAGGAAGGGGGGGATGTTGGGAGCGATGGCGTCTGTCTTCCCAAGTCACCGTTACGCGTGATGGAGCCCTGCTGTCCCGGGGATGGCTGAGCACCCGCCTGCCCATGGGAAGCAGGGAATGAATTCCTTGTTCTGCTTTGCTTCAGCACGTGCGGCTTTTGCTTTCCCTCTGAAACCGTCTTTATCTCAACCCACTAAACCAGCTAAGAAAGAAAGCCTGGTACCATTATCTAGTAATGAAAAGGCAGTAAACCAAGTGTGTCCTGGATAAAGTAGACCAATTAAACTTTAAGATCTCTTTTAAGTTGATCAGGATGGTGATATTACAGCATACAATCATGGAATGCAAAAACCTGAAAGAAATTTTCAACCAAAATCTCCAACTTCGCTTTTTTTCCGGTCACCTGTTAGAGGATTTGCAGTGCTCCCAGCTAACCTAAACATTTAACGAAGAAAGACGTGTAATGAAGGTTCTTCCAGCTTTGCACTCTGCTTCTCTACTTAGAAGAAGACAGAGAACCACATCTACACCAGGGTAACCTAAAATTTCTAAAATCACATCAAGATCATAACCAGGCTGCATATATAAGACAAATAATCACGCAAATAATCTTAGAGGTGGCCTCCTCAATACTTCTTTCACCTGATTCTCTAAGAGGACCTCGCTGGCACTCCAGAAGTTGATTAGTCAATAGCCAGACCAAGTCCACTGAAGTCACTAATTGCCATGCCATGATGTTTCCCATGGGCATCACAAGAAGCCACTGCAAATCCTGAAATGCAACACTTGGGTACTCTTAGCAAGCAAATGCTGAGAAAGACCGAGCTAGAAGCCTTACATATATTTAATCGTATGACAGCGGTAGGGCTAAGGGAGCACAGTACCGCACAGCCCTTCTCACGACAGCACAACGTAACTAAAGATAATGTGTACAAAATGACGAAAGATGATGCTCTCCCAACTGGCCACGTGCAGTTTTCACTTCCATGCAAGCCTGAGACTCGACTGAGTCGCCGTGGCAGTCCGGCAGCAACTTCTTGCTGTGATTTCTTCCTTTTAAATGTGTCAGTTAATCCAGATTCCACGTGAAATACAAAATAAATAGCAGTTCTCTTACCATTTCCTAGGCTTTTCAGGACTGTGTAAAAGCATTGTTTTCTGTATTCTTCTAACCATGAAATTATAAAGCTTTGTCATTAACGTCCGTAACCATTGCTCTATCAAAAAGGATCCAAAATAGATATATTTGTGTAAAAGGCAGCACATCATGGGAACAGCACACATCTTAGAGGTACTTCAAGGAGAGCATCGTTTAGTGGAAATACAGAAGAGGAAAAAAAAAGACTTTCAGGATAAATAACAAGTAAATAGCTCCATACTAGAAGAGCTGGTGTAGCAACCAGGCTTAAGTAGCAGATACGTATGAGAGTTTGGCCTAAAGAACGGCGACGCAGAATCTGGATGTAAAGGAAGAGTTCTTACACGAGTGCCAAGACTAGGAACTGGAATGGAAGATACAGTATTAAACTGGGAGAATATAATATTCAAACTAACTTCTTTTTTTTTTTTTTTAATCAGTTCTGCCCGAGGAGAATGTCTATCAACTCCATGACAAAGTAAAAGAAGTGGCATCAGAAATGGCACCTTGGGAAAGACGTTGAAGGCCGTACCTACCACACTGCCCAACTGCTCCACCCTCCTTGAGCAGACCAGGCAGGATTGTCTCTATGCGTTACGAAGTCCTTCACTTTAACGTCTTGCCGCATATACAGACCAAACTCTATCCAGGACAGCATAGAAAGTTTTAAACAGACAAACAGACGAACAGTCAATCACCAACCACGCTCCTATTACATATATATTAGCAGGTATTACCTACTCTGCTACGTGCAACACATCTTAGATGTTCAAACTACTTTTTTCAACATAACACCAAGTTTTCCGGGCAAGGACCCTAGTTTTCCAAAGGAGTAGAAGCTGTGGCAGAGGAGGACGCAATTCAGAGATCTAGCAATCCTCCATCTACTTTTTGTAGCATCTTTTGACTGGGAACAGGGCATCTGCTCTTCTGCCTCCCAGACAAGAGACGCTGTATTTTTTTCCTGCCTCAAGCAGATGTAGCTCTGTATTTCAGATCTCTATCCCCACTCAACAGGAGAAAATAAAATTATTCTCCCCTTTTTCCTTTGTAGTTGTAGCACCTGAAATAGGAGAAGCGCCTTTTGTCATACAAAGGTAAAGGCCAAGCTACAGTGGGCGACTTTTTGTTAAATTCCTAAATTGGATCCTCTAGTTACAAAAATGGTCTTAAAAATAAAGCCTTTAGCTAGACAAATGATTCTTACCTGCAGGATACCAAATGAAATTAAGGTGCACAGATGGCACAGCACCATTTACACATAGCCCAGTATCTCCGGCTACCCCTGCCCCAAACTCCACGTGTCACCGCAAACACAAAGCCCCTTGGTCTGAAGTTGAAATAGTTCAGACGCGCAAATGTATGAAGCGGTCATTATTTCTGGATGAAAAACGTCGGCTCCGCAAAAGGATCAAGTAACTGATGATTATTAATAAGAAAGAATACAGAGCATTTCGCTCTGACACAAACCAGGATAAGCCCTAAAGCAATTACATAAACTTTTATAAATAAAATGAGTTCCCAAAACAAGAAGAGGGGAAAAAAAAACCCAACTATAAATATTTTCAGTAACAACCACCCCTGGCTTTTATCTTTAATACACTATTCTATATTCCAGAGACTATACTGCTAGGAAGGCACTATATAATTACAGAGGCAACGTAACAGCAGAGATAAGTGCTCAATCTGGTATGGTTAATGTAATAATGCCAAACTGGTCTATTGAAACTAAAAATTATAGCCTGACATCTGTGTTTGTAAGAGTAACGCAACCGGGTATTCAGCCACGGCGCACCTCCTTATCGCACCTCTGAATAAACACTTGACTTCCTCCAGTCATCAAGCCAACGAAGTAAGGAAAGGCTTTTTGTTGAGCTTTTTTTTCCCCCCCAGATACATGAAATACCCAACACAGCATCAAACTCGTCAATTAGGGATAACAGACGTGTATTAACACCATCAGAGTTCTCAGATATTTACGTGGAAACGTATCTTGCGATACATCGTCTCCTCTTTACAGACACACGCGCCAGCTATTACCACTAATAGAGTCCTAGGTGCTTCTCTTCCAGGGAGCCAATTAGAAAGCAAAAGGTTGCAAGAAACACATTGGTATTCAGCTTCCGAGGTGAAGGTTGCATTTAGAAATATCTAATGGTTGATTTAAGTCAGAGAGGGAAATAATATAAGAAAGTCCCTGTTGGTGAATCATTTCATTTTTGTTTTCTCTACCAGAATGCTTCACTTGCAAATTAATTCATAAGGTAAAAAATAAAGATCAAAACAACACACGGACTGGTGCGGGCTGTTATGCTGGGGACAGAAGGTTGCTTCCTATACGATGTGTGGTACCTTTATGTGTCAGGCTCATTTAGGTGTCGGAGGATTTTTCCTCCCTCCTCCCTTCTCTCAATACCAATAAACCTCACAATTAAGAAATGTCTCTTTTGCATATAAAACCCTGATCCTCCAAAAAGCCTGCTTTGGGTACTTTAATATTAAGAACACAGACATCAAACCCAAGCTTCGGGCACAATTTCATATTCAATACAGAGACTCCCGATGAGGTTTCTCAAGACACGCTCTATTATCAGCGAGATTTCAGCACACCTAAAGCCTCCTGGAAGACATCTCAGAAGAGGCACTTTCCGCAGACGCTATGTCCAGTTTTACCGTGTTAACACGACCATGTGCCCAACGAGGGGACACCCAAATGACCCACGGGCACAGCACATTTCTTGGCTGGGACATTTAGATTACAAGACTCAGCCCTGTCTTTTCAAACTCAATCTTGCATACGTGTTTTCCCAGCTGTAAAATTCCCCATTTACCCAATATTTTAGCAGCGTGGATTTTACAGATGCTTCCGACGCTACCCAAATACTTCTCTATTTTAGGATTCTGCAAGGCCACCAAGAAACTGCCTGGTCCTCTTGGGGTGAAATACTGAACATGCATAAAAAAATAGGGACATTTCCAGATGAAGTGAGGTTTGATTGCTTTTTGCATAGTAATTATCTTTAAAATTTAATAATGCCCTTTTGGGTACCCACACCACAAAAAACTATTTCACAACGTGCCCCCTAAATTATTATAGACTTTCGATTTCACCACGTATCTGGTGCAAATAACTTTCAGCCAACTACAGGTACAGCCTCGCATTTTCACAGTAGCTAAAAAGGCATTAGCGCTTATTTGCCGTGGCTGGCAACTGACCCCAAGCATCATGGTATCGTAAAACCACACGCTGGGCACGTGCTTCTTCCTTATTTAACCTGGGGTGATGCCAAATTGGCCTCTTACCTTGCTGAGGGAAAAGCACTGAGTGCACTATAAATCAATTATTACTGGAATTAGAGCTTTTCCACATAATATCAACCTATCTCCCGTTATAAAAGAAATACATGGTTAGAGTCTAGGGAAGAGGCCATTTAAAAACACTTACATATTCATTAAGCAGACAAAGAAAGTGCCATTTGTTACATTTGTTCACACATTTCTGGATGCCATTGAGGTACAGTGAATACAGTGCTTATGCAAGGGATCTTATCCAATAACTACTGATGACAATTAAGTCAAACACAACCACATGATCAGTGCAATTAAAATTCCCAAAGAGGCGCACAGATGCACTCTAAGCCCCCAATCACTTAGAATATTTTTGGTATTATGTAAAAGAATCCAGCTCCTGAGCACCAAGTCTTTGCTATTATACTATTAAGCAATTACAATGAAATATGAAAACACTAATGAGATCTTCAGCAAGCATTTGCCGTACCCAGTATTTAGAGGAAAAAGAATCAGTCTGGGTTTCTCCAGCAAACTTGGAACAACCTCCTTCAAGCAGCTGCAGAAGTTTTATATGGAGAAAACACATACAAAAATCTGGTTTCAACAACTTCTCCGCCTCTGTGGTGGCTGCATGGCTCAAGAGACTGGCAACGGAAGCGTGGAAAATTTGGGAAATCTATATACAGAGCAGGAATTTAAATTCAGATCCTGGTGCGCACATGCACGTGAGGAACTGCAAATGTGGCTTTGAACGTGGGGCTTGTTTACCCTCCCTGTCCTTTTCTTTATGAAATGAGATACACACGTGGCATATGAGTAACTATAAAGAGGGAACAATCTTCGTTCGGTGTATGATCAAATGATAAATTGTCAGGAAGAAAGCTTCACATGCACGCTCTTCTCCCAAAAGGAGCCAATTGACCTGATCCTGATCACCACTGGAGAAGCAAAACCCAAGGATCCTGTTACAGTATTAGGCAATTGCCGAAACTGTGAACCCACTGATGAAAAAAGGACCAGTTATCACAAGCAAAAAGGGGGTCTTGTAATTTTAGGAGACTGGGTTAATGGTTGGACTAGATGATCTTAAAGGTCTTTTCCAACCTAAACAATTCTATGATTCTCTGGGTAGGAATTGGAGAGAGAAAGTACCCACAGAAGAGAAGTCACCTCAAGAAAGCAGTCCTGGGACTCCTGAAAAGTCCTAACACTCCAAATGCTCCAGGGAAAAGGGAGGCAAAGAATGTCTCTCATTTTACCCAAAAGCTTATTTTTTGCAGACAAATAGGATGCAAAGAACAGACTTTAAACCCTTCTGAAGCACCTTTCTTCCTGCTTCAGCCACCCCATATCCTTGCAGAAGAACCTTGTGAGCTCAGATCACTCAAATATCTGTAACTCCAGTGAAAGGACATGCAAAGCCACTGGCAAATTTATAGGGTTCAGAAGTAACCTTCGAGGCCTGGGAGTCCACAGTCCAGCCTTTACCTTTATATAAGGAAATGGCCTTGCCCAGGACATGTCCCAAAGAAAGAGCCAGCACAGCAGACAACAAGGGTCACCCCATGGAGCCTGCGCACATCACGCTATTGTTATCGGGCCAGAGAGATACTCAGGTCCAGTTTGAGGGGAAGGTACAGTTTTTTCAGCACAAGGTTGTTCACTGAATGTTTTTTCCAAGAATGCATACAAGTTCAGACCTTTGAGGTCAGTTAAATTGGACTAACCACCGAAACAAGCTGCTACTAAAGAGGAGAACCAGAGGAGAGCCACAAAGCTGGTGAGGGGTCTGGAGCACAAGGCTTACAAGGAGTGGCTGAGGGACCTGGGGGTGTTCAGCCTGGAGAAGAGGAGGCTGAGGGGAGACCTGATCGCCCTCTACAACTGCCTGAAAGGAGGCAGAAGCGAGGTGGGGGTCGGCCTCTTCTCCCTGGTAACGGGCGATAGGACAAGGGGAAATGGTCTGAAGTTGTGCCAGGGCACGTTTAGGTTGGACATTAGGAAAAATTTCTGCACAGAAAGGGTTGTCAAGCACTGGAAGGGGCTCCCCAGGGAGGTGGTTGAGTCCCCATCCCTGGGGGTATTTAAAAGCTGGGCAGACGAGGTGCTTAGGGCCAGGGTTTAGTGGTGGGATGGCAGGGTTAGGGGAACGGTTGGGCTTGATGATCTTCAAGGTCTTTTCCAACCTAGACGATTCTGTGATTCTATGTCTCCAACATGCACACCATGTCCTTCTATGACTACTTCATCTGATGGACCCTGAAATAAAATTAAAACAACGAGGCTCCTGTCCTGTACTCCAGAAACACCACCACCTCATCTCTCTAGTCACTTGAAAGAACATGGGCGCAACAGGGAAGACAGAAAACAGAATTTCTCCACTCCAATCCAAAAGCAATGAGGTTCACTTGCATTTGGCACATTGGTGGGTCCTTACAGGTGATACTGGCCGCGGCCCTGTGAGCTGCTATGAAAAGAAAAAGACCAAGCAAGAAGAAGGGGAATGGGGAGGGTACAAGAGGCCAGATCTTGAGTCAGTCAGCAGCAGAACAGGGACATTTCTACACGAGTTACAGGTGCCAGGTCTCTGCACTGCAACACGTGTACCAACAGCAGTCAACCTGCTATCCCAAACCATTCGCTGCGATACACACGGGCAGCCACGCACTCCTGAATGGAAAATTCCACTCAAGCTCCAAAAACAACAAAAAGAAGAGAGGAGATTAGAGATCTAAAAGCCCATTGCCAGGAGGCTTCAAAGCTCTAGTGCTTCTCATGGGCATTCCCTTTCTCCATCTCAAGCCTCCATAAAAATACGCTTTTCCCTATCCATCTACTCACAGTATTATTGGATTCAAAACCTTCTTCTAGGATACTCTCCTCACTGGAAAAATATCGGTATTTCTATCTTCTGATAATAAAATATTCTAATACCGTACATAATACATTAAGAAAAAACGTCAACAGCAATTTATGCACTTAGCCGAAAGAGCCCTTCAGAAACTGTTAGCCTTTGTATCTTCAGAACTCTAAATCACATCACTTTATTGATTAAAGTTCCATCTTTATTCTACAGAAGGGAATCACCTTCTCAAGACACATTCATCTCTCCAGAAAAGGCAAGGTATAATGGATACACAAAAGCTGTTCCCTTTTTCTTTTTTTGCAGTAATTTCTGAAATATCATACACGAACACATATATAGGATAGCGACACCACACCTTCAATTCATATGTCGGACAAAATGAATAGCAGCTAACATAAAACCAAATGTGTAATATTTTAATCCTTTAATTAGGTAAGAATTACTTTCCTCCCAACAGTTCTTCCTTATTAGGAAAAACTCAAGACATCTACAGATCCTCCAACTGTTACTCAAACTCTAAGCCACGAAAGTCTTTCAAGCATCTGGCGTGTTTTATGCTCCGTGGCAGTTTCGTTAGCTTCAAATTGAATGATTTATTACCGTATAACCTAAGCCTCTGATGAGATTATGCTGCCAATTTGTGCCTTCTTTGCGAAGAGAGGTCTCCTCGAACCCAGGCTTTGGACTGAACATGGTGAATCTCAATTAAAGGGTGACCTTTACAAGACAAGGGAAATGTTAATTCATGCTCACCTAAATGGCTTTAACCCTACTTGAAAGCAGGGCTTTCTAAAGCTGCCCACTACTCTGTCACTGTAAAGTTTCATTTCGACTTTATCAAGATAAAAAAACTCTTCAGTGTAAAAAAAAAAAAATAAAAGTATATATCCATCCATCAAAGCCAAAGGAGAAAATCCAAATGCTAATATTGCTGTCCCTGGTGCATTTTTTATGCTACTTGAAAAACAATGGATTCGCATTTTTAAGGGACTTTAAATATAGATTAGAGGCATGCGAATGACAGGGCCAGAGATTAAACACTTCTTTACCGACTGAACAGGTACAAGACAAGGCAAGAGCAACAGCCACTGCCTCCACACTCACCCTTAAGGTATGTTTTGTAATTTGCCATACGCTGCGGTATCTAACTGCTTCCTGGAGACGTCTCAGCTTGGAGGGTAGAAAATTTGCAGAGAAGGCAAGAAGGCAGTTCAGTCTCCACAGACAACTCTGTTTGACTTTTTTTTTTTTTTTTTTTTAATTAGGATTAGCTACTCGATCAAACTGTAGAAATAAAAGCAACGTTTCAGCAATGTATTTATGGGCTTGCTAATTAAGTTGGTGAAAACAAAGAAATTACAGACAAGGAAACAGGAATTTGACCCACATGAAAAAATGAATCTGGGCGAACTTCAGTACAAAAAGAAATAAGAACTTGCTGAAAAATCCAAATGCCAGCAAGATTTCAACATAAAACATAAGCACCTAAGAGCATCTGAGGACTCTACACCATTTAACAGGCCAGATTAAAAAATGAAACGATATACAATGCCATCATAGCAATTTCAAAGTAAAATAATCATGCTAGGAAGTATATATATATATTTCATAAATCTCTTCCAATGTCTATCCTCTTGAAGGATAGGTACTGCAATTCTGGCTAACCTGGTTGCTAAGATATTAGGAAAAATTTTTTTCAATGAAAGGGCTGTCAGGCTCTGGAAGGGGCTGCCCAGGGAAGGGGTCGAGTCCCCAGCCCTGGGGGGATTTAACAGCCGGGCAGAGGCGGTGCTGAGGGCCAGGGTTTGGGGGTGGGATGGCAGGGGTAGGGGAGCGGTTGGGCTTGATGTTCTTAAAGGTCTCTTCCAACCTAAACGATTCTATGGTTCTATGAGAGGTCCCGAAAGAATAGGATTAACTGGCCAATCTTCACTGGGTCGAATTCTGAGCCAGTTAATTGTATTCAGCTACATTCCCACTGGATAATTTTTTTTCTTCATTTTACAGCCTAACTCCACAGCGTAACTTAGCAATTGCCAAACCCCAATTCAACTGGCTGTAAACTATTATCATTAACAGTAACAGAAGATATGTGTAGGAATCTAAACCTGGGGTACACCAAAGGTGCACTAGAATGCCCTGCTAGCAAACAAAAACCCAACGCAGGAGCAACCTCAAATCATTCCTTAAATGAGTCAAGCAAACGGCTCTGCAGTAAATAACGTCTTAAGGAAAGTCAGTGCCCAAAAATAGGATTTTGGCTTCAGAGGATTGAAACTATAGAAGAGACAACGGCAGTACCATCCACTTAATAACCTACAGACACTTTTCCACTCTTTCAGGTTGTTGCAGCCCACTTCCACAGGTGCAGCAATGAATATTCCTCAAAGCAGAGTCGACTGTCAGAAACCAGACCTGCTCGTACCAAACTGAGAGAATCCTGATCCCAACCAGCAAGACAGGATGGTTTTCAATAAATGGTTTACTACTGAACTTTACACAAAAGCACAAATTCCAGGAGAGCATGAAGCTCTCTT
>NW_009258662.1:992778-996126 GCF_000687185.1 Egretta garzetta
GGTAGCATAGTTATTTTATTGCCGGCTGTACTGATGAAATGTTTCCACTGTCCTTCAGAAAAGCAAAGCATGATTTATCTGTTCCAGCCTGGGACACATCTTCTGCACTGACATAGCATGGTCCGCTGCCTGGCGCAGACTAGCCTAGAAAGCTGTGCATTGGATGAAACAAGGGAAAAAGGAGAGAAGATGCTCTGCAATTCAAGTCAGTCCCATTACAGAGAGATGGAATCATAGAATTGTTTAGGTTGGAAAAGACCTTGAAGATCAAGTCCAACTATTAACCTAACCCTGCCATCCCACCACTAAACCATATCCCTAAGCACCTCATCTGCCCGGCTTTTAAATCCCTCCAGGGATGGGGACTCAACCGCTTCCCTGGGCAGCCCCTTCCAGGGCTTGACAGTCCTTTCATTGGAAAAAATTTTTCCTAATGTCTAAGGATGCCTCCTATTCATCCCCGAATTCAAATCACTTAATGTTCACTTCGGTTAAGTTACACCCAATTAGGAATTAAACATAGGAAAACATACAGACTGATTTTATGGATATCCAGACTTGAAGATAGCACTGAATGGGCTGAGTACTTCCAAAAGTCTGCTCTGCCTGAAAAAAAAACAAAACCTCCAGGAATTGATACAAACCAGGATATTATAGTTCACAGGCACAAACATTTCCTACCTATTCTGTTTTAATCTACATAATACAAGATAATTCCACAACGTCTTTGTTAATTCACCACAAAGCCCTCAAATTCTTTAGTAATCCAAACCTCAAAGCTGAAAAGAAGCTGTAAATAAGTACCTTGAAAATCAAGGATTGATTTCCAAACAAGGCACTGGGATACAGCGAGTCCCAGCAAACCTGAGAGTCTCTCTGCCCAGAACTGTAAAAAACGCAAACCAGACCTGGTGAGAGCAGCTTTCCAGCAATATTAATGACTGAAGCATCCATTTGTGGGGGTATTTTATAAAACGAGTACTTTTTTCAACGTTCTTCCTCATAGCAATAGGGGAGCAAAGCTTAGCGCTAGTAAAAGAGTCACAAAGATGGGTAATCCAAGCTGATGACAGAACGCATAACTGATTCCATCACCTTTGATTTTCAGTCTTTGTTTGAGAAGCTCCTCTACTGATCCAACACATTCATGCCCTGCTGGTTTTGGTTTTCGTATTAAAAGAAGGACCACGCATCATCTGACAATCTGCCTAGTAGATTACTAGAGGTCCTTGGGCTTTGAAGTCAGGAGAACGGTGTGTGGGGCCAAAGACTAAAGCAAGAGGAGCTTCAAGTCAAGACCGAGGGCTTATTTAGAAGCCCTGGACAGAGATCCAAAACCAAATACCAAAATATTGTCATGGCTGAAGGTTGGAGTGCATTACCAAGGCCACATCAGAGAGCAAAGTGCAACTGAGGCATGCTGCCAGGCTTGTGTAAGGTCCAGCCTGTGAAGATACAGTCTCAAGTTGTGCCAGGGCAGGTTTAGGTTGGACATTAGGAAAAATTTCTTCACAGAAAGGGTTGTCAGGCTCGGGAATGGGCTGCCCAGGGAGGTGGTCAAGTCCCCATCCCTGGAGGTATTTAAAAGCCAGGTAGATGAGGTGCTTAGGGACAGGGTTTAGTGGTGGGATGGTGGGATGGCAGTGCTAGGTTAACAGTTGGACGTGATGATCTTAAAGGTCTTTTCCAACCTCAACGATTCCATGATTCTATGATAATTCAAGGTGCAAGCTAAGAGTGAGCTTCCTTACTAACGTGCCTGCTGTTAAAAAAAAGATGCAATAGCTGCGGGCACTGCCAGGTAAGACCGAGCTCCAAGTACGTGGCTAACGTGGCTGCTAACAACAACAACTTTCACAATATTTGCTTTCATGAACAATTTTGCTCAAAAATAAGTAGTAATAAAAAGAATTGTACGGTCATTTTAAAAACCAGGCGGGCGACTGATTTCCCGCTCTCTTGCAGAGATGCTAACTGGCCCTCTCTGAACCCGCAGCAGTCAGCAAATATCCACCGGCTATCAAAAATGACTCGTACTGCCTTAGCCTGCTCAAAGTCCCCGACACAAGCCAAAGGAGAGGTTTCACAGCCCAAGCCTGACTTTCAACACCTTACATCTCCCAGAGAAGTGAGAAGAATTAAGTGGGAGATATAAACACCCCCCCAAGCCCTTCAGTGTTCTCTAGACGTGACGGAGATGCCCTGCTTCTTTTTCACAGACGCAAAGGGCTGGTGAAGGCTGCTGGATCACGTGAAAGCTAATCCTTTCGGGTATATACAACGCACAAATCATGTGCACACCACACTCAGTACAATGAAATTAAAACTTGGGTTAGTGCTTTGAAAAAACATTACCAGAACAGGCAATCAGAAATCCAGACGTGCAGAGATGCTATCCAGAAATAGCAGTGGTCTTTCTCTTTATTTTTGCTTGAAACCATGTTTTCCAGATACCAGTTACATTCAATTTAACGAAAACCCCCTCAAGGCCCCTGCAGACTGGCTCCTGCCTCAGACACCAGCAATGAATGAAAAAAAAAAAAAGATTGTTTAAAAAACACACATGCCACGTACTCCCTTAAAGGAACTGAGACAGTGATCCGTCTATGAGAATGATCGCATCGCTTCCTTCCCCTGGATACAAATATTTTGAATATTTTAAAAAAAAAAAAAAAAAAAAAAAATCCCACCACTGCAAGACTCTCAAAACACATCCATGGTAAAAGGTGGACTGCCCCCAGGAAAGCAATGCAAACCTGTTGCTGTAATTCAAATGCAGGCTCTCACGAATGCCAGGACGAGGAGAGCTCTTTGCACAGCGAGGAGGGCACTAACAAAGCAAAGGGTCGCTCCTGCTTCCATTTTTAGGCATCTCCCTCCTCTTTTTGCTTCCCTCTGAATTCGACGTAGCTTTAATAACAATCTCAGCGGCAAAATCAAGAAACAAATTATTTTCTTACACATAATCCCCCTTTTGCTGTCAAGTGCCTGACCCCAGTTTGATAATCTCATTTCCTGAGAATCAAAATGCTGGAAATTTAAGCTTCCTAGAGTGTTAATTGCGGCCCTGCTCCATTGCTAATCAAAAAATTGGATGTTTTGCATGAAAATGTTGCTCTAATTAATTCTCAGTCATAAAGCGCCCCGGTTTTAATAACCCCTTCTTGATTGGATAGCCTTTGAAGAGACAGTGCAGCTAATCCGCTAAACCAGAAAAAACACACGCAGAGGAAATAATAAGTGGGCTTACAAGGTCTGAACTAGATGATTGCATGAATATTGTCAAACCACAAAAAAGCCACTCTCTCCCCTCTCCTTCCCCCCGCCCTCCCCCCCAAACCTTTCAAG
>NW_009258662.1:996300-999478 GCF_000687185.1 Egretta garzetta
TCAAGATTCGTTTTTGTCACCGGCGAATACAGCTGGCTCCCTCCGGCAGCCCTTTGGTGAATCCAAATGGAACAAGGCACCTACAAATAACTGCATTTTCCCCAGACCTGGCCTTACATCCTGCCCTTGTCATATCAGATAGCATTTGCCTCCGCTGCTATTTCTTGGCGTCAAAATCTTAATTAGCAGAGTTTCTCTTTGATTTCCTTAATTACTTAAAACCTTATGGTAAGCAATTTTCCAGCTTGGACCAAGAATAGATGAACAGCATACTGGCGAGTAACCCAAATCCACTGCCCCAACTTAAATTTGTGTCTTAAGGATGTTCAGGCCTTTCCACTTCTCACCTGGCCAACAGGAAAAAATCCCCAGGGTTTCAACTTATAAGAAATAAGGTTAAAAAAAAACCAAACCCAGTATCTATTGTCTCATTACAACAGAGCTTTGTTTCACAGATGGATTTGCCATCCTTTGCCAGAGCTGGACATGATACACCTTTAGTTTTGTAGCCCACCTGCTGATTCATTGGGGCCACACCTCATCATTTAAACTTGCAGAAATTGGGCAATTCTGAGCACCAACAGTCACGCCTGAGCCGTTCAGCCAAGGTCTGAACTTCCAGTGACACCCACCACAACCCAGGAGATGGCCAATATTCAGAGACATTCAGATAATAAAGATAAAGTTGCACATGGTAGCTGGCAAAAACCCAAACCTTATACATGATATATATATATAGCTGAGCTACTGGCCAACTTTGAGATATTAGTGTTGCATATTTAGAATCCACAAGAGACTCATACATTAAATTTCCATTTTGGAGTTTAAAAATTAAATTTGTATAACGCTCTGCTACTCCCACCAAGAGAAAAGTAACTATGCAAGATTCCTGGCTATTTAAAATCGCCTCTGACAAACTAAGCCTTAAGAAAAATGAAGCAATGGGAACATATACACATTTTTTTTAAGAGAAAAAAAGATGTGCACTGCATCACAGGGATGGTCTGGATTGAAACTGTTTAAATAACTTCATAAGAAACACAGAATTTTTGCTGTTTCAGTTCAGCACACAAAACGTGCCCAGTCGTCGGGGGAACACCACTTTGGGGCATGAATTTCATTCTTTCTTCAATTAAGGACTTTCTCTGTGAAGTCATTTAACTTTTTTCTGCTTTGCTTGTACAACTAAGCACGGCCCTACCTTCCAGTGACAGTAAGAGCACAAACTCATCTGCAAGATGCCCAAGTAGCAGGCTCAGAGGGGACACAGTTCCTCAAAAAAAGAAAATCCTGCAAAAACAAATAAAAAGAAAAAACCCAAAGGCAGAATGACAACACAAGGACATTTTCAATCCTCTTGCACAGCACAACAGCACTTGCAGGCAGTGATTCCTCCAGGGGCACGCACTGCAGCGTCCTCCTGAGCTCCCACCAGCATGCAGGGTGGCGTGCCCAGGGCTGGGCACAGCAGTGACCACGGGGCTGCAGAGCCACCTCGCTCAAGCCACCGTTACAGAATCACAGAATGGCAAGGGTTGGAAGGGACCTCAGGAGATCACCCAGTCCAACCCCCCTGCTAAAGCAGGTTCTCCTAGAGCATGTTACACAGGACTTCATCCAGGCGGGGACTGAGTATCTCCAGAGAAGGAGACTCCACAACCCCCCTGGGCAGCCTGGGCCAGGGCTCCGTCACCCTCAGAGTCAAGAAATTTTTCCTCATATTCAACTGAAACCTCTTCTGCTTCAGTTTGTACCCATTGCACCTTGTCCTGTTGCTGAGCACCACTTGAGAAGAGTCTGGCTCTGTCCTCCTGACACCCGCCCGTAAGATATTTGTATGTGTTGATGAGGTCCCCTCTCAGTCTTCTCTTCTCCAGGCTGAACAAGCCCAACTCCCTCAGCCTTTCCTCGTAGGGGAGATGCTCCAGTCCCTTAATCATCCTAGTTGCTCTCCTCTGGACTCTTTCTAGGATTTCCTCATCTTTCTTGAACTGGGGATCCCAGAACTGGACCCAGTGCTCCAGGTGGGGTCTCACCAGGGCAGAGTAGAGGGGGAGGAGAACCTCCCTCGCTCTGCTGGCCACGCTCCTCTTAATGCACCCCAGGATGTCATTGGTCTTCTTGGCCATCAGGGCACCCTGCTGGCTCATGGCCACCTTGTTGTCCACCAGGACTCCCAGGTCCCTCTGGACAGAGCTGCTTCCCAGCAGGTCAGCCCCCAGCCTGTACTGGTGCGTGGGGTTTGACCTCCCCAGGTGCAGCACTCGGCACTTGCCCTTGTGGACAAACAGGCATTAATACCGTAACATATTCAGACACAAACCAGTGCGATTTAACAAAAGACTGAATGGTGGCTCTGGGATTCTGACTCCAGTTCTGCTCCCAGGACGATGCATCACACACCGCAGCTTGCACAGCTACGATCCAAATAAAATCCTACACTGCAAAGACATTGAGAAGTTTAATTAATGCTGAAGTGCACTGAGCTTCCAGGGTGAAAGAAATAACAAGCCCAAATTTTAAGAGGTGCTGAGCAGCTGTGGAGGCCATTAACATCCATGGGAACAACAGCTGCTTGGGAGCACTTAACATTTCATTTTTTAAAGTGGCCCAGATGTAAACCACCAGCAAAGCTGACCTTGATATGAACCACCACGGCCTGCACGCGCACAGGTAACGGAGAAGCCGGATGCTATTTTCCATGCTGATCAGCACCCTCGAGGCTCTTCAGATTTTCACAGCACATAACAACGGCTTTTCCCATTTCTGCTGATAAACTAAACCAAGGCTGTGATTACCGTGAGCACAATATACAGCTACATGAATTCCCTATGGCTGTAGGACTCTGAGACATCACCTAATGTGTCTAAAAGGAGTCTATAACCGACACCACCTTTGACAAAGTAATACTGTGCTAGAAATTACCAGCCGACGGTGAGCAGCACGGTGCACGGCTGCTGGCGAGGATCTCTTGTGACCTGGGAGCTCTCCTAGCCCGGGTCTTCCAAATCCTACACACACGAGGCTATCCACGAGTAAGGAAGATGACTAGCTCAGATTAGGCACCTTCTGAAATAAAGATTATCGACCACTGAGCTTTCCATTTTCGTTTATGGCTCCTTTCGCTTCTGCTGTTTGCTTGCATTTATTTATTTTTTATATATATTTTTTTTTTTTT
>NW_009258662.1:999492-1010543 GCF_000687185.1 Egretta garzetta
CCCCCGCCCCTGCCACTGCCCCTTCGCCCCAGCCACACAAAACATAGATGTGCAAACCCCTGGAAAAGAGACTACAAGGCAACTATGCTGGTGAAGGCTGCTGGATCACGTGAAAGCTAATCCTTTCAGGTATATACAACACACAAATCATGTACGTACCACGCTCAGTACAATGAAATTAAAACTTGGCTTAGTGCTTTGAAAAAACATTACCAGAACAGGCAATCAGAAATCCAGACGTGCAGAGATGCCATCCAGAATAGCAGTGGTCTTTCTCCTTATTTTTGCTTGAAACCATGTTTTCCAGATACCAGTTACATTCAATTTAATGAAAAACCCCTCAAGGCCCCTGCAGACTGGCTCCTACCTTCCAGTGTAGCCCCAATGACCCCCTCTCACCATCCACTGTCCCCTCCTGCAGTCCTTGACCTCCCTCAACAGCAAGAAACCACATTTTTCTTTTATTCCCAAGATATCACTGGTAATTGAAGGCAGCAGTGGAATGAAATAAGGTGCACGCATGGGATTCATTCCACCAGTCAGCGACAAGCAACCACCTCTGCGGTGACATACAGCAACATTTTAGCCTAGCTTCCGATGAAAATAAGAGTTATCTGATCTTCTGTCTGTCCCCTCGGCTGTCCCATCCTCCCAACAATCGAGCCGGTGAGCCAATTTCTGCCAAATGTGGCAGAGGCATAGACCTTAAAAGCAGTAAATTCTTAAGAGGTTCTGTGAAAACAGACAGCCGTGCAGACGAAAGCAGGATAAACGTGTGCCTCCACGGAAGGTAAAGCTGCAGTTGGATGTCAGCTCTCCGTCCTGTTGGACCAACCAGCCAGGCAGCAACCAGCATATTTGATCCCACGGCACGGGGCTGCTTGCTCGGTCCGTACTTTGCTTGATCCAGTCCTGGTACGTGCTGCTTTTTGCTTAGTGTGTGGTTTGGGGACATAGGCTGGTGGGTGCCAGGAAGAAAGAAGAGGGGGATGAAGCAGGTTTAGAGACATAGTGAGAAGTGTGGCTAATGAAGGAAAGGCATTAAGGGAGAAAAGGAGACACAACTGAGCTGAACAAGGCTTCAGTCATTCAGCCGCTTACAGAATACACTTACTTGTTTTTAAAATATACCCCCATTATTTAAGACAATCTAGAAAAAGAACAGCAGATTTGACAAATGGCAGGAGGGCTCCAACAAGGAAAATGTAAATTGCCCAGTCAGCACATGGCCAAGACGTGCTCTCGGGGGGAAAAAAAAAAAAAAGAAATGAGAAGCTTAATGATGATCATTACTTGTTTTGTACAGAAGAAACCACCTCTGACACTGTACTTCTGACAACAACCTGGGGCACCACATCTAGACTAGATATAAGGAAGAAATTCTTTACAATGAGGGTGGTGAAACACTGGCAGGGGTTGCCCAGAGAGGGGGTGGAGGCCCCATCCCTGGAAACATTCAAGGCCAGGTTGGATGGGGCTCTGAGCAACCTGATCTGGTTAGCGGTGTCCCTGCTCCTGCATGGGGTTGGACTAGATGACCCCTAGGGGTCCCTTCCAATCCAAAACATTTTATGATTCATTCTATGATTCTGTCTGCGTTAGTCTAGAAGGAGATATTTCAGTTATATGCTTGCTTCCCCCCCGACCCCCCCTTTTTAATGACAACTGTCAAACAACTTGTGTGTCCAGCTTCAAGGGAAAAATACATGGCCTAAGTCTTCCTCCTCCGATTTCAGCAGAATAAGACACAAGAATTAATTCTTCCATCTCTAAATCACTTACAGCAGGTCCCTTTCTCCCGCGGCGGGATAATGTGTGCCTCATGCACTGCACTATTTCAGTCCAAACGAAAGAGGTTAATGACAAAGCATCACTCTGATCTTCACACATTTTAAGGCTATTTAAATTAAATTCTTATTTCAAAAAGTTGGCGTGAGCCAAACTTTTATAAGTTCTTTTTTTTTTTTTTTTTTTTTTTTTTTTAATGCATATGTTTCTTTGAAGATCTTTTCAGGAAAAAAGATTTCCTAACAAGCCACCCTCCCCCTGCTGCCACTGAAAAATCATCCCTGTGGATAGGGCTGTCAGGAAGAGAAACTGTGTGGCATTCACAGAAGAGAGTGTCACATGCCTGCCTTCCAGTAACCTGATTGAACAATTAAATTGTATTTCTCTTTAAAAGGGGTTAAAAAAAAAAAATCAAAATGCAGATCTTGCTGTGGTCTGGGATTTGGGAAGATGAATGAGCTACCTAAAAGGGAACAGCAGCTTATAATAGAAAGAGAGGACGGTACATTTTTAACATAAAGTTCAAAGGGAAACTTTACTTGATGGTTCAACTGCAAAGATTTCTCAGCAAATTCATCTCATCTATTGTCCCTGTTGACTCCCTACATTGACTTTGTCACCTATTGCATCACATTCAAGCTCTTCCAATTCATCCAGAAAGGGCAATATAATCTTGTCCCTATCGGCACTAATTCCTATATTTTGTCCTTTCCTTCTTTGTCGGCTCGTAGGCTTTGTTCTTCCCAACCCCGCGCTAGCTCGGTGGCTGGAAGTCTGCATAGATCTCCTTTGCATCCTCCCCTCTTGAGAACGCTCACAGTCTCCTGCGCACGACAAACGTTGCCTCAAGATTCATCTTCTATCAACAAGGAGGCACTCTTCCATGAAATCTGGCCGTGCCTATCAGTAACGAGTTCTGAACCCAGGAAAGGAGCAATTTAAAACCAAATCCTTAGTTCAGCCTAACAGCAATGGTAACCACAAAAATACCCAGATCTCAGCCACAAGGTACCTGGAAGGGGACACAGACGTGGAGCGAGTCAATACTGTTCCCTACTCTGTTTTTAAAGCAACGCGGACAACTGGTCAGGTCAGGGTGTGGAGGAAACTGGGAACAACAGAAGGCAACTCATCCCAAAGAGACCTGAAATGTTTGATCCAAGTGTTGCAGGCTCCCTGATGGCCCCATCTCTGCTCCAAACTTAGCGCTCTCAACAGCTTCAATATTCTTGGCTTTGAAGCCACATGTGTCCCATGCAGTTTGTAACATAGAGCTATTAACCATGGAGAAGTAACTACTTAAATCCTCCAGCCCACTGCTATAAGAAAATGATGGTGCAAAGTACCAGCTTACACTTGACAACATCCTACTGAACTGGGTAACTTTTTTCAGTTAATCCTGGGCACAGGAGCATGTGACAGATTTTGAAGGTGAGAACCCGACTCTCAAAAGGTAGAGAGCTGTAAGCTAAACACCTTCCAAGTGTGTGTAAATGGCGATACCATAATTTAAAAGACAGGTATCTCCACTTTATTTTAGCCCTATCTGCTGTCAGATCATAGTGTGGGCAACTGTCAACTTCAGTACATCTTTATCTCAGATTCTTCCTTCACAGTCCATCCAGAAGTATCTGAATATTTGCCACGGACTGAATCGTTATATCAAAAGTAATCCAAAAATTCTCTCATAAATTATAAAACATCCTCTATTAAAAGCCAACTGAAAATTATCATGAGTAAGGTTTCAAGGAGAAATTCTACCCTTGTCCACCACTGTAGTATTTAAAGAACACATACTATTTTCCTGTTATGATTAGCCCAGTAAGAAATGGGAATAGCTGATACAAAAGAATTTAGTCCTGCTAGACACTATCATGACAGCCTTAAGATCTTCTCTTGATTTTGCTCCCAAACCCAACACTTTTGTGAATTAGACCATTCAGGTAAAAAACATGAAACGATGCTGTGCTCAAAGGAGAGAACACTTCTCTGTGTATATACAACACTTGCCACAAGCAATATAAACCAGCAAGAATAGTCCAAACTCTTCAAACTCACCATTTTCAAACACTCTGCAACTCTTCAAGCGTTATTCAAAAGACAAAGAATTGGTCGCTTTAGTTCATACAACAGAAACTTGCAATTTCAAATATGAGATGACTGAGCTTAGCTCCCAAAGCTAGCCAGGCTAAGTATCACATTCGGCACGTGATGTAAGGAAATAAAACTGCAGATAAGGACGCAGACATTAGCTCCAAGTATCCCAAAGCAGCGCTCACAGTGAGACTGTTTGCCTTTCATCTGTTGTTTTATCTTTTAAGACCTCGTCCTCCAGCTGAAAATACAGAGGGAACGAAGAGAAACCTCGCTGCTTCACAACGCAAAAAGAATAAACAAACAAAGCTTAAAAACTGGAGAGATTTAGACACCCTGTGTGGCAAAGTAAGAAAGGTATTAATACCCTGACGTAGCATGAACGGAATATTCACGCTCTTGCAAAAGAGAATTATCCAAACTAGCACATTATCTGTTTTCCCACCTTGAAGTTCTCCACTCCGGCTGTACAGTTCCCTTCTCTGCTCACGCAAATAGGCACTCATGCTAATAGCATGGGAGGAGGACTCAAACCTGTAATTAAAAGAAAAAATAAATCCAGTCAGTTAGGCACCCATAGAAGCATCCTTCTTGTAAAGCACCAGTCAGCTCTGAACAGAAAGGACTTCCCTGCACATTGGAGCAAAATTATCAAGGTGGACAAAAGCACATTTTTCCTGTAAAACTCCATCACTGATGTACCACATTCTGCCACCTCTGACCAAGACAGCTCTACCAGTAGCCACCCGTGACACAGACTTGCCCGCAACGCTCAGAGATGCTCCTCTGCTCTACCAGCTGGGAGCACCCAGGTATTTAAGGAGAAATGGTCCCCAAAACTGGTAAAAAGCATCTTCATCAAATAGCCAAAGTGGACACAAGACTTAGAGGGAAGACATCTTCCATGAACATCAAACTCCTCAAGGTGAAGACCTCAAGACACTGGTGATTTGCTGTAATACCCCTTGCCCCCTCCCCAACCCTTCCTGCTAAGGAAGACTGAATCGGCCGCCCAGAGGGACACTGGAAACACGAGCATCGCACCAGAGAAAAAGGGCAAGCATTTGTAAGCTTTCTTGTGCAACGGTGTTAAGGTTATTCCTATTAATGAGGTTTTTCTGCTTTATTTTGGACTGCGAGTGTTAGTATTATTGCAACTGAACTAATAACAATCTATCAACACTTAAGACTTTAATTAAATGAACAGTGAATTCTTGGCTCCGTATTTATGATGCGCTCCCTTTTGCCCCTAGTGAGATATTAGGCACAACATTATCGCCACGGCCCAGAGGTCTTCTCCAGGCATCAGAACCAGAAGCTTCAGGTCAAGGCAAACTACAGCAATAAACCTCAGTCTCCTCTCCTTGAGACAGCGACTCAGATTATTCCTCAGACCCCCGTCCCTGCTTTTGCTGCAGGATCTCATCACATTCACTTCTTTCCCACAGCCATCCAGTTTCTCTCCCCTATTTTCCCCTCCTCTGCTGTTTCCTTGATCTGCTCTTCTCCCACGTTCCTATTTACACTTAACTCTACTCTTGTAAGGCTGCCCAGGGGGGCTGTGGAGTTTCCTTCTCTGGAGATATTCAAAGCCCACCTGGATGAAGTCCTGTGTAACATGCTCTAGGAGAACCTGCGTTAGCAGGGGGGTTGGACTGGATGATCTCCCGAGGTCCCTTCCAACCCCTGCCATTCTGTGATTCCCCGTGCTGCTCCTCTCCAAAGCAAAGCTTTCAAAAGATTTTTGTTTTACATAGAATTACACATAATTACAGCCAAGTCTGAGACTAATGCATTGGGTGTTCCACATCTGCTTGTACAAGTCACTACTTCCCCACCAATGCCCATTTTCCATCTTGCAAATCTGATCTATAGGGAGATGGCAACCTGAACATGCCCTTGGCTACCTTTTGGAGGAGAAGAGCAGCGGGTTTATGGTGGCATGAACTATCTGAATACCCAGAGTACCCATCATCTGAAGTTTTCTTTTTTAAGCCAACATTAAACAACTAAATACATCATGATTTTTTTTTTCTTTTTTTTTTTAAATTACACCCATTTTAAAGATAGGGAGACTGATTCAAAGTCTCTTCCAAATGCTAGCAACTGATTTCCAGAGAGCAGGACACAATTGAGGAGTCTTCATTCTTCCCACTATTGCTAGAACACACAACTAGCAAAAGTACTTAGTATTTATAAAATTAGCTTACAGCAAGCACAAACACCTGCATCCATCTGTCAGTAAAATACGAGGTGGAGCCCTGCCCTAAGAGACTTCTGAAGTGAGGGATTAAATGTAGATATTCTGATGACAAGTGGAAGGCTCCTCCGATTTGGATGGAGCTAATGGAAAAGCAAGGAAGAGAGCCTTGCAGCCTGGCATGAAAAGCACTGAAGATGGGAGAGGAGACAAGAATAACACTCCATCAAACACGTACATCCCTCGGTGGACTGAGAAATTCCATTTCAACGGAGATTTCCATAGATATGGTGACAGCTGACAGAAGACAGATAACCAAATAAGAGACGCCAATAAGTGCTGCTGTCACTGCAGCGCTGACAACGACTTGGTGACAAGACCATGAGTGGTAAGAGCCATGCCGCTCCTGTGAGGTTATGCACCTTCACTTTAAACAATTATACCCACCTTCACTCTCCGCTGACAAACTAATACACAGCCTTAAACTGCTGTCAGTGAAATAGAGCATCCTTATTCCTCAAACTTAAATGGTCCAAGTATACCCAAGAACAGACACAGTATGAAAAGGTGAGCAGCCCTATTTTGTTCCAATATACATCTGCAAGTCAGAGTAAATTAAGAGTGTGTAATTCTCAACGCAAACAGCCGTGGGAGTGTTAAAAAAAAAAAAAAAAAAAAAAAAAAAAAGGGTGGGGGGAATAATCATGGGTTGACTGGCACAGGAGGCACCTCTAAAATCCTCCAGGCAACAGTTAACCTTGTAATAACCAAAGATTACATAGACAGCTCATCCTGTGAGAGGGAGAGAAGGCAGTGCCGAAGACTTCGATGTCTAACTGGGACCTTAAGTACTATGAGAATACAGCCACCAGCCCTGGGGCAAAGCACAGGGAGTTCTGGATAATCAAGAAATAAGTTTTAGCTGAAGGAAAAAAAAAACACCCACAAACAACAAAACCCCCCAAACCCCAAACAATCTGTACAGAGGATGCAGAACACAAAGCTCCCCTCCCACTTGCCCAAAACAGCCTGTCGTGGTTTAACCCGGCTGGCAACTCAGCACCACGCAGCCGCTCGCTCACTGCCCCCCTCCCTCAGTGGGTCCCCGAGCCCCGAGCAGTCTCCCCGCGACCGACCGACCGAACTAACCGCCCCCCCCCACGCATGACGTTATATGGTATGGAATAGCTCTTTGGTCAGTTTGGGTTAGCTGTGCTAGCTGTGCTGTACTCCCAGCTTGTTATGCACCTGGGCAAGCAGGAGAAGCTCAAAAAGTCCTTGAGTAGTCTGAGCACTACTTGGCAACAGCTGAAAACATCAGTGTGTTATCAACATTCTTCTGGTACTAAATCCAAAACACAGCACTATGCTAGCTACTATGAAGAAAATTAACTCTATCTCAGCTGAAACCAGGACACAGCCGCTTACTCTCGGCCTTTCCCATTACCGATGTTCCTGCAGTATTTCCCCACCATATAAGGATCTACCTCTGATCACAAACGAGGGGTTCTTAATTAAAAAAAAAAAACCAAAAAAACAAACAAAAAACCACCCAGACTTCATGGATCCCCATCTCTAGCAAAATAAAGGGTGAAAACACCAGCTCACTTCCAATCGCTCCCCCTCCAGCAAATATTGCACTATATTTTTTTAACCTTGGATTCTCTCAACTTCGGAGAGCAGAGCCTCATCAGGCGAAGCACCGCTCAGATGGGTAGCGAAAGACAGCCCAAGCCCTGCGGCAGCTTACAGTCCAGAGGGGTGCTGAGGACCCATCAGATACGCTGCTCCTGCCGCAGCTGAGCACGGTTAAAAGGTTAATGCCTCAAGCTGCTGGTACTCCCCACCACTGCTCCACTCTGCCGTTCCCTCGAATCTACCATGAACCTTGCTTGTTCCCTCACCAACTGTTTTTGAACAATCTCATTGTAACAAAAAAAACCCCCAAAACAATAACAAAAAAACATTTACTGAGTTGGGGAGCAGCCACACATGCAGTTATGCTGGCAGAGCTGGGGAAGCTCTGATCTTTGAACTCGGAGCAGCCATTGCCAAAACACCACATTTTGGTACCCCCCAAAATCCTCAAGAGGCCAAAGAGAACAGCCAGCACATGTAATCATGGGAAGAGATGAAAATTCAGCACAGCTCCCCTGACTCTAGGGGTAATAACAAGTCCACCTCCCCTCTCCTAACACTGCTGCTCAGCAACAACTCATCCTCACTTCTTTCTTGCCCATCAAATTTGTTCCCCAAAATCCTTCCCTTGGCCACCTAGCCTCTCACCCACACTCTCCTCCCAACCACTTAATTCTTTCCATTCTGAACTCCGAATTAAAGGAGCTAGTGATAGGATTAACCACTCAGTCTATCTAGTAATTACAGAGTTATCTTAATTCTCTTTGTCCAGTCTCCTTTATCGCTGTCTTTAACAGGTCCTGAAGGTAGCGTGGATAAAGACAGGCATAACGTATCACCGCATGCTTTGCAGCAGCTTGTATAATGGGATCCCAGTCCTGAGATGAGCCCTGGAAAGAGCTACACTCTAAAAAACCAGTGATGAATCCGTAACAGAGATCTTCCCGAGGCTTCAGCTTCAGGCATTAAATCTCCATCACAAAACTTACACTCCTCTTACACCGTGAAACTGCGATTAGCACCCAGCGTTGTGCAGTACTTGAGGGACCAAAGGCAGCTTAGGCACAGCTTTAACATCGTCTCAGCACTTACTTGAACAAGGGGTTTTTAGGTCTTTGCGGTTTCTTCTTTGCGAAGAACGCTGCAAATTCTCTCCCGGAGCTGGCGTAGCTAAGCTGGGCGGACGGCTCCGAGGCAGTGCGAGTGTTCTTCATATCCAGGTACTCTGTCAGCAGCATCTGCCAACGGAAGGAAGGGGAACTCAGCATTCGAAATATAACAGTATTATAATGTAACTTGAACGTCTGGGATCTTTAGGTACTCTGTAAGACTGAAGAATTAAGAAAAATCTCAAAAATTCTAATTAACAGAAACCTAACTTTATTTTCAGAAATGTGACCCTAGTGGCTTACATGCCACTGTCGCTAATTCAGTAAAAACTCATTTTACATTACTTGACCAACTCAATCTGCTACAAAACCCCAATGATACCAAAGGTATCTTGCAAGAAGTCCCCACTCCTCCCAAAACGGATTCTATCAGCAGCAGTAAGAGGGAGATGGTGGGTGGGCTCTTGGCTGGCCTTTACAGCCTGCTTACATACCACGGCTCTTGAAAACATAAAGGTTAGCAATATTGATCTGTCAGCTAAAAAAGCATGTTTTATATAAGCCTATGTATGCCTATGTATTTTCTATATATTTATATGTAGAAATATAAAGCATCCACGCGTGTGATCGGGTGCATGTGCTGCAGGTCACGTACGCCGTTGGAAAAAATCCTGGGAATGCTGCAAAAATCACCCTTTTATAGCTCCCAAACCAAACACGCTGCTTTTACCACTGAAAATAGGAATTCCCACAGCCGTCAGTTCTGCCAGCGTGGTTTCGGATTGATTTTCCTCTAGCCCAGTATACTCACTAAGGGGCTGGGGGGTCCCTTTTTGAGACCGAGGTCCCCCTTGTGAAACCCCTGCAGCCCTGAGGGGTGGCCCGATATTTGACGCTCTTTAAGCAACTCCGCGTTGCAGAAGCAGAAACAGATTCCAAGTCATTCACTTTTCATTTCCTTGTGACTGAAGATGGAAAGAAACCCCCTTAAAAATTAACTTTTGTCAATGCATTCAGAAAGTCTCTTATTTATTTTCAGAAAACTCTGCGTACTCGGAGGCTATTAGTAATGTGTCCCATTTTAATAATTAGCTAGTCAAAGCCCATCAAAGGGAGCTGTCTGTAATGAAAGGAATACATCAGTACTGTGCCGCCTAAGTTTAAACAAATTACATAGGAATAAATATCCAGGCAAATGGTATCATGCCCCTAATTAGAAACAAATCAGGATAGCTTGGGAAAAAAAAAAAAAATACAAACACAAAGAAACTTCAACTCCTAAAACATCTCAATTAAAACTTTACCTGAGTGCAAGCTTTTAAACCGCACGCTTATTGTTAAGAGTAAAAATAATCACTGCGCTAATTTTTAACAGTAATTTACCAAATCCGTTTGTATTTGCGTATTTGCATTTCATCTTCTCTACTTGAATTAACAATGCTAAAATCACCACAAAAATGTAATTAAACCCTCAAACTTAATCAAGTTTTTTTTAAAAAAAAAAAAAAAACAAAAACACTTAGCAATTTGTTCTCCCGTTACGGATGAAACCTATTTATAATGGATTCCGCAACTCTGGTATCATTTTATATCCAGGGCTGGGAAATGTAAAGCGTGTAATATAGTACTTGGCTCCAAGATTACAATAAGTCACCAGAGGTTTGAGCTAGGAACGTAATGAATTACCCCTGTTGGTTAAAAAGTGAAATAGAGAAAGAAAAGATGAGTTTGTGGTTAGATATTCCGAACAGCTCTGAAAATGTGACAGATGAGGAAAAAGAAAATTGTTAATTGATGGTATTACCAGATAGGCAGGGGAGGATGGTTAGACTCAAGGCTCGGAAAAAGTAAAAAGCTGCAGAAGAAGTGATAATAGCTGGTTTTGATAACTATTCTCAAAGTTCATATTTAAGTTATAAAATTCAGGCATAGCAGAAACCGTGCTAAACAGATCAAAGCTCTTTCTGCTCCAGTGCCCTGTATTCACCAGCTACACAAATTCTTCACAACGAAGTAATTAAGTGTAAGCATGGCTGAGCAGCTACAATACACAGCCAAGCGGGAGAAAAGTTAAGACAGGAGAGATTTTCGATGCAGAGTACATTGGCCTTATAACTGCAGCGTGAAGATTAAAACCCTTAAATTTTCTAAGCAACAAAATTAACATGTGGGCTGGTTGGAAAATCTTAAGAATCACAGAATCGCTTAGGTTGGAAAAGCCC
>NW_009258662.1:1010952-1014575 GCF_000687185.1 Egretta garzetta
CCTATCCAGCCCCCTCTCGACCAATACCCCCAGGGCCTTTTCCGCCGGGCAGCTTTCCAGCCCCTCTGCCCCACGCCTGGAGCGCTGCGTGGGGTTGTGGTGACCCCAGGGCAGGACCCGGCCCTTGGCCTTGTTGATCCTCACCCAGCTGGCCTGGGCACATGGATCCAGCCTGGCCAGGTCCCTCTGCAGAGCCCTCCTCCCCTCCAGCAGATCCACACTCCCACCCAACTTGGTGTCATCTGCAAACTGATTGAGGGTGCACTCAATCCCCTCATCCAGGTCATTGATAAAGGTGTTGAACAGAACTGGCCCCAGTACTCAGTCCTGGGGGACACCACTTGTGACCAGCCACCAGCTGGATTTAA
This sequence comes from Egretta garzetta, assembly GCF_000687185.1. NCBI lineage: Eukaryota > Metazoa > Chordata > Aves > Pelecaniformes > Ardeidae > Egretta > Egretta garzetta. The sequence continues at coordinate 1,011,321 of NW_009258662.1, forward strand.
CTCTGTTCACTAAAACTCTCTGGGCTTGGCCATCCAGCCAGTTGTTGCCACCTACTTGCCTCAAAAAACAGCCTGAAGTTTTCATTTCTCATTGTATTGTGCTATGAATGGCCTTCACCCTATGTCATCGGCCTCAATTTATTCCCCACATCTGGAAGGTCGAAGTTATCCAGTTTTTCTGCTCTCATAGTCCTAGTAGTGGATTTTCATATTTCAACATTAGAAGTTGTGGTCTGGCCGTGTACTTCTCAAAAGCCACGGCAAGCTAAAACTTTAAAATCCACTTAAAAGAAAAGGAAAACCAGACATTTTCCTGCCTATCTAAGCAAATAGGAGCTTTCCTTAACCAACCAAGTAAGGGATTTCATGATTTGGTCCCATAACACCTGATTAGTAGTTGCTCAGCCATCAATCAAAAACCTTGATAGACATTAATCACATGGACGTACAGCAAGATTTATGAGTGACTGTAAAGTTTGCAACATCCCATTCATCTATAACAAGGACTTTGACTTTCTGTTCGACGGTTGAATTCTGCCATCCGTGTAGTGTATTTACATCAATGTCAAACAAATAAAGCCGTACAAAAAGCAAGAGAACAAAGCAGGCTTTCTCCAACTGCTCTTTGGGAAGGAAAATTAATATAAAATGTTTTATTAAAAAAGCAATATTTATGGATTTGGAGACTTAATTAAATTCTCAAATTTCAAAAGGTCATAGCAGGATGTGTGGCCTGTCTATCGCGTTGATCTGAGAACTGCTTGCACTACAGGGTCTTTCTGAACTGCAACAGGGCAAGAACAAATTTGCTTCTGTGTCTGCCTGCTGCTTGCACTTGCTCTGACTCTTCAGATTCGTGGTTTTATTCTTTTCCTGAGCCCTGTGAGAAGTTGTGTAAGTCGTTATGTCTTATCATGCTCAAGACTGACCTATGAACAAAGCATGGGCAACAAAAAAACATGCCAGCCACAGGGCGACAGCTAAATTCATACAGTATACTTCTTGTGAGGTTTTAGATAGGAGGCCTGAGCTCTCATTAAGCTCTATTTCATCAATTAAAAGCCCTAAATAGCTATTTCACATCCTCATATACTCTGAATTAAGGTGGATGCTGCAGTGTGAACAGTTTGCTCCATCAGAAAATCATGACAGTTTCAAACTCTACACCATCAACCCTGATTTTCATTATGCCTTCATATATTGGGGGGGAGGGGGAGGGGGCATGTCAGAAAATCAAGTGCAAACTAACACCATACCATGAATTTTGCAAGGGTAAATGGGATGACCAGGTAATTACTGGCCTCTCCACCTTATATTGATCAGGGACGAAATCACAGACCAGATGATAGAAGACTCTATTAAAAAAGAATTAAGGGAGACTAATAGAATTCATGTCCAGCGACGTGGATTAACAGAACACAGATCTTGGCTAACCGGTATTCTTACGATGATGACAAATTTGGCTTTAAATAAACAGAGAGAGATAAAGTTATATTTCCACCAAGGATCTGACAAAAGCCAAAACACTAAAAGTCAACACAGCATCTCCTAAAAGAAAAACGGGGAGGCACATGACGAGATCCTTAACGTACAACTCAAAATGAGGAAACCACTGATACTGGATTTTGCAAGGTCCCGGATCTCTCAATTCCTCTTTTCTTTTTGTCCTCTGTATTCCAAGGGAAATACAAGACTATCCCAGAACCCTTCGCTCTTGTTGGATAGAAAGCTTCTGAATTTCAGCCTAAATTTGATCTATCTTCCTTTTTAAAACAACAGCAATTCGAAGCAGCTTTATCAGACAAAGAAAGCACGTACAAGAGTGGCTGCAGCAACCCCTTTCTGGACTGAGTGGAGCAGAACTTTTCCCATTTCAAATTCCTATGAAAATAATGACTAGGGAAGGCTTGTAAAGTATAATGGGGTTTTGGTTTTTTTTTTTTGGGGGGGGGGGGATGGTACATAATGACATGAACACAGCATTAACAGAATAATATAATTTTCTTTTTTTTTTAGTATTATTATTTTCATAATATAGTCAATCTACTGTAAGAATTTCAGTGTCACCAGAAGTAAATCATAGAATTAGAGAATTGTTTAGGTTGGAAAAGACCTTTAAGATCATCAACTCCAACCAGTCTCTGTATCAAGGGGAAAAAACTATGAAAGTCATGACCTATCATTGTGTAAAGCTGTGACTCCAGCAAATTTGGGAATACCGAAGATAATCAACAGCAGAGAAGGTCCCACTGTGACGATGGGTATTAATTAGTTAATTGGAAATGGCTATACAAAGCAGAGAGCTTTGTCACAAGTAAAAGTTTACAGCATCGCTCTGTATTGGTCTCCCATCCGGAATGCCAAATGAAACCCTGGCATTCATAAACAAGAAGAGATTAGGGAAAAAGCGGGTGGAAGGGTGAACGGAAGAAGCCTGGAAGTTATTAAAAGGCTGGAAGGCACCACTTATAGCAAAGCACGGAGAAGCCATGAGCTCAGTCTTGTTAGCTTAGCGAAGAGAAGGCTAAGAGGTTACTGGATCAGTCTGCCAGAATGCAACACAGAGGGCACAGAACTGATGAAAAAAATCTTCACTAATGAATTTAAAAAAAAAAAAAAAAATCCAAAGGCTGCAAAGTTGAAGCTGGACAGGCTTTGACGAACGGTTAGGCATACATTTCCAGAGCGTAATTAACCACTGACATCAAAGGTTACACTGTATTGGCTGTCACCGTTTGGGGTTTTTATTATTATTATTATTTTCCCCAGTCAAGAGTGGATGCCTTTCTAAAGCATGCGCCCTCTTTCAAGCAGGAATTAATTCAAGAAAGTACCGTAGCTTGTTTTACACAGAGGTCAGACGAGAAGATCACAACAGCTCCTTATAATCTGGGGCTCTTAATAAAGCCGTCGCCCCATTCCGTGCCAGCTCTCAGGCTCCCGAACGAAGGAACCATTAGTGTTCAAAGTAGTATCGCTGCACAGCACCTTTAGTCACCCTTTTGAGTTGATACAGGAAATAAAAACAGCTACTGGTAACGTTTGTGTTTGGTGAACAGGTTTGTGCTGGTGCTAACCAGCACAGACCAGTGACGAGTGGTGTCCCTCAGGGGTCCATACTGGGACCGGTGCTCTTTAACATCTTCATCAATGACTTAGACAGTGAGATCGAGTGCACCCTCAGCAAGTTTGTGGATGATACCAAGCTGAGTGGTGCGGTTGACACACCAGAAGGAAGGGATGTCATCCAAAGAG
>NW_009258662.1:1014657-1027834 GCF_000687185.1 Egretta garzetta
TGGCCAGCAGGTCGAGGGAGGTGATTCTGCCCCTCTACTCAGCTCTGGTGAGACCTCACCTGGAGTACTGCGTCCAGCTCTGGAGCCCTCAGCACAAGAAGGACATGGAACTGTTGGAACGGGTCCAGAGGAGGGCTACAAAAATGATCCGAGGGCTGGAGCACCTCTCCTATGAGGACAGGCTGAGAGAGTTGGGCTTGTTCAGTCTGGAGAAAAGGAGGCTACGGGGAGACCTGATTGCGGCCTTCCAGTACCTAAAGGGGGCCTATAGGAAAGATGGGGAACGTCTTTTTAGTAGGGCCAGCTGTGTTAGGACAAGGGGAAATGGTTTTAAACTAGAACAGGGTAGGTTCAGGCTAGAGGTAAGGAAGAAATTTTTTACAATGAGGGTGGTAAAACACTGGAACAGGTTGCCCAGAGAGGTAGTGGAGGCCCCATCCCTGGGAACATTCAAGGCCAGGTTGGATGGGGCTCTGAGCAATCTGATCTAGTTAGCAGTGTCCCTGCTCACTGCAGGGGGGTTGGACTAGATGACCACTAGTGGTCCCTTCCAACCCTAAACATTCTATGATTCTATGATTCTAACTTCTCACCCAGGCTCGTCTTAGGCAACCACTGGGCACGAAACTACAAACGAAGGCCACCTCACTTGTACTCTGAGGAAACCGTAAGAGTCAAAAAACCCACAGAAATAATTCTCTCACCATCTGAGATTGTCTGGTATTTTGCTATGCAGTACTGGCAATCGGAAACAAGATTTATTTTCAGCTTATTGCTCTGATGCACTGGGCAGCTATAGGAACGTTGGCATTTCAGCTGTACTGAGACGCTGGGGACTCCTCCGGAGTTGTATCAGCCTCCGGGAAGGCTTCGGAGTTACGTTTGGGTTAAGCCTAGCAGGAGGAATCAGAAGCCCAGATTACAAAGCAGAAGAGAGATTTCCTAATAGGATTTCAATGAGGAAAGTTGGTTAAAAACACAACAGCAGATTCAAATTATTCTACATCCCTTAGTTCCATGGGGTTGCACGGAGATGCCCGGTGACAGCAACCCACGGTGCATGCGTTAAGGAACGGCACCACATTCCTGAGAGATGATGATATCCAGCTACAGATGATTTCAGGGGCAATGAAAGCGGCTGCAAATGAATCGTGGGGGAAAAAAAAAAAAAAAAAAAAGCGGGGGGGAAAAAAAAAAAAAAAAAATAGCTGGGAGTTCAAGTAGGATGCACTACTGTGCCATGCACTTACTTCTTTGTAAACATATGAAATGAGGCGTCGTTCTTGAAGCTCCGGAGACGGGAGGTATCTACCAGCAAAGTGCCAGAATAAGGCAAGAAAAGCAGTGGCGCCCTATGCGAGACAGTAGTCTATAGCTAATTACCCAGTAATTTGCTGGATCAAAATTCTTAATAATTAAAATGCTGCAGTAATTGTGGAATTTAACAACAACAACAAAAAAAGTATCAGTTAATTGAATTCTAAGAGCACTGAGCTTTCTGCGTAAGTTGTACCACGTTGAGAACGGGAGCCGAATACACACACGGCAAATACAAAGAAAAGACAAAGCAGTAAGGTAAGTCTGAAAGAAAAAAAAAAATAATTTTTAGGTGCTGTGAATACTGTTTAATGCTGCACAACCTGCTTTATCTAATCCTCTTGTTGCCCATGAAATTAATTTAACTGAAACATAATAATAAAAACCCTTCCAGAATTAATTCTCTCAAGGCATCACCCAATTTCATTATTGTACAAGAAGCAAGAATTCCTTTTGTTTTTCATTTTGGGGAAAAAGTAAAAAAAATAACCCCAGAACTCGTTAGATAATACTATCATTGCCACTGCTACTACATTCATTATCAACGCTAATTGTCAATTAGCGCAACTATTACTGTAGACCTGCGAATGTGCATCTACCTCCAGGGAGGATGGCAGGGAGGGAACAAAGCTCATAACTACTTTAAAAACACAACTTCTTAAAAGCTGTTTTAATTGGCAATGGATCCTACACCTGCTCGGATCGCTTTGGAGAATTTCAAACCAGCAGCTTTTTACTTCACAAGCTTTTGATAACACGTGCGTGGATTTTATAACCTCAGCACCACGAGCTCTGACTCTGCCTGGTGTATGGATGAGCTGAAGCCACTCGAGACATATATATTAATATAGTGGGTCTCACAGTTGGTAGCACAGCAACAGGAGAACCCGCTCTGTGCCGTCACAGCCGCCAACATCAGGCTGTAAGGTTCCTCGAACCAGCCAGCGCTGGCCAGCACTCATTTCATTTTGCCACTCCTTAGGCAAGCTGCCACAAGAGCTCACCCACCTATCAGGAAAGGGACTCGGGTTCAGTAACAAATGCCCAGTGTAACAATTTAAATAGCGATGGTTTCTGCAAGCCTTCGCTAATTAACCTTCCGATGTATCAACACCCCTGTGATATACGTCTGACTGACTAATGAACTAACGCTGTCTGACACTGTCTCCCATAACATCCTCACAGGGAAGCTCAGGAAGCATGGGCTGGATGAGTGGACAGTGAGGTGGATTGGGAACTGGCTGCAGGGCAGAGCTCAGGGGGTTCTGATGGGTGACGCAGTCTGGTTGGAGGCCAGTAGCTCGTGCGGTTCCCCAAGGTTCAGTATTCAGCCCGGTCTTGTTCAGCTTATTCATCAATGACCTGGATGAGGGGACAGAGCGTACCCTCAGCAAGTTCACTGATGACAGAAAACTGATAGGCCAAAAGGCTGTGCTACCATTCAGTGGGACCTGGGCAAGCTGGAGGGTTGGGCGGAGAGGAACCTGATGGAGTTCAACACAGGCAAGCGTCGAGTGCTGCACCTGGGGAGGTTGAACCCCAGGCACCAGTCCAGGCTGGGGGCTGACCTGCTGGAAAGAAGCTTTGCCCAGAGGGACCTGGGAGTCCTGGTGGATGACAAGGTGGCCATGAGCCAGCAGGGTGCCCTTGGTGCCAAGAAAGCCAATGGCATCCTGGGGTGCATTAAGAGGAGTGTGGCCAGCAGGTCGAGGGCCGTTCTCCTCCCCCTCTGTTCTGCCCTGGTGAGATCCCACCTGGAGCACTGTGTCCCGTTCTGGGCTCCCCAGTTCATGAACGATGAGGAATTCCTAGAGAGAGTCCAGGGGAAGGCTACAAAGGTGATGAGGGGACTGGAGCATCTCCCCTATGAGGAAAGGGTAAGGCAGCTGGGCTTGTTTAGCCTGAAGAAGAGAAGACTGAGAGAGGATCTCATCAACATATACAAATATCTTAAGGGTGGGTGTCACAAGGACGGAGCCAGACTCTTTGCAGTGGTGCCCAGCGCCAGGACAAGGGGCAATGGGCACAAAGTGAACCACAACAGTTTTCAGTTGAACGTGAGGAAGAACAACTTTACTTTGAGGGTGACCAAGCCCTGGCCCAGGCTGCCCAGGGGGGCTGCGGAGTCTCCTCTGGAGATATTCAAAGCCCACCTGGACGAAGTCCTGTGCCCCCTGCTCTGGGTGAGCCTGCTTGAGCAGGGGGGTTGGACTGGGTGAGCTCCCGAGGTCCCTTCCAACCCCTCCCATTCTGGGATTCTGTGATATCATTAGCCAACTGAACAGATTTAGAAAGTGAAGCCCTGCTCCCGCCACCAGCGCAGAGACAAACGCTGCTGACTTGTACAGGGCAAGGTTTGCATCCACTGACTTTCTCAACTGCTGAGAGCACAAGATTGTGTCTTACCACTGACAAACACACAGGATCAACGGCCTCATACCATCACTAACCTCACCCCGCTCCCCTGTGCCGCATCGATAGTAGAAGTTTCATCTGAACTTAGATTGGTGGCTCAGAAAATCAACATCTAAAAGAAAAAGCTGCTGGAAGACTGAGGTAACCTTACCTTCTGCAAGATGTGAGCAGGCACGTGATGCCGAAAGAGGGCTGCCTCTTTTCCAAGTCCTCAAGGGGAGCTTTGCAATTCCTTTCCAACTTTGGTGACTTTAATATCCATATAACCAACGATCCGGTACCAGTTCATAGAAAGGTACCTGATGAAGGTCACCTCCAGTTTAGCGACGCATAGTTTTAAGACATTTTCACTGAAATTTAGTCAGCTGGAGCTCATGAAGGAGAACAGGAGCTGGGATGTCTTTTTTTCTAGATTTCCCAGCAGTTCTGCTGTTTTATTTATTTATTTAAATAAAAGAGGAACAAATACTGATGGCAAATTTATTTAAGCTACCAATAGTCAACTTGAATAACTGGGTCATAAAACAAATGGGCAGCATTTAATTTTCTGCAGGCACATCAGCTGTTCTGCAGCTACAGATTATGATAGCAGAAATTTTCCAAGTAACAAGGCCGCTTTCTCGTTTTAGTATCAGGCCCTCATCACCAAAACAAACCCCCCCCCAAAAAAAAAACCAAAATCAGAATGAAGGTAGGCGGCACAGGGAGTCAGCTGGGATTATTCATTTCCTCCAGCAAAAATCCACGCGTTGAGATGCACGTTTCCATAGTAAAGCGGGTGTTTCGTCTGCAGAGCGACAACTGGAAACGGCAAGACCTATGTATTTGCACAGCTTGGAGGGTTTGGGTTGAATATTGCACAATGCTTTGGGGAAAAAAAAAAAATAAACAGTTTTGCAAATTTTGACAAGTACACCCAACTGGCCTCTGGGCAGTAACTGGTAATTGCTAGGGCTGTTTGATGACCATATAGAAATATGTGTGTGTGTGTATTTGTATAAATACATGTGTGTATATATACATGTGTGTACTTGTGTGTGTATATATACAGACATACTCATACACGTACAGGTATCTTTAGCACATGGTTCTTCTGATAGGATTGGTGAGAACTTGTAAAATACATACAGTCCTGTACGATCCGGAGGATGGATAATTAGCCAACCGTATTCTAAAATGGACCGAAAAGCCGTGCACTTCATCAGAAAGGCGTAATTACCACCTGCTTCAGAGATGGCACAAAACAAAGTCTTTTCCTGCAAGATTCAACCATGCTGCCTTTCAGTTTGACTGGACTTTCTTTTGTTCATGCAGCATATAAAAAGGTCAAGGAGGAGCGTGAGAGTTGAACAGGTAACGGAGTGCAGATATCTGCTCTGCAATTATAATTTAGCGAAGCTTCGGTGGTTCTGCCCATTTTGGAGGTGGGGAGGATACAGTTGGAAATGTTTATAACTGAAGTAAAGGTAAACATTTTTAAATCACAAGAGGATGGATTCACTCACGTTTAGCGTCTGCTAGACGCCCACCTTTCAGAGCATCCTCTGGCTCAGGGAAAAAAAGATGTGCAATTCTAAAGCACGGGAGAAACAGTGCCGCGCTTAACCCAAGTGATCTGAGCTTCTGCTACTCAAACTGGCACATACAATGCAGCAGCAGCAAAGGGAGGAAAAGGCAGCCTGTTGTTTAAATACCAACCATGTTAACTCATGGATAATACAGCACACTTCATGTATTTCATGCCTTCAACTAATTGCTTAAGACATCCTGCTACAGTGTAGATGGTAACAGTAGTGTGCCCTCAGTCTTCATTAAATGCCAGCTCTTAATAACAGACTCCAAAAGGGCTTTAATTGCATTTACTCGCAGCTCCTGAACTTTAAAAGTTGTTAATCAGATTTCTATGTAAATGGAATGACGATTAAAGGTTAAGTACAGGTTTCTGAAATTTCAGCAGTTGAAGACGTATTGCCCTTAACAGGAAAGAGAAACTACCAGCCTTGACAGGAACTAAACATCTTAATTAAATACTCAGAAGTACAGTACTTATTTCTGCGTGAAGTTCTATTTTCAAATGTCAAACTTAATCAGGCACTTGACAAAAACGTGCAATATCCCCACAGCACAGGAGAACAAAAACGCCTTGGGATTCTTTCCTGAGGAAACACCTGTACAGCTCCCGATCCACGGCTCCCCAACAAATTCAAGTTCGCCAAGCCACTTGTCCCAGACAACAAGAAGGAAAGTTTTATGGCTCTAAAACTGCAGGAGTCCAGTTGAGAAATAGGATACAACATTTTTCAACGTCAGCTTTTCTCCTGTTTGCTCAGTGTATCCCCATAACAAGCGTCATGCTGCCAAATAAACATAAGGGTCCTCATAAATCTGACTTGCAGAGATTTATTTCCCTAGAGGGTACAGCCCATCAATTATCACCAGTCAAAAGTATGAAGACTTCTTCATTGGGAGTAAATTTAGTACGTCTGTACGGTGCTCCGAGAGCAGCTTGCTGCTCTGTGTTTTGATGCCGAACACTACTGAGAGCATCCAAACGTGCTGCTTTCTGCTCCTGAACTTGAACCCTGAGCCACCCAGGACACTCACATCCACCGAGCAGTTGAAGTCCTGTGCTCCCTCTCTCGTGCTACTGCTGGTAATTAATCCACCGCTCATATTTATAACCTACAGACTTATTACAACAAATAGAAAAACTGAATGTGTCAGTCAGGCCTAAGTCCCAGCTCCACTTGAAACCTGACTTGCGATTTATTCCAACTAACAACGATTCCAGTCTCCAATCTCAATTCATTTGTAGGTAAAAATTTCTTCACCGAAAGGGTTGTCAGGCTCTGGAATGGGCTGCCCAGGGAGGTGGTCGAGTCCCCGTCCCTGGAGGGATTTAAAAGAAGGATAGATGAGGTGCTTAGGGACAGGGTTTAGATATATGAATTTTGTTGCATGGAGAGCAGTCACAGACAGACTCAAGTGGGATCCACGACAGGATACTTTATGCCAAAACTTTACAAAATGAGAAGGTTTTTATCCAACTTGGGTTTCAAATCCTACTCTGAGTGACCAGCAACTGCATCCAGGATTACCTCCGAGGCTGAATAAGGGACTCCAGGACCAGAGACTTTTGCCTGGGGTCATACAGACACTGGGATCAGCTGCCAGAGAGTGACCCATCTATTTCACATACACGGTAATTTGACTATATAGCAAACAAATTAGCACACGTCTTCATATATTGTCATGCATGTTAATTCGTAAAAACTGGAAGGATCTGAATATTTGTATAACCAGATACAAAACTGCAGGATTAATATTTAAAACTGGATTTTAAGTCTGAATTGGTTTGTAATGACAAATTACCACCTTAGGAGAGTATCTTTTTCTGGTAAGTTATATAGCAGCTATAGCAACTGCTAGCCCACTGCAGCAGAGCTGCATGGGAGAGAAAAATGAGCCAGGAAAAGATGTGTACAGTGGAGGTGATTATTATACTTACAACCCAGAGCATGAAAAAAATTTAGCAGTGGAAGCTGCGGAGACAGACTCTGCCTTCAAGCAGTATCAAGTAGTGGGAAAGAAATGGTGTAAGGAACAATGGAAGTTAATTAAAGTGATCAACAGAACTGCATAGCCACCAGTTGCTTCGTCTTCTTTCAGATCAATTAAAAACTTCATCACGGTGACTTGAGAAACGTAGGACGAGCAAGGGAACTTCCACCCACCTCTTCGTGATACGCTGCTGGAATAGGAGGCGTTACCCGCAAAAGTGATTTACCAACCAGTGTCAGGCATGCGAAGGAGTAAAAGTGGATTAAAAAAGGAAGTCTGCTATAGTTAAACTCAGTATTGTTGCTTCATAAAAGGCTTTTAAACAGATCTCACAGGAACGGCTATGACGTCGCATGGAAAAAAGCCTACGCTTTGTAAATTCATATGTAATCTCTTGCATTTGTCAGAATTAACTTGAAGACTTTTAGATCTCACGCCTTTCCAACTGTCTTAATACGAAGATAGCACCAAACAGCCCTGTTTAACAAGCACCAGACTAACAAAAAATGTTTCCCTGACTCTTTAAATACACGTTGGCATTTTCTAATTGACCAAATCCTTGAAGATCCAACCACATCTGGATCTACAACTGTGGCCCAGAGGCAAAGCACCTAACAGAGAGAAACGGCCCATAAAATCAGTTGCGTGAAGGGTTTATACAAAAGAGCAGCTAAATACTAGGGCAGCAAACGTAGACTTCTGTACGAACAAGCCTAGCGTCTCCAAGACGTTGATAAAAGGGCACGTTCCCCTTTGACATCAACGCAGCAGCCACCATTTCAAGTCCAGCTTATAAGGCCACTGACGTCTTTGAAATGACATCAGAACTAGAGACCCTCTTTGTCAAACTTACAATAAGTACGGTTTTATATTCCTCCCATTCCCAAATGGATGGAGGTGCGTAGCAGTGCAGTGCTGTCAGCAGTCTGGTTTTGGAGGCTTTAGCAAAAAAAAAAAAAAAAAAAGTGCTCCTGACCCTTATTCCAGAAATACGTATTCCTGTAATGCTTCAGGGTCTTCGATGTTATTACAAATATCCTGATGCCAGAGGGGGGAGCTCACAGCATAGACAAGATTCCCATTTTCAGGCTTGGGGGAAAAAAACAATAAAAATTTCAAATTGTTCACAGCTCTTGTGAGCCATTCCAGCCTTTTAAAGTACCCGTCAGGATCACTATCCCGTCTGCCTTTTATGCTGCTCTACAAAAGGTACAGCACCGGGCCACCAAAATGCCAACGTTAAGCAGATTATAACGTTTCTGAACATGTTCCATTACAGTAGATACTTGAATGCCTTTCTGCATCAGGGAGCCTTTTCCTCCCCCTTTCATCAGCTTATCAAATGAAGCTAAACAGTAACGCTTGCATCTAATGATACTGGGGACCTTGTAATGGGATTAGGAAAAACACCATCATTAGTTTCAAGGAGGAATGCGACCTTGAAGACATTTCTTTCTCTACGCTTTAAAGGGATACAGTAGGAACAATGAAATTAATTTCTACAAAGGGATGAGGAATGGGCAGGGAGAAGCAAGGGGCTTTCAGTTCTCAGGTAGATGCCGTCTTTCCTCCCATATTATTGGCAGGTGAAGAAGCAAATTGATTACTAGAATGAAACCTGGAACAGAAAAGGAAAAGCCAGACCCTTCCCTAAAGCCTGTCTGAAAGGCTCCTGGCTCAACAAAAGATGTTTTTAACTAAGCATCAAACTTCAAACCAGTATGTGCAACGGCCAGTATGACACTACGGGTTCTTCCCTGGCACCCATTTATCTGACCCCCAGTTCCATCAGCGAGTGGCACCGCACAAAGCGCCAAAGGTCCTTGCTGGGACACGGCACGGGAGCCGTGAGCACACAAACAGCAATACCAGCTGAGTGCTGGCTTTTCCGCAATCCCGACGGATAGCATCGTTCAACTCTGCCAACAGCTGCGCATCAGGACAACTTGCTTGCAATCCCACCTGAGACCTCTGCTTGGAAAATGCTGAACCCCCCCAGCTTAATTTCTGAAGTACTTCTCAGCACTGAGAATACTCTGTGCCCTGTTAAAAAAAAAAATTTGATTTGGCAAGTGTTCAAATTATTTTAGATAAAATTTCTCCAGCAAGACCTGCAACCATTGCTTTTGTTTACTCGGAAAAGCGTAAGTGCTTCTGGAATCACTATGTGGCTTCCAATATCCAAACCGATCATGCATGTCATTGTTTCCTTCAGTAAAAACATTTCTTTAGATTGCCAAAAGGAAGTGTAAATGTAATAGCAACAAGAATCCATTTTAAAGCTAAGAGCCTGACCAAAACAAAAAAAAAAACACCCCACACAACAAAAAACCCACAAAACCACACTTTGTATTTTTAAAGGATCTAAAGCAAACAATATACTGGCACTGTTGTCCAGAAAGGAGCCCCTCCTGAACAGCACCGCGACATTTCCGTCCAGACTTTTACTACTTTACTGTGAAACATCTCTCTCTCATTCTTCCAGATGCGGGATGTGAATTCACCCACATTTTCCCCAGCCGGAATCCCAGAGCCTGGTCCTTTCTACTGAAATTCCAGCTCACGTGAACATGCTGAGGCTACTGCCATGTAGTCAATTTTTAATGATAATATTCTTCGGTTGCACTGCAATTGCAGAGTAGAGGTGGGGATTTGTTTTGTTTGTTTTGAAAAATGAAAGAAAACCAGAGCAATATATCAGGTCAGCAAGCAATCTAGTCCAGAGGGCTGGATATTAGAATTCAGGTTCCCATCTCTTTGAATATTCATTTTACTGGTGCATGGTACTGAACAGCATCAGAGATAGGCACCGGGAGAGATAAATCCAAACAAAAGCTACGCTGTCTGGGACAGGAGCAAAAAGGCAGAATGCATTTGTACACCACCTTAATCCTTAAAAAAGCCAACACTAAATCCAGTACCGACATCAAATCCCAGGTTCACGCAGAAGTCCTTGCAATGTGTGTGAAACTGGCAGGGTAATGCCACTGGGTGGAGCCAGGATAAAGCAGATGGCTGCAACATAAATTTCAGCGCTCTGCCAATTTTGCTACCATTTAAGTGCTGGCTTTCTCCAAAGAAAAGCTGCCGCTACCATGGCAAATCCTGTCCTTTGAGATTCAACCAAACCCCCCGCACCAATTCCCTCCTGCTCCTAAATTTCTCAGATTAAAAGTGAATTTATTTACTCAGAACGTTGCAGAGACACCGGCCATCACTTCATGCTACTACAATAATTAAACCAACCTTCTCGCATCCCCTGTACACCACCAAAAAAAAACCCAACCCAAAAAACAGAGGACTCTCAAATTCAACTCAGCTGATGAAGGCACCACCTACCACTTCAAACTTCTGGGAATTCATTTTAAAATCTAAAATCCTTGACGGCACAGGACTGCAGTCAGTCGTGCAAACCTGGCTCAGCAAAGCCATCGTAGAGAAGTCCACGTGTCCAGTTATGCCACGGTACATTTACCATAGATACATATAACTTCAAAACCAATAAAATACTGCATGGTTTTGAGCTGTGAACAAGAGTTAGAAGAAACAAACAGGCAAAACCTGCATTAACTTGTCTCCATTTCAGATAATTACTTGTGAGGGGGTTTTTTTAAGACATTTGTGACTCACAAGGGAGTCTGTAGATTGTCTTTGCAACCTAATAATGTTGGCAGCGATGAGAGTTACCTATTTATTGATGCGTGACACCAATGTATCTTCACTGGATAAAAAAGCTGTTACTTAAAGAGTTCTCTCTCCCCCTTTTAGTGTAGGCAGCATCTAGTGAGCAGAATTTCTTCAAATGGAAAAAAAAAAACCAAACCCACATGAAAATATGTAGAATTAAAAAAAAAAAAAAAAAAAGAAAAAACAGAGTCCACAGAAGATGATAGAAAAGAGAGAGGGAGGATGGAAGAAGCTATGTTACACAGCTGGATAGCATGGCAGGGAGATTTTGTCACTTTTATTTACAACTGGTAAAACAGGGAGGCTTAGAAGAGACCACACAGGATGGAACAAAGCTACGGGACCAGGAATCAAAGCGATCCAGAGCATGTTTTCAGTTCGTGCATCAGTTTGCAGCACAACCTTCGTGTCTTCTCTTTCTCCGTCACATTCTTTGTCTCAAGCAACATTGAACAGAGAATTTTTGCTGAATACCTGCTCAGTGTCAAGTATACCAGGGGGCTGATCTTTGCTGAAGTCTCTTAATATTACTGAGATGCAAAGAAAAATGGCATTGAGAATAGATGCATCTGTCACGTGGCTCCAAGGAAGGGCAAAAAAATGCAGGACCACAGTGACCCCTACAAATGCAATCCTCCCAAGGTAAGACGGTAGGTGAGAGTAGGTCCCACTCAAACAAAGAAAAGGCAACGGGCACATTTTTAAAATACACTGTGCACTTTAAAACCTACAGACACACAAATCACTGTCAGATATGAGCCAGCAGCTCCCAAGTGCTTCCTTATTTGCTTCCATTAGTCTGCTGCTTTTCCCCCTGATCCTATCAGTCATAAATGGAGGACTAATATATACCTTTATTTTCAAAAAGTTTAAATGCATCACAGTCCAAGTGTAAATAATTCATAAATCAAGGCAAGTAAGATTCTGGTACACGGCTGAAATGAGGATAAAGCTTTTAAGGGGAGGAAGATGCGTGCACGTCCATATAAACATACACAAGAGTTTGCCACTGCCAACGAAGACTTCACAAGGAAACCACCACTCCCCCTCCTTCCTCCTTCAGATTCCCTTGATTTTAATATTGGTCCTTCAACCAAAAGCTCATTACTAATCCAATTTTAATGTCACTTGAATTCTTACAAATAAGGAGACCACACAGGGAGCTGATGATTTTAATTCTGGCACTTAAATCAGAAGTGTTAAGTTAAATGCAACGCATACCCTCCCCCTTTCGTTAATTCTACGTTTAATTGCAATGTCTTGTTCTTCCAAATCCCAACTCGCAAGGCAGTATTTAGAACTAAATCAAACAGACAAAGTTTCACAGCTTTGATAACCAGCGAGCTGGTGGATTGGTTCTCTAGCATTTCATCCATCATTGTGGATGGCAGGACTATAATCCCAGTGATTTTCCTGGAATCACAGAAAATTGGAAGAGACCTCAAGAGATAACCTAGTCCATCCCCACGCCCCAAAGAACCAGTTATGTTGTCATGCCTGACAGATGCTTGGAAGTTTTTAAGGATGCTGCACAACTACAATATAACTTCCCTAAATCATTCACTGCTTACATACACTGGCCATTAGGTTAGACATAAAGACAAGAAATGTTCGGGTCTCCCTTGCCAGTCTTTAAGCTCAGTACTTCCTACCTGATCATATCCTGGAAAACACGTGATTCCCCTCCTCTTTTTAACTCTCTTGATGTATTTGAAAGCAAAGACCTCCTTCCACCCCTTAGTCCTGTTATCTATAAGTAAATGGATTGTTCCTTTTGAACTCAAGTCATGGTTTTCCTAAAATTCCAACCATGCTGGTTGATCTCCTTTGAATTCCCCCCATTCTTTGGCTTCTTCCTCAAGACCATGGTCAAAGAGGATATAGGACCACACCTGAAATCTTTTCCACAATAACTAGAATGGGATTATTTCCAGACATCCTGCAGGCCATGCTCCTCTGGTACTCAGCAGGGCAATCATAGAATCATAGAATGTTTTGGGTGGGAAGGGACCCCCAGAGGTCACCCAGCCCAGCCCCCCTGCAGGAGCAGGGACACCGCTAACCACATCAGGTTGCTCACAGCCCCATCCAACCTGGCCTGGAATGTTCCCAGGGACGGGGCCTCCACCACCTCTCTGGGCAACCCATGCCAGGGTTTCACCACCCTCATTGGAAAGAATTTCTTCCTTAGATCCAG
>NW_009258662.1:1027909-1043086 GCF_000687185.1 Egretta garzetta
TCCTCTGGCCCCGCTCCAACAGTTCCATGTCCTTCTTGTGCTGAGGGCTCCAGGTGAGGTCTCACCAGAGCAGAGCAGAGGGGCAGAATCCCCTCCCTCGACCTGCTGGCCACGCTGATTTTGATGCAGCCCAGGGTACAGTTGGCCTTCTGGGCTGCCAGCGCACATTGCCGGCTCAAGTCAATACTTGACTTTTTTTTTGGTGACATACGGATTCATATACCATTTGTAATCCCGTGTACACAACTCCTTGGCCAAAGGTGAGATATGCTCAACTCTTCACATCCATACACAGCCAAATGCATACCTCTCCTTTTAAATTCAGTTTACCAAGATCTTCCAAACTCTAATTGTATTCTCCAATATACTTCCAAGCCCTGCCTTCCAGCATGGTATTTGCACATTTTATGATTCTCTGCTGCATTATTCAAGACATTAACAAAAAATATTGAATAGTACCAAGCCCCAGACAGAGCACTCAAAAGAGCCGTTAGATAAATCCCTTAATAGCAAACCCCTCATAACTTCTCCTTTTCCAGCCAGTTGTTTACCCCACCTCATTACAGTTTTATCTACACAGTAGTTCCCTAAGTCAGTTATGAGAAAAACCATACGAAACGCTAGCAGAAGGCTTACTGTCACCAGGACAGAGGCCACCCACTGCTCCTCCCTCCTCCACAATCCCTGCCACCAGCTCTCGGAAGGAAATTAAATCATCTGACAGCTTATGGTTGACATATAGCAACAGGAATTCTTCCTCTGATTTTATATATTACTTAGACAGTTTATAGGTTTCTTAATTCTGACTTCTCAAAAAAAAAAATGTAAACAAGTGCTTTAGAAGTCCCTGGCTTCTCCCCCTGTTTCCCTGACTCCTTTTTTTAAAAGACCATGTCTAGTTTTTCCTTTTTATGGTTTTCCGGAATCTCCTGAGATTTTCGAAAGATGACATTCTCCTTGGATGAAGGAGTTGCTTATGCTATGATTATCGCGGAGCAGAAGGGAAAATAACAACGATGACCAAGGGCAGGTTAGGGGGGAAAAAAGAAAAAAAGACAGAGATAAAAATAAAATACTGCAAGTCCTCTAACCCCCTCATTTAAATCCAGCAGGGTTCTTAAAGGGAAGGGGAGGCTGGGCAAGACTCACTGAGAAAGCCCAGTAAAGCCTTGCTGCAACTCAACCCTTGGTTAGACCTTGGAGAACGGGATTCTGTAGTCACTACGTAACAAAGAAAGCAGGAAAAGAGAAGAAGAAATACACGCACATATTGAAAGAATAAATCAGTGAATTTTGGAAGCGCTGTATCTTTTCATGTCATAAAACATAATCCGCTTTTAAACTACTGAATAGCAGAAGAAAGTTATCCCATAATTGCTACGCGTTCTGCCTGGGATTTGTAGCTGAGGCTCCTTGCACTGTCGTTCGTTAGCAGCACGACGCATTCTTACACTTCTCTGACAATACACAATTCGTTTCTTTTTCAACTGCTTAGCAGATGGCAAGCGAGAAGCCTGGTTTTCTGTGGCATTGGTTCTCGCAGTTGATTCATCTCATGTATATCGCAAAACATAAGCTCTGGCTGAAGCGTCTCCCATGGCAAGGTCATTCACAGTACCACTCTCCTCTGTAGGTTTCTATACATTTATCATCCTACAGTCTTTCGCTCGGAAGCGGCACTCACCAGGTCACGTATCTACACCAAACCCGCAGAAATGCCCAAAGCTAAATTTTAATCTGCCAGTCAAATATGAATTATCAAGGTTTTAGAGAACGAAACTCAGACGACACAAAAGCAAAGCTCTCAGATGGGCAATCAGGCTAAAAATGACACCAAATCTTAACTGCTACTTTTCCTATTCTCAGCATGTTTTCTACATTTAGGATTTTTTTCCTTTATGATTTAGTCTTTATGTTCTCTGGATGGTCCAGATTTATTCTGGCCACTTCTCTAACAATTAATTCAGTATTAATCTTCCAGAATGAAAATTATAAAAGAGGACAATATCCTCCCCATACATCAACCTATCTTTACTCAGTTTGGGCCTGCCAAGTTGTATATGCAAAACGAACACTAAAAATGTTTTGTCTTGTTAAGTTACACAGTCTTGCACCACTGGATTTCATAGTATTTTCTTCAGATTTGTCCAACTTTTCAGGTAAGTATTGAATTCCTCAGACTTGAACTCATTTATGGCACTGCAGGAAGAGGGATAGTAGGACGACAGCTAGTTGAGACTTGAATGAAATTATCTACAAGCAGAAAACAGAACCCACAGAGAAGCATCTAAAACACATGGATATGATTTCTCTATTTAAATTTGACATTTGTCAGGTAGAGCAGACAGGGAGTTTCATTCATTTCCTTCATATGTAAATCTACCCCTAACAAGCCTGTAGGAAACACGGACTGTTGCAACATATTTTATGACCAAAGATCTACCAAAGTGCCTGCATTCTTCAGACCATTTCTCATTATAAATTTTTAACCCATAAAGAGATAACAAATTATGAAGATGATAGAACTTGGCAGAGTGAGTTTTGATTCAAGCAGTAGTTCCTCCGTTCAACTGCAGTCACACGAGAAACCTACCACGTTTTACCCATCACCTGCCTCTTCACTGTGATGAAGACCCTTGTTTCATGTTCTTGGAGCAGGAAGAAACAGGAACTGCCACCTACCCTTTGTATCCCACCCATTATTTTATCATGTTCCTCCTTACTTAGTCTCTCCCTAAGGGAAGCAAGCCCAACTTTTTCTACCCCTCTTCAGATGGCAGTTTGCAAGTGCGTTATGATCACCCCTACCACCTCTCCTCATCCCTTCTTGTTCTGCAGTATCCTCCAAGACAAGCACAGACAATTCAGGGCAGACACCTACAGATAAGGCTTGCAGCATTCATTTCTATAAAGGCAATATAAAATTTAATTTGATATCCATCCTTTACGCACCCTAGTTTGGCCCACAGTTTGCACATTAAGAGTAGACTGTCACTGAGCTTTCTAAAACTGACACCCACTTTCCTGTCTTTGGCTAATTTAGAAACAAGGAAGCTCAACAAATAATTTTATTTTCCCCCTCAATACACACTTGCTAACTTATTTAAACATCTTGCAGATTCATCAGTCCCTTCTCGTCCTAAATAACTCAAAAGATTTTATGGCAGGTGTCAAATTTGCCATCCTCCTGAACAGACCTTTCTGAAGACCACTAATAAGCCTGATCACCACCATGAGGGTCATCAGAAAAACAGAGTTAACCTTTCTTCTTTCCATTCTGATACTTTTCCACTGATTGTTACGTTACGTCTCCTGGTCAGTTTTTTAATCAATTAAAAAAAAAAAACCAACCAAGAAAACACAACAAGCCCCCCCCTCCACCCCTGCATTTCAACCACTGGCTACTTTGATTTGTTGGAAAGTTCTGTATCCCTTGCAAGTGCACTAAACTATAAAAAAGAAAACAAAAAAACCCACCAAACCCCAAAACTCAGAAGAGCTAATTTTCCCCCTGTAGAAATAATTTGTAGAATCTTTTGTACATGTAAATAAAACATTTCTGCTTATCCTCCAATCCTCAGCTGGAGGCTTTAAGAAGAGGCTGCTTATCTTTTCTGGCATCTCAGTGACTTCATACTTCTCCTTCCTCAAAAAGTCTTCTGACACAGTGCCTTTGAGCTTGAATTAATTTCAAAGTTTCTTCTAAAGCCTCCAGCTCTGCCTGTATGTCTTTATTATCAGAAGAGAAGAGTTTCTGGGCAGCTGCCTCATCCACACGCTCAAAACTGAAGAGTGGTTTCAAAGAAATCATTTAGCTTTCCCCTAAAGTTTTCTTTTTTTTAACACATAATCTTGTACAATTCAAGAAAACCACGATGTCTTCTGCAGGCGTCTTGCTTTTAACGGTCTAAAGATGTATCAAATTGATTTGATCCCTAAAACCCACAACGGTCGTCTTCACTTCCCTCCTACTGCCTACTCTAAAAGAGTATTTTGGCTCATTGGCTTTCCTAGAGCTTGATTTCTAAATTTTATGTTATTTGAGCCAAATAAACACACCTCCAACCTTGGCAGCCGTACTGTTTATCTATTTGCTGTTTTTCTTTCTTTACAACGGAACAAAATTTCAAGAGTAGACAAGCAAAAAACAGCAGCCAACTTAAGAGTTTTGCTTCCTTTGCCTGTTTAGGACTTTGCAGTTCGGTGTTTTACATTTTTTTATTTGGTACTCAGCTGGCTCCTTTGGATGCTTAACACAGTTATACTCTAGAACTACTAACTACTAGGCAGCTCAGATTATTAATTTTGAACCAGCCGCAGTACACTATGTCAAGACTAAATCCAAGATTTAGCCTAAAAACCACTTCCCTCCTCCTGTGGGCTCTTGAACTGGCCATTACAAGAACCAAAGACAAGGTCTCCATCAACAGGTTCTGACTCCGGCCATTACAAGAACCAGTCAAAGACAAGGTCTCCATCAACAGGTTCTGACTCTTCCGCTTACCCAACTTAAACATCAGGAATGGAGGATGGCAGCCACCACCATTTTGTTAACAAATGCCGGTCTCTAATCTTCTAAAAGAAATAAATAAATTTTAAAATGTCACTCCATCTCCCCTCCTCAATCCACAGACTAATAAAACCTGCTAATGCACTTCAATTTTTACAGCATAGTATTTTTGTCTCCACATGCGGTCCTCTCTACTCTGAATTTTTATCTCACTAGACAGAGGAATTCTTTAAATAAAGCCATGTTCCTCCACCTCCTACAAAAAGTCTGTCTTCCATGCATAGTCTGCAAACAGCTTTACAGATTTCCACTGACATTTGTCATTTCACCACCTTTGCATAACGCACTCTATAATTTGGTTTTCTTGATCACAAGGGAATCCAAACACCTAATTTTTATTTAATGTACGTTTTAGTTTTATTTGGAATCTATTTTCCTTCAGTTGCTTCATCTTTAATTTTTATGTAATTTCATGCGTCCTCCTTCTTGCAATATGTTGTTGTGCGCGAGTGATTTGTTCACTGATGGGGACAGTTAGATATCAAATATTTACTTTACCACTGAAGACAAATATTTGACATCTATCACCACCCAATTTTCATACGGATAACAAAATAGTCCCTCTTAAATTAGCATGACAACCAGATGAATCCACAGAGTATCCCGTTCATCCACCCCTGACTGAAGAGCCATCACGTATTTTAGGCGCTTTCATTTGTAAAGAAACAAAGAAAGAAAATGTTAGAATTCACTGTTTTCTTTGTCACTGCCCTACTATCTTCAGGATCACATATTTAATTTATACTTGCTGAAAGGGTCCATTATTCATTTTTTTTTCCTCTTTAAAAACCACACTTGCTCTCTCTAAAAAATAATAAGCAAAAAATACTCTGAGCCCTTAAATCTGTTAGGTCTCTGAGTAGTCTTGTCTTAAATTTTATTAGAAGGAAGATGCCTCATGCCTGCCTTAATTGCTACTTACATTCTGTAGCAAGTTTTCTGCAAAATGCTCCATTTCAATCAAATTGCCTCAACCCATACCATGCTCCAAGCCAGCTTTTTTGGCTGAGTACTTCTGAAGTGCCTTAAACATGAATGTCATAGAAACTGAATAACCTTTGGGTTCAAAAAATCTTCCTTTTTTTGGGGGCGGGGGAAAGCCCACTAGTTTGGAGAATCAGACTGTATTTAAGGAAAAAAAAAAAAAAAACACAAAAAACCCACAGAACAAAAAAAGTCCAAGCACTTTTACTTTTTCCACAATGTTCTTCCACTTAATTTGAGTACTTGCTGTACATCAACTTGGGTGCTTCTCTTCCTACTCCTTCTCTTGCCTATTCAGGTTTCGGGTAGGACATTTGAAATTTCTTTAGCAGGACAGGAATTCAATTTCAGTGGGAGCTTCCTGACAGACAACCTGGCTTTCGATGAGGATAACGCATGAACACAAAACACTCCAATTCTTGGAGCAATTAGATGCCCATGTCTTAAAAATCAATTCCCCATTTTCACTGCATACTAATATCGGCAGGGCTGAAGGCATAGGAGAAAATGTTGTTATCCATTCACATATGGAAACAATATAGCACTGACACAGGTGCCTGGCTCCATTAGTGCACCCAACCCCTTCACTTTTTGAGGAATGACATTTTTAATCCCCAACGTGACAGATTTTGCTAAACAGATAATGAACTGTTATCCACAGATCACCCCATTTGCAAGTTGACAAATAGCAGAATATAAATGACAACTTTATTCATTATCCTCATAGTCCAGGAGTGACAGAGATATTCAATAAACACACAAAACTCCCTTGAGCTACTCTGAACCTTGGAGATTCAGGCTGGGTTATTTCCCAGTAAAGATATGGAAATCAGCTGCAATCACCTTCTGCAAAAGGTTCCACCTTAGCTTATTACAAAAATATTGTCTTCATCCTGCAAGGTGCTGGGCAGTCTGGCCATAAGCCAGCAAAGCACTTAAGCACACACACAACTTAAAACATGTGAACGGTCCCAATCACGCCATACATCTAATTGCTTTTCTGGATTAAGGCCAAAGTACTCAACACATTGTAGATCAAGACCTCACTGACAACACTGATATCCCCATACATGCAAATCTCAGGCAAAAAAAACTCCAGCAGCATCCTCGAAGCCTGTTCCCAACTGCTGCTTTATCAGTCTAAACACCAGATAATAACAGATAATTTCTAAACTATTAGTTCTATCCTAGGAATGAAAGGTTTAACAAGAGCCCATTCAAATTCTGATAGATTATGGCACACGGATTAATCACTTATCTCTGCAACTCAGAACTTGCAGGTCAATATTCACAAATAAATCTCTCTCCACCTCATTATGATCCTTTTTCCTTAAAGGCTGCAAAAGAAGGTTTTTACTGATCAGACAATAACTAAATTGCATCTTTTGCTGTTCTGTTTTCAGTAAATGGTTTGTAGAGGAACCCCAAAATGGAATATTAAATTTAATTCGCAATACAAGATTTTTCTAAACAAAAAAAAAAAAAAAAAAAACAACAAAAGAGATTTTCACGCTGTGCTGAAAACAAAGCCTACCAAAGAGACAGGAATGCACAAAGTGACCTTAATAAAATGACAACTCAACAAACAAGAATATCAAACCTCTTCAAATCAGCTTACAGAAAAGATTTTAAATGGTCCTCTAGATCTTAGAAAGCACAAAACCTTCTCTGACCAAATTACTTTCAGTTCTTCACAACTGTGTTCAGAAGAGGAAATCATCACCACCACAGAAAATCAATAGGAAGTGTTCCAGACAATAATGCAGCAGTAAGGAAGGACCAGAACAGTAAATTCAGGGCCGATAGGAGTTTGGGGAATGAAGAAAACAAGTGAGATAAACAACAAAATAGCTACCAAACAGCCTCTGCATCCATCTGACACTCAGAAATAACACGGCCATTTGTTTCATCAACCAGACCATATGAGAATAAAGATCCGAAAGGATATTACAGGAACAAATCCCCCAAAGAAAACAAAGGGTTTATATAAATAACGTGCCGGAGAATTTAAACATTAAGCCGCAAGAGCCTTTACATCGCCTTTCACAGCCTTCGGTTTAGCACACGTTATTATAAGGCAAACTATCCACCTTATTTCAAATGAGCAACTTGTCCAAGGTTGTACAGAAAACCAAATGCAGAATCAGGACTGACTCACGCTGCTCTCCAGCCTGCTGCTCTATCTGCCACAGCAAGTCCCTCTTCAGACAAGAGGAGTCTGAAAAATACTGATTAATGCCTTGGAAATAACGGGCAATTTGCAGGCTTTACCCTTAAGACTTAAATACAAGATTTTTTCATTCCATGCAAGAAAGCAACAACAGCAAGTTGCTTGTCACTGTACAGTTGCATATACAACTTGCATGAGTATTTATAGTTAGAGCATGACCTTACCCTACAGTAATTTACAAAGTACAGCATATAACGGATGGTAACAATCACTAGAAGCATAAACAGATTAACCTAACAAAGGTGATTGTAATCCAAGGATGGGCAGGTTCAGAAGCTGAGGGAGAAGCAACCAGAAGCTTGGGTGTAGAGGAGAAACCATGGGTGGATGGGGAGGCCAAACCTAGGGTGATGTGTCCAGTACCGGGCTCCCCAGTGCGAGAGAGATATGGACATACTGGAGAGAGTCCAGCAGAAGGCCATGAAGATTATGAAGGGTCTGGAGCATCTGTCCTACGAGGACAGGGCGAGAGAGCTGGGACTGAGAAAGCTTAGGAGGGATCTTACCAACATATATAAATACCTGGAGGGAGGGTACAAAGAGGATGGGGCCAGGCTCTGCCCAGCGGTGCCCAGTGCCAGGACCAGAGGCAATGGGCACCAACTGAAACACAGGAGGTTCCCCCTGAACATCAGGAAATGCTTTTTTAATGTGAGGGTGACCGAGTACTGGCACAGGTTGCCCAGGGAGGTTGTGGAGCCTCCATCCTTGGAGATATTCAAAAGCCATCTGGGCATGGTCCTGGGCAACCAGCTCTGGGTGGCCCTGCTTGAGCAGGAGGGTTGGACCAGATGACCTCCAGAGGTCCCTGCCAACCCTGGCCATTTTGTGTGATTCAGTGAAAATCTGAGACAAAATGTGGCAGATAAGAAAAAAGCATGTCTTAAACCCAAAGGCTCCTTTAAAACAAACGCAACTACTTGGGGCCGCTCTACTGATGATCAAAATGAGAAAGTCAGCTGTGTTCAAGAGGAACTGTAATTTGGACCCCACTTCTTTTGTCCAAAGGGATGGCCAGTCTCCCATCAATTAATGAGCCATTTTCAAGATTGCAAAAATAAGCTGTGGTTCAGCAAATACTTCGTGGGAATAATTTCAGATTCATTAAGTACACCAAGCCAGCTTTATTCTGCTAAGCCAGCACATAATTTAAGTGAAGTCTCACAGGCAGTCTTGCTGGCCTTACTTGCAAAACCAAATTAAGCAGGTGCAGAAATGCCAGCATCATCAGGATCTCACTGAGGTGCTGGGACTGATACGATTTTAATACAACCATCAGACTCTTTAGTAAGGCAAAAAAGGACAACTGTGAACCCAATTACAGCCCAGAACATCTAAAAAAGTTCAGTTCAAAATGATCAATCTTTCCCCTTGGATGGACTAGCCACTGCTTTTTAATTTTTTTCTCCTTACCCTAGCACCACACAGACATGACACCCCCGAACCTCCCAAATTTGGCACTCTGAAGCTCAGAAGGAGCAGCAAGCCCTGCAGCATGGTCAGTGCAACATAAGCAGCCCCTTCAATACCACATAGAGCCTTTTCAAGCAGATAATGACATACAATAAGCTGAGCTCCAAAAATTTCGATTCTGTGATCATAAAGGTATTTTAAATACACACCTTCAAGAAGTTTTACCTTCCCAACGTCTTAGCTGGGACTACAGTGAAGAGATAAAGACATTTTCAGCAGGTGGAATGCATGGACACACGACGACAGGAAAGCTGGGCGTGTGAAAAAGCCCTGTTCAACACAGAAAGGAATTGGAAAGCGGGGAAGTAGAGGAGCTCTTCAAAAGATCTTTCATCCACAAGATAGCAAAAATTTTACATCATTTTTTGAAAAAGTTTGCTTCTCCACTCCCACTCCACTAGGGAGGCTTTCACAGAATTGGGATTATAATCGTACTACTATTAAATTACCTCTGCATCAAACTGGAAGAGCTGCAAACAGCACCATATATATCTGATCAAACCATTCAGCACTATATAGGTTATTCTAAAAGCAAAAAAAAAAAACCACTCAAATACCACCCGCTCCCTTGTTCTTCCCTTGCCAAACACGCACATGGTTGCACGTAACTTCAGCAGTCTATCCCAAGCTCTAAATTACATCTGTGTAGCAGACTGGTGTGCAGATACAGGAGATATTTGGGTATTGATATATCAGGACTATATTGAGAAAATAGACTGACCAATACCTGAAACCATTCATCTCAAGCTGGCTCCGGAACTTCTGTCCTGCAAAGCAGCTGGCACCATAGGGGCCATTTGAGGGATCTTTACTTCTAGACTCTTAAAACGGAGTTCATCTGTTTTTTTCTCATTCAAGGTATGTTTTGTCTTTGGTTTATCCTACAAAAACCACATATTGATGTCTGTTCTCCAGCCAGGAGAAAAAAAAAAAAAGAAATCTAAATTAATAAATTTCCCCTGAAGTTAACTGTATTGCTGTACTCTGAACATATGTGCTCACTGCATTACTCTCGTTTTCCAAAACTTACCCCTTCAGCAGGCACCAAGTTACAATTCTGAGGGGACTGCAGCTGAGATGTTGAAGGGATTCTCATTCCTTCTACACAACCTTTCAGAATGAAGTCAAAAACTCTCAGGATCGTTAATACGGCACAATATTATGCAGCCAAAAGAACACGTCCCTAATAGATCAAGCAATAATCTTACACAGACCATGAAGAACTATTACAACTTGTGCAGGAGACTGTTTCCATACCATCAATTAATATGTGAACCTTTAACTCCATCTTTAAGGAAATTGTTAATTATAGAGCTCACAGCAAAACTAAATGCAAAAGAGAAGAATGTTTAACAAAACCTTCAACCCGACCCCTTGGCCTAACAGAAAAAAGCACTGACAGAAAATACAAGGCTAGCACTTTTCACTGATCACAGGAGGCTGAGCTGTTGGCAACGTGTAGCACCAGTTACAGCACACGATGAACAATCCACTCAACACGACAATAAAGACTTCTCAAAAGGCAGAACACATTTTTGTGACCTTGGAGATAAGTCTCATAATCTCATTCTCATCTGCACCTGCAGAATCCCTTCACTCGGGTATTTGATGTCTGGATTTTCGTTCAAATGACTTTGCAGAGAATGTCAATACATGTTTAGGTGGACTGTAGGAACTGGGAAATTATTCTGCTTCTGCTGGTGTTTGACTACAGAATACATTTAAGGCTGTCAATGCAAAAAAATCAGATTAACATCTAGCTAGAAAACGCAGTACATATAAAGTAAAGGGAATACAGGCATAACAGTAGATATGAAGCATAAGTAACAAAGAGCATTTCTCAAACTCAGCCTCTGAAGAATATTAAACCAAAGAACATTATGCTTAAAGAATCACTGCTAAGAAAGGAAAGTGGGATTTGGGAATACAAGGACCAAATTCTAACCTGCTTTATACAACCTGCAACCTCAGGAATCACACAGGTTGCCATTAAGGGAAGACTGACTTCTAAGTTGCCGTACAAATTTCTACAGATCACATCCTCTGATCTACATACACTCAGATGTATTAGTTGCCCAGAGATAGAGAGGTTTTATTCATCCTTCCAAATAACTAGGAGATACTAAGATTTGAAAATCACAAATTAAGTATAAGCATAAAGAGAATCACAGCTCTACTTTAAGCAAAGCGCTAACTAGTTGCTGGTATGACAGTCCTGTCTTGAACCACACCACGCATGAAGTTAGCAACAGAAGTCTCTCTCCATCAATACTACTTCCCACTACAAAGCTGAATCAGAAGGATGTTCAAATTTAGACTGCAACCTGACGCTTTCTAGGGCCTTGGCCTATTCCCTTACCAACAGCAAAATTAAAACCTGAGCATGCACTGAAAATTACGTTCACACTTGTTGATACAAGTGTCCCATCTTCTGGAATCCTTATTTTGTTCATTATTTCTCTGAGTGGGAAGGCAAAAGTGCAGATTACCTGAAATGTAGTTATGAACCTACTTCCTAACTGCTCAAGCAGTGGATGTTAAGTGTTGAAGGCATTCAGGACACTGAAAAAATCAATGTCTTGAGTTGAAGGTCTCAAAAACACTGCACCTTAAAATTCCACCTGCCCCACTGGAAACAAAAGTGTCCTTTACAAAAGGTTATCCAACTGCATTCACCTTGCAACACAGAAGGAAGCTGAAGTTTCCGGAGTGAAAATACAGTTAACTTGAAAAGAAAAAAAAAAAAATAAAAAAAAAAAAAATCTACAATTGCTTGTCTTGCACAATACCGAAGAACTACAGGCAGCGCAGTTTTAAGAAGAACGTACCGATACAAACACATACGCTGCTGCTTTCCGTGGATGGAATTACAAGAGTTGAACTGCGTGTCTGATACCACACTGCAGACAAGCTGAAGGACATCACTAGCTTAATCTCTAGGCAAATGCAAGGATCTGTACGTACTAACAGGGGATATTAGCAGCCCTGCTATGGGGAGATTACAAAAGTTTTCACAACACTTTCCACCGCAGTCGTCACGTCCACGGATCTTTGGTAACGTCTTAATTTTTCCACATTAGGACCAAGATGGGCTCTAAAGGAAAGACACCATCGTGAATTAAGGCAAATTATCAGGAGAGGTTAGCGTGAGAGAACAATTCAAAGGCACCATCGTTTATCACTTTGGCAGGGAACGTGGCTGGGAAATGCAGTTTTTCTAACAGGGCACCAGGCATGTGACACGCTGATTAAACAGCAAGGGAACAGAGCACCAAATCATTGTAATAAAGTGAGCTCATCCTTTTATTGCGTCCTAGCTAATCATGTGTAAATCTACTGGTTTATTTCATTGTCCTTTGTGAGTGAAAAGGGAAAGATTTTTGATATTACGCTTAAGGGACCACTCCGATTTATCTATTTACCGACCCGCTGGGACACGTAACTGATTTGGATTATTCTCCCTGTCATATGCAGCAACTTCCAAGCGCTTAAGCCTAGGAGAGACAATTAATTCCACGATTAACCTTTCTGCAGTTGGAATGAATCTACCAAGTGGCAGACGAGAGTCCTGTTCTCGCTTTCATCTTGGGTATTGCACAAGGCCACAGGTCAGCCCTTGGAAAAGACAGCAACCAGCCCTTCATCCTCCACCCTTCCATCCGACCTCCTGCTCTGAGCCTTTTCCAAAGGAGGTTCAACACAAGAGACTCTGCCATCATCAAGGCCAGGCAAAAAGTTCCCCTGACTTGCTACAAAAAATTAAAAAGTTACACAAAGTGCTATTTTTCTTGGAGGTTTACACCACCCACCCACCCCCCAAATCATGTTATTATAATGCAAAATTAGATCTGGGATTTTCAAAAGTATCTCAGGTAATTAGCTGCCCGAGTCCCACTGGATTGCCAAGGGAGTTAGATCCTAAATGCCTTTGGCTCTTTTGGAAAACCCCATCCATCGCAGAAATTCATACAATGCCTCAATAAAAACTACACAAAAAACAAGTCCCGAGTTGAGCACAGTTTCAGAGTTATTTTTACAGCACTTTACAGGGCCCCTCAGCCACTACTATGCTGGGAATAGTAAGCACCACCACCAAGTTTTCCACCAAAAAAAAGCTTTGGGAAACAACATTTCACCCACAGAAACCATGGTAAAAATTGATCAGTACCATTACGCCGCGCTGTAATACTAAAAAAAAAGGCAATGCTCCAGTAAATAAAAGCACCAGAACCACATCACTCAAAACCACAGCGCCTAAGCTAAGCACACATGTATTTTTCATTCTCTTCTCCTAGTGCTGCTCTTTGATGTGTTTTCAAGCCTATGCTATAAATGCAAAGCAGAGGGAGTCCAGCTTTTATTATTGGAAAGAATGAATTAACAATGCAACACATTTTATTATTATTTTAATCAGTTTCCAGCTCACAGCTTCACTGAGAGTACACCAACAATCACACATTTCTTAGGCCTTTTCCAGTAAACGAGGACCCCAAAGAGCTTTACAAGGCATTTAATTACATAGTAAGAGTAGAACGACTGTATACAGGCCACATTTAATTAACTAACTCCCTCATCTCCCCCCTTTTCTCAGGTGAAAATGGGTTTCCATGGTTCCTAGCACGGACACAGTTACTGTCTTTTCCAGTCGTTTGCTTACAAGCAACAATTAACATGTGGATTCCAGAATAAATACTGCTGCTATTTTTACGTATGTATTCTGTGTTTGGATAGAATGGGTCTGTCCTGTTCTTCAGGTGGGTTTTCAACACCGCAACATTTGAAACTAGATATAGGACCATGCTGAAGATGCATATTCGAAGAACAGGGAAAAGTAAAGGGCTTGTCTACAGACCACCAGCTACCACCGCTTGCGTGAAACAGGAAGCTTCAACCTCCAGTCTTACCAACTTTGATCGCTGACTGATCAACCATGAATATGGCAAACTGATTTTGTAACGTGGAACTGAAGAGCAGTCTCGTCAAGCCTAGGAACTCAAGTTGGATGACTGCAACAGAACAAATTTGTATACAAAATGGATGTCAGACCTACCACCTCTCGGAAGTTTGCACATCAAGACAAGAGGAGCGCTGAGAAAGGAGGGAAGGGAAAGACTACAAGTACGAAATGCAAATCTAGTAAACCCAAAATGTTCACAAGTTGCTTCTCCTTAAAGAGGCAAGATATTTACTACGGGCAGAAGACAGAATGACCACAAAAATAAAGTGCCATTAACATTATTTTTATCACTTTTGGGGAAACGGGGTGGTTACAGAAGAATCTCAGCTTTCTTTTTAAGGGTTCCCAGTAGTCAGCTTTTGAAGCAAACCTTCATAGTTTAATCTTTAAACAGAGGGAACACATATTTCAATATTGAAATTTTACTCTTTTAAGTTGGAAAACCCACTGTGGATCTTGGCCTACCAAACCTGTGGGGCCACTGACATCAGGAAGCCATCAGGGCTTACTTCTCCCATTCCCCATTTGCTCCAGCGTACCAGATTGGCCAGTGTGGGGCAAGTTGAGAATTAAAATAATCAGATACCTTGAAACAAAGTAGTACTGACTCAGTCAATTCCCTTTTCCTGCTTCCACAAGCTCAGGATTTGGGCTCTTCTGTTACCATCAAGCTCATTTTCTCCTGATCTCTCTCAACTCTATTCTGATGGTGAAGGCATATGCGTCCATATGCAACCTGCCAGGGGAAAGGGGTTGGCAGAAACACACTGTACCGTTACTTAGAATCTGTGTAAATCCCCTCATGAAGTTCCATTACCTACTGCTGGCTCTGGGCCAGTCAAAACACGTAGATGCACATGCTATGTGGTTAGAGAAATGCCCACTAAAGGACCATGCAAATCAGTATCATAGAATCATAGAATCATAGAATGTTTTGGGTTGGAAGGGACCCCTAGAGGTCAT
>NW_009258662.1:1043622-1064140 GCF_000687185.1 Egretta garzetta
CTTGCACTTGGCCTTGTTGAACCTCATGAGGTTCACACAGGCCCACCTCTCTAGCCTGTCCAGGTCTCTCTGGATGACATCCCGTCCTTGATCCCACCTGATAAGGCAGACAAGGGCACATTTCAAATTTAAAACTTGATTTTTGGTGTTGCAAACAAAAAAAGGGTCCAATCGGCAGGCCCATCATACCTTTACATATCAAGAGCTAAGTAAGACCAGCTACCGACTAGTAAACCTTCTCCAAAGAGTCTAAAAGCATGTAAAACCAACAAAAAATAAAACCAGATTGTTAACTACCTGAAACAAAATTAAATTCTGATTTTCATTCACTTTTTTTAAATAGTCTTTTTTGTTCATTTAAAAAAAAAACGAGATCAGAACACTTATAATAGAAAAATAAAAATCAGCCCATTTCAAAGTCTGTCTATGTCACACCAGCATTTTTGAAGCACACGACACCGGCACTTCTCACAAAGAAAGCAAGACAGAACAGAGGTATGAAGTGCAATTCAGATTTTCCATTTCAGCCACGAGAACAGAGAGAAAGCAGCTCCTCGAGTTTATTTCTGACAAGTCAATTGGGATTTTTTTTTTTTAAATTCATGCTTAGACGTCAAAAAATGCTGACTTACAATGCCATTACCAGAACACTGCTGAGCGTAACAGAAGGATTTGGGGGTGGAGGGGGGTTGGTTGTTCTCAACGTAAATTGGGAGTTTGTCATTTCCTGCAAAGCACGCGGGCTTTGAGCTCTTCAGCCTCCCTCAGTCCAGAGATCACCGGTGAATCATCAGCCACTTGCTGGTGGTTTGCACATACACATTTGCACAATATATATAGAAGCACAGCCTATGTTCTCTTACAGCTGGTTACTTTGGCTAAAACTTGGTGAAAGCCTTGTACAGCTAAAATTGCTTAAGCCAAAGAATAAATGCAAACTAAGTAATTAAGAAAAAAATATTAAGGCTGATTCTATGCTTAAATACTTTCTCACCATGCCCTGTCACTCATGCCCATCACAGTCCTACCACTTCAGGCTCAAGTCTTCATTATCTCTAACCAGAGTTGGCACTACCCATTGAAACACTCATGCATATATGAACCCAATGACACGTTACTCAAAAATCACTCAGAGCTATTTGCAGACTTCCTAAGTAAAACCACTTCAAAAGGCAGCTGGTCAGCGCAACCCCGAAAAAAAGTACAAACTAAACAAAATATGGAAGCCTGCAGACCATCAGCCAAACCATCATCTCCAGTTTTTGTTGGGTGCTTTGCATATTCATGTCCTGACTCTCAGTGGCGCAGAGCATCCATAACATCAAGAGAAACAAACAAACAAACAAAAAAATCTTAGAAACTCTTATCAAAACCAACAAAAACCTCACACAATATACTCCCCTCCTTCTACAGCATCAACCCAGGCATGCCAGAAATAGCCGGAATGCTTCCAAACCTTTCCATTTGTTTCACTCACTCAAACATTAGCTCCCCCATGTGTAAAATCCAGAATGGCATCACCCTGGTGAGATCAGATGACTAAGTCACTTTGATGATGAGAAGCCTGCTGTGAAGTAGATGTTCCTAAAATGTTTTATGTATATAACTAGTGATACACAACACATTTCAAAGTGGTGCCTATGTGTCCAGAGCTGCAGCAGCAATAGCTTCCAAGCCTTTGCAAGTGCTAAGGAGCTGCTGTTGTCCCACCTACAGCGTTAGGTCCTCACATAACGCGTGTCCATAAATATTGTGCCTTCTCTTCTCGCTCGGGCCCTGGAGCAAGGCTGAGAGTGTGGTTTTGATGAAGAAAGGGAAAGAAGGAACAAAGATGGGGCGGGGAGAGGTGTAAAGGGATGCGTGCGTGTGAACAGAGAGCGACAAGAGGCAAGTAGCATGGCTTGCAGAATCAACGAGAAAGGAAAGAAGAAAATTAATACCCTTGCAGCCCTTTCTGAACATAACAGGTATAACCTTGACAGTTTCTATCCAAGCAGGGCTGACCTTCTTGATGCACGTGGCCTCAGCCCTAGGAGTTCATTGCTGGGGGCTCCCCTGCAAACACAACTGTCTATGAGCAAAAAAACAAGGAAAATAAGATAATAGAGAAATTTTAGAAAGGCTTTTTTGTTAATGCAGTTCTGTAGTTTCCTACATCACAAATCATCACTGAAAAAAAGCATACAGGCCCCCCAAAACAAAGTTGAGATTTCATATGATGAGGAAAGAAACAGCAAAAGCTGGTAAACTTCAGGAAAAAAAAAAAAAAAATCTACTTTACGGTTTTGTAAATGTCACACACGGTAAACACAACAAGTACACAGCACGGGAGCGGAAAGGCTTTTAAGCAAAACAGTTTTCAAACATTTCCCTCGGATATCAGCTACTCTCTAACATTAGCAGGAATTTGCCTGCATGAATCCCTCATGCACTGCTGTCAGATTAGACGTCTTGCAGTGAGGACATGATGAGCGTTTGGCCTTTTCCCGTTCACAGTATTTTTATGATGCTAGTAAGAGTACGACTCACTGCCTTTAAAGCTAGTCACACAGGGACTAAGTGTGAATAAGCTCAGCACATCAAAAGAGACGTGGTTTTATAGTCCTATAAAACACGTCTACAAATGCTGATGAACTACTTGTAGTCTCTCCTAATTCTAGCTGACAGAAGCACATCAGACCTAACAAAACTCTTCAAGAATCTAGGGAAATGGTTAAAATGAAAGACACTACACATATCTGCAGCCAAGTTTCCATTTCTTCTGCCTCATCCCATTAATTAACAGCTCCAAGAAGATGAAGGCTAACAAGCAATACATAGGCTGGAAATTTTGCACGCTTTCTTTAGAACACCCATATTCCTGTTGGCAATGTGAAACACAGGCTTTGCATCAGGTGTGATGGCCACTTCACTACCTTTTTAGCCCTTCTCAGCAAACCTTCAGCTCACGAAAGAAAGGCTTCCAAGTGACATCAGTGGAACAAAGGCTGCAAGAAAAAAAAAAATAAAAATCTGTGCTCTCAAATTGTATAAATTAGAAAGCATTTGACAGTGGCCCGGGATCCAAAAGGCACAGGTTTCATCCCAACTGCCAGATATCAGGGTAGGGAACATGTCATTCCCCTACTCTGTATTCCCAATCTTTTCCTCAGTGCAGACTTTATCTCAACCTAACACCTAGCAGAGCTGACTTCTACTTTCACAACTACGCTAAACAGCTTTTGAAATTATTTACTGCTGGGGCCTCTCTAACAAGGATTTGTGCACCTTTTTCCTCCCTCAGACAACTGCCTAAGTACATGCTTTTAACTCACGTGGATTTAGCTACTTACATATTTAGGTATAGACTCCAAAACCCCTTTAAAACTATAACTTTGTAACCGTGCCCAACTATTAAAAGGAAATGAAGAGCCCTTCCAGTACGGAGCAGCTTAACGCTGTACAGCGCGGACAGAAGAGAAGGAGTTTTTTCCTTGCTCACATACCTGCAAACATTTCAGCAAATGAGCTAATCTTTTTTAAAATCTCCCAGACTGTAAGCTCGGTGACCTCTTCTGCAATAAACTGCACAAGTGACTGTACGCTGCTCAAACAATTCATTTTTATGCAGGGCTTTATCTCTTTGAACTTTAGAGTAAACGTTAGTGTTTATGAAATACATTGGATCAACAGCTCCGGGATAAAAATTATTCTCGAAACAAAAGCCGTTAACGCTGCAGCATCGGCACGAACTTCTGCTGTGTCACCATGCTAGGACAGCACAGTTCAGTTAACAGGGACCATGCCTGGGAAAGACAATAATCCAATGCTCGTGGCCAGCTCAGCTCTGGATGTCTTCCAGGTACCTGTTACCAGAGCAATTCAGTGAGTTTTAAACACACTTCACTTCAGCCAGAATCATCCAGCTAAAGAGAAACCAGATCGATTTTGTGCATTTCTATTTCGTATTCGTTGTTTTTAAAAGGACAGTATGCCACTGCTATCTCATCCTCTGCCCTTCTAGCTGCATAATACAGCTCAACGCTAGGAAATCTCTTTGCGCTTGCTGACTCACTTTTTCACCTTTATCAAGGTGATTTCCACCATCCCGAATTCCAGGTGCACTTTCTTAAGAGCTTAAGAAAGGTACCAAATTACTTTCTGTTTCAAAATGTAAGGAGAAGGCTTGAACTGTTAGATAAATTGGAGCAAATCTATAAAACATTTTATCAGAGAAGGGAGGTGGGACAGTGCATACCTTCTTGCAGGGAATGGGCAACAGGATGAGGGGAAAAGGCCTCAAGTTGTGTCAGGGCAGGTTTAGGTTGGACATTGGGAAAAAATTCTTCCCCAAAAGGGCTGTCAGGCTCTGGAAGGGGCTGCCCAGGGAAGGGGTCGAGTCCCCATCCCTGGGGGTATTTAAAGGCCGGGCAGACGAGGTGCTTAGGGCCAGGGTTTAGTGGTGGGATGGCAGGGTTAGGGGAACGGTTGGACTTGATGATCTTAAAGGGCTTTTCCAACACAAACGATTCTATGATTCTATGACTCTCAGCAAAACCAAAATTTCAAGAAACACCTTCTCGCAAAATAATCTCATCCCTTCCTAGATTCAGAAAGATGATATTCTTCCTGGACCGTAAACTGCCACAGAAATTCTCATGCTCTTAGTAGCAAGTATTTGCAGGAAAAAAAAAAAAAAAACCCCACCAGTTGTGTAACACTCATTGCCCTGGATTCTTTAATGCATGCTCCAAGTTCACTTCAAATAAGAAACGGGGGGGGTGGGGTGGGGTGGTGGTGGTGGTGGTGAAGTGCCAAGTGACCTACTCTAATTATCTAAATTGAGTTTTTAAATATCAGCATCCTGAAGAGCAGGATGCTTTCTCTCTCCCTCCTTCATGCACCCCAGACTGACTGAAACTGTGTTTTTCAAAAGCTGCAGACAAATCATTTTCATGACCATCGTCCTCTCAGCTAAATGAGACACGAGCATTAATGAGACAAACCAGTCAGGAGTCCAAGGGCATCAGTTCCACACATTTAAGTCCATTTAAAAGGAACTAGAAAGACTGTCAGGCACATTATTTTAAGGACAACCACGAAGCCATTACATTTCTGTAAAGAGACTTTCTGAAAAATAATGCTACTTTAGGTTCAAAATATTACCTGGTGAACTTCCCAAATGCAACAGCGATTTCCTATATTGCTCTGACATTTCAACCAGTATTTATGGCATATTAACACTAACACCTCTCATCCAAGAATCTTATTTTACTTTGCAAGTATTAGCTGTGCCACAAACAGTTCATTCAGCCTTAAATGCAAAGGTTCAGCAAAAAGAGATTTGGTTACCTATTCCAGGACACACTTAGTGAACTGAAGAGTCAGGCAGCATCACAACTGCGGAGAGATTCAGAGCTCACGACTGGCCATCATTCCTAAGCTCCTACTCTTAACATCACAAGCCATTTTAGTAAGCATTTTGCACGGCCGTCAGACCTGCGCTGAGCCCAGGGTAAGAGCAAAAACCACCTTGTTTTTGCATGAGCGGGTACCTTGAGGTGCTGCTCCACATAGCGGCTTAGGCTGATGAAAGCTGCAGTTGCCAGGATAAACCCTTCACTTGCCTTCTTCACGGTGCATTCCCTCTCGCTCATTCTGGTGCCAACACTGACACAGTTCAAGGACCTGAGCAAGCAGAAAACGCAGCCAGCAGAAAATACTTGGCCAAATCAACTCCCTCAAATTAGATTACTGTTGGGAAAATGAGCAACATTGCTGGAGCAAGGAAAGCATCCTGGGCTGCGGAAGAGGAAGAACTGGCATCACAGCACAGCTGGCTCAGATCTGCAGACTGACACGGAGTTGAACCCTCTACACCTTTTCCATGAGGATGCAGAGGGGTAAATTGAGTACTAAGACTGCTGAACTCCACTGTCTTTGCCCTGCTCACTTGTGTGCCTAAGAGGACCGGTAATTTTTGCCATTAATTCACTTACAAAAATCACAGAGTGGCTCAGCTTACAGCAGCAGAGCCGTGAAATATATCTCCAAGTGCTCCAGCCGTACTCCCGGAGAAGTATGGCATAGCAAATACAATTTCAGCGCAGCTTTTCAGCGAGATCGCTCACGTTGCTGGCCACCAGACCTAGCTGTGTACTGCAGAACTACTCCATCTCCCTGCTCAAATCCCTCATCCGCGTGTCATTCCTCTTGCTAAGGAAGGAGATGTCACACAGCCTGCGGACGGAGGAGCATCACATGTAAAGAGAGAGGCTTTCTCGACCAACGCTTTCTGATACCTCCAGCTCTGCCGCAGCAGAACAGTAGTGCGTGGGCAGACAGTAGGCTTCAATTTCTCTTGTCCCAGTTTCCTTATGGTGTTTCAACTATGTTTAGGCTGCTAAATCACACCAGTTTTGGAAAACACCCGAAAGCATTAGACAGAAGACCCCAAAAAAGGAAAGTAATAATTGTCAACTGTCTTCTCGGTAGATAGACCACCAGACAGCCTGCATATTTGTGCTGTTGAAGATAGGATATATGTTCCAGAGCATATATGTGATTTTCCCTCTCTTTTGTAGAAGCAAGAAAACAGATACAGAGCACTCTGGGAGAGAAGAAAAGAAAAAAGAGATCCGTCAACTGCAAATACATCTAGAAAAGGAGAGAAGATCCCTTCCCTGGAGGTAAATAGCACCAGCCTAAACTGATACCAGGATTCTGAGTACACATGAGATACCTTTGGTATTTTCTCCAGCAGTTAGGTACTGTGCCAAGACAAAACAGCCGACAGGGTGATCATCCTATCACTAGGAAGGTGACATTTCTGAAGAAGCTGAATGAACACTGCTATTACTCAGCAGGGACAGATGCCTCTCTCATCGTGGTATCAAAAGACAGTGCTAGAAAAAAAAAAAAACCCACCCAAAAAGGTGAATGAACTGTTAAAAGTTCTGTGCTATAGATAACAGCAAGGAAGACCCATCACAGTGAGAATGAGTGACTGCTATGGCAGGTCCAGCAGCTCTCAGTCCCCCAACATTAATACAACAGGGCAGAAAAGCCCTAAACTGGGCTAAGGAGATTTGCCCTAGACTGAAAAAGTAAAACAACGCAGAAAGACTACACTGAGCCCAAAACCTCCTGCCTTTTTCCCAAGCGTGTACACCACTGTGCCTTTCACACAACACAGCCTTCATAATTTGGGATGGGATGATCATAGAATCATAGAATGTTTTGGGTTGGAAGGGACCCCCAGAGGTCACCCAGCCCAACCCCCCTGCAGGGAGCAGGGACACCTTTAACCACATCAGGTTGCTCACAGCCCCGTCCAACCTGGCCTGGAATGGTCCCAGGGATGGGGCCTCCACCCCCTCTCTGGGCAACCTGTTCCAGTGTTTCACCACCCTCATTATAAAGAACTTCTTCCTTATATCTAGTCTAAACCTCCCCTGCTTCAGTTTAAAGCCATCCCCCCTTGTCCTGTCACAGCTGGCCCTACTGAAAAGATTTTCCCCATCTTTCCTATGGGCCCCCTTTAGGTATTGAAAGGCCGCAATCAGGTCTCCCCGCAGCCTCCTCTTCTCCAGGCTGAAATGATGCAGCGTATATATTGAATAATGCCAGAAAAAACTCATCATTCCTTCATTGCATTGTCCTGAAGCAACTGTTCATATCAGTACATCGCTAACTGCCGTCGTAACACAGCTCGCAGTTCTCTCCAGCCGAGTACTTGGTCCTACAGTAATTATGCTCTTCAGAAGGATATTCCACCCACTCCTACACTGAAGAGCTAAATTAGCTCCATGCATGAAATGCCAAGTCAAAATTTAAACAAGTTTCAAATCTCTCCTGTTGGTACGGCAATACAACTACAGGCTAAGCTGGCTCTGCTACAAGTAAATAACTTCAAACTGTGTTTTCCTGAACAAGGCTGCTCTAATATTTTGACAAACTGATTTGGTTTTTGGTTTGTTTCCTAGCACTCTGGTACCCAACTCTAAAAGGTCACTCTGCCTTCCTCCTGACGAGTTCAGTATTATTCTTCCATTCTCAGAGAAGGTCAAAAATATATAATATCTGCGTGTTCAGTATCTCAACATTGCACAACATTGTGCCACCTATCTAATACTACACCACAGTGCTCGGTGCAGTTATTAAGAAGCATTCAGAAATCCAGCTACAAAGACAAGCTGCTGAAAATAACTCACATTTCCCACAAAGGACAATTTCCAGCCCACCATGAGCGCACATTATTACTTCTGTACAGAACTATAAAGAGATAACCTTCCTGTAATGTATTTCACATGCGGAGATGCACAATGTACATGCGCAAAAGCTTATCCATGCGAATTGCAGAGTCATGTGATATTGTTCTAGCATGATGAATAAACTTCATTCATTACGATCTGCGGGAACTGCATCGTTTCCCTGATGCACCCCACCACGAAGCCACTTCCTCCAAATCTGCATCCGCCCCCAACAGCAGGCACAGTTAAATAAACACTTTTAAACCCGAGTTTTCTGCTCCCCCTGCCGCAAACGTAAGATCTCCTCTCAAAAAATTATCCTTATTCAGAAAAACAGAAGTCATTTAGTCATGGGATCAAAGGTTTTCTTACACCGTGCAGTAAAAAAAATTTAATCCACTCCAACGAAACTTAACATACAAAAACCCCACAAGATTTTGAACAAAGAAATGGAAAATTTCCTCCCTTCCATGTCAGTCAATGCTCATCCCCTACCCTAAGCCAGCAAGAGGTTATGGATCTTAAAGTGCTGCTTTTATGCATTGGAAAAGCTCTTTTGGAAGCTGTTCTGACTCCCTCTGACACCCGTGCTGTCAGGCCAATAGCAAAGAAACCTTTACAAGTGGGTGGTTGTATTTTTTGTGGCACACATTTTGTAGAAAGCGTGGTCAAATATTTTCTCCCCAACACAGAAAGCACGTTCACTGTCTCTATGTGCACACCTATACATGCTTCTGCATAGAAGTTTTATCAATGTTGTTTTGGAATAGCCAATATAACTCCCTCCCAATTTCACCACTCGTGAGGAATGAAACCATCACAAAGTCTCACTGATAAGGGGGAATTACCAGCCTTGTCATCTACTTCAGTGAAGATAAAATCGTGGAGGATTCTTACTCCCAAGGCTTTGTCCTCCTGGAGCAAAGCCTGCAGAACTCAAAGCTCTTACAGTTAGGCCTCATGGATGACAGAAAGATGGCTGGAGGTACCCTATGCCAAGCCTGTTCCTCATGTCCTTAAGTTTGATTCTTCCCTTTAACAGGGCCAGACAGCTTCAATTTCATGACATTCTTTTGTTTAGAAAACCCATCGTTAACCTCTGGACATTTCCAATCAATTTTTTGCAAGAACACTATTGAAGGGAGGTGAACATCTGCATCATGGAGAAAACTGATCAAGATTTCTTAAATAAAAATACTAACTCCTCTAGAAAGACAAGTAAGTGGGTAAGGAGAGAGTGGACTGGATCAAAGGCCCATACCTTACATTTACCATGTCCACGTAGTATCTAAATTCACACCACACACACGGTTGGTTATATTTGTGTAAGCAAAAACCCTGTGTGCATCACTGCACAGTCAAACAAGCCTTTACAGCAACAGCTAAATAGACCTGTGCCCTGCAATGAAAAATTGTGTTAGAGTAGGAGGCAGAGAGCATTTTTCATGAACAGGCCAGAGGTGGAATGACCATCATAAATCTTGCCACCTCTTGTAAATAATGCCAGGCTCATTTCTTTGACCTCCTCTATCAAATACTGGGTGAGGTGTACATCTGTGTACTATATATAAAGGCAATTCCAAAATAAATAAATAAAAACCTCTCGTGTGCATGTGTTAGCCTCACAGCCAGAATGAGAGAGCAGACACGTGACAGATGATAGCTCTGCTGCTTGTGAGTCTCAGCAACTAAGGTGATAGGTGTGGTACCAAGCAAGGTACAGCTTTAGAATGCTACAGTTAAGAATAAGAATCAAATCAGAATTCCCTGAAAACATGCCGGTGCAAGTGTGTCAGCTGACTATAACCAAGCCACAATGACAAGAGAAGACAAGTGATTAGAGCTGTGACACTTTGTAAGACAGGCATGACATGGTAACACAGAACAAAAATGTCACTGTTTGAAAGTGTCTGATAAATCACTTGGTAGGCAAAAAGAATCAACCTTTCCGTACACCCTAAGGATGAATCCACAGGAATTTTTTTTGCTGATATTTAAGCTCTCTGGAGTTTAAAAGTCTATTATAAATGTGGCACTAACCAAAAATCAAGACAAATTCCAGCACAGCTGTCTCTCGAGTACGACAAGTATTCTCTGGTATTCTGGTTATAAAAGGTCTTCCAAGATGAAAATGTCCCCACCTGAAGGATTCTTACCTGTAAGACATCTTGGATCTTCACCCACACATCAACCATGTCATAGAGCTTGATATCACCATCATACTGGCTGCAAGGAGAGGTCACCGTTTGCTGAAGGTGTCCAAGGACCACGGAGTGTGCAGCAGCCACAGCGTTGAATTTGTCAAAGAGAAGCTCTAGCAGCTCCAGCAGTAACCTGTAAACCATCAAGACAACCTCCACTCAGTTTCCAGAAGACACCACAGGCACGCTGTCGTGCAGCACGTCAGAGCAGCGGGCCAGAAGTCAGAAGACTGTGACTTCATATACCCTGTTTTGTGACAGATGCTGCATGCAAGCAGGGAGGTCACCAAGCTTCACACCCTCTCTGGGCTTTAGGTGACTAACTTCAGCTGTTAGCCGCTCAGGTTTGGTACTGAAATACTTCTGAGGATCTTCCTTTTCACTCCCTCCTCTATACCAGAGCTGCTCACCTTTAATGTGTTCTACTTGGGGGTATAGGAAGGACAAATGCATCAGTAATTACACACTATCTGCACTTCACAGTACCATGACCTCAGAGAACATTTTACGTTCTGCAGACAGGGAGGGAGCCTACCTGCTTTTTCTCCAGAGGTAAGAGCATAAATTCAATACAAATTGACTTACCCATACAAACAGAATACAAGACACTTATTTTGAATTATGACATGAGCAGCATGGAAGGTTTTAAACAACACAAAAGATCAGAAACCTAAACCATCAAGCCTCATCAAGAGTGTCAGTTATCAAGATTCTATTCCTATATGGAAGGTGCTACAGCTCTAACCTCATCTAAATGTAATATGCTTTACCTGCTTCTGTGGCTTCCTTACTGCCCAATTCTTGTCATTAATGTACCTTTGCGAAGTCCTAAATATTTTGTGATAAGGCAGTGACTCATCACTTTTTTTATTATTTGGGAAAAGAAAAATTCTGATCAAGTTCACTGCCGCTTAATGAGCAATTCAAGTACACATGTAACCCCAACAAAATGTGACGATAACACTTCCCAAATCCATATGTTAGGCACTTTCAAGCTCTGACAGACAGTCTCCATCACATTTAACTGCAGCAGCTTAGGAGTTAGCACATGCTTTCCGTGTCTATCCATCAGAAGTTGCTATCCCCAGAGCAGGACAGAAGATCTGCAGCAGAATCTCAGCTCTACCCACTCCTTACCCAACACACTTCAATCTTCTGTGTCACTAATACGCTGCGTGTTCATGCCTCGGCCACTTCATTTCAGAGGGCTGAATATCTGCAGACATCCGCTTCCACCAGCTGTTTGAGCCAGCAGCTGGATAGTTAACTGGAGTAATTAAGAAGCTGTAGCACGTTTGCGGCTGTCACCACCAGATAGTAAGAGTGCCTTGGCATGACGCTGTGGCTAAACCCGCCCACCTTAGCCTACAGCAATCCTAGACTGAACTTCTCGTCTGCAAAGGACAGAAGGTGGCTATTGTTTAAAAAAAATAAATCATCATCAGCTTACTGTGTTGCATTCACATACTACAGTTTTACATATGTAGATATATATGTACAGCATGAACCAGCCATCTCTTGGGGATCTCGT
This sequence comes from Egretta garzetta, assembly GCF_000687185.1. NCBI lineage: Eukaryota > Metazoa > Chordata > Aves > Pelecaniformes > Ardeidae > Egretta > Egretta garzetta. The sequence continues at coordinate 1,055,586 of NW_009258662.1, forward strand.
ACGGCCCATTTACCTACCAATGATGTCAACTACACAGCTCAAAAGGTTAAGCAGAAAAGCACCTTGATTCAATAGGAAGAGCCATTGGATAAGTCTGGGAGGGTACAGTGAGGCATAGCAGAGCAGGTCAACCGGCCAGATGTATGTCATATTAAAAATAAAGATGTGTTTAGGAATCACGGTACTCATAAGAAACACAGGGATTAATTAACAACATTAATATTGCCACACTTAAAGCGACTGCAGAACTAAGGCACATATTTAAGCAAAACAAAAGAAATTGGTGTGTATATCAATTTTCTTCATATTTAAGAACAGCAACAATTGCCTAAAGAAAAGTGTTGTTGGTACGAAGACAGAAAACACTGCTTTTTTACAGGTCTTTAGAAATTTAATTAAGATGCTGGCAGGGTATAAACAGAAGTATACAGGACATGACGGTAAAGGCAGCACCAGAAAAGATGGCTATTAGCGATATTAACAGTATTACATTATCAATATGGGAAAGTCCAGTGTGGAAAAAAGAGCCATTCTCCTCCACTTGGGCTTTGTATAAAGCTTCATAACTATACTGTCCCAAGTGAAACTGAGAAGTTGCTACTGTGGAAAGACCTATATGTCTTCCTCCTTCCCCATCTACCGTCAGCCCATCCCCAATGCTATCGGTGAAGGAGAGAGGACAGTATGCAGATAAAGCTGCCTGGAAAACACCCTCCAATGCTGTTAAGCAAAGTGTCCAACCCACTCGAAGACATGGGAGAGGCAACTATTGCTTCAACAGCCCCTAAGGGATATATAGAACTTCTCGTAGCAAGTGACAGAGAGGCTGCTGGGGCAAGCGGCCAGCCAGCCAGAAGCCAGACAAAAATAGGAGGAAAACCAGATACAGAAGAATTTGGATAGATGAGGAATTTCATGTTGGAAGAACTTACATACAGCCTTGGTTAAAATGCCAAAAAAGATAACATTATGGGAGCAAATTAATTATATAGCACTGAGACAATTTATCAGTGCAAGCCCAACTTCTACTAACATTCCATTACAAATGAAAATGTCATTATCTATATACCTCCTTGTTGCCCCAGGACAGTACAATTCTGCAGAACTGAACTAGCTGGATAGTTTGACAAATTCAGTTTTACTGTCCCTAGGTGAGCCTGACCTCATGTTATCAACTTGTTTATGGAGCCATTACTAAAATATTGCACTGAACAGAATTACTTGGTTTTAAATTCCAGTGTCTTCCTGTTCTCATGTTACAGACTGATAGACGTGAAATCTCCCCGATCCACATCTTTGGTGGCACTAACTACCACCCCATTAACATTTTCCATTCTCAAGTAACGTCGTATTTCCACATCTCCCTGTTCTCATATTAGCCAGCACCTTAATTTTATCTTAATTTTCTTTCCTCTAAAAAGTCTTCCAAATCTGTCAGGTCATTTTTGAAACAAGGTGACCCAAAAGAGACGCGGACACAGTCCGTGTCAGACAGCCAACAAGACAAAACAGCAGAAAATAATATGGCCTAGATTTTATGCATATGGGGTTGCAGCGCTGAGTGACCTAAGCAGAACACATACAGAGAATGACAGGAGACTGGCTTAGGCAATTTGTCAAAGCAATCTCATAACCCCTTCACTGAGAAATATGGTAAATATGTTGAGAGACAGTGACACACACCCGGAAGCAACTCCTATTGTCTGGGTAATAACGGAGGATGAATTGATGCGGAGTGACTGCTGACACCTGCATGAGGTCACTAATGACAATCCATGCATTTTAGCAGCAGTAATGTCCTTTCCCTGGTCAAAGTGTTGGTGTGTATATAATTTCTGTGTTTATTTTAAAGCCTCGAGATGAGGTAAAAAGGAGGAAGTGAATTATGAACACGTAGGGAAAAGTGCATTGAATCCAATCGATAGGATTTAGTAGAAAAATTGTCAATAAACCTCCTCTTCCTGGGCTGGATTTTCAACTAAAAGTAAAGCTACAGCAATGTATCCCTACCAAAATCTTGTCCCATAAATCTGGCTCTCAAGTAGACATATGTCCAGATTATTCTTCTTCTAAATTCAACAACCTTCCATAATTCAGAAGAGACCCCCAGGTTCATTAAGGTGCAGCAGTACTCCAAACTAATGTAACACAGCCTCTTCTACCATACCTTGTCCCCCACAACCCAAGATATGTATTTCTAAACAGGCGGGTACTAAGCAAGCTCTAACGAGCCCCTCATTAAGGATAAGTCAATGGCAATTCCTACATTTGAGCCCTTTTTCACAAACTTGTTCCAAACACAGATATCTAAAAATTTTAGAACACTTACCTAAACTTCTAAAAAAGGCCACTTAAGTTAAAGCCAAGGTCAACGGCAACTATGCGAGATTCAAGCATAGTTTTCAAAATTACCTTCCACCAGTGACAGGGAAGTACTAGGAACCTACTACTGCCCTTTACCAGGTTTTACTGTCTTCGTACCATTCACATTTCATGAGGGTAAGGGTACGTTAGTAAAGAGAGTTCATATTCATAGCAAAGCACCTAACAGCCAAAGATGTTTCTGTCTAGTTAGGTCTATTTGAAGTCCTTTATCCTACAGGACTGCATCCCTGGTTGCGTGTTTTAGGAAACCCAAAAATCCGTAGTATTACAGAACTATGCAAGTCTTTTCTTTGTGACCCCACTGGTGAAAAACATCCTTCTGCCATTATATACAAGTTCTGTCCAGGCTAGTGCCATCTTCAGTAAATGAGCCCCTCCAATTTCACACCAGCTCTCTATTCAGCTGGACTGAGTGCTCAAATCAAAGGATAATACACCCATGACACAACGGGCCACACGTTATCAACTCTGTAATCACTGCTCACTCTCACGTACGTGCTAATTAACAAGCCCAAACCAAAACAGTTTGCATAGCATGGAGAAGACTTGCTCCTGGCAGGCTTAAAGGGGCTACAGGATTTCCAAGTAAGAAGAGACCTTGTGAAGCTCTGAAGAGCTGACCCAAGAGCCTGTTGGCTCTATGAAGAGAGCACCCGGAGGGGCATTAAAGACATGATTACTCCTTCGGAGCCAGTTACTCCAGAGTCACAACAACAACGAAATTCTTGATCTTAAAAATTTGGAAGCGATTAATAGGGGGTTTTTTTATACACAAATGTAAAAGGTGGCCACACAAATCAATATGGAAAAGCTAACTAGGCAAGGAAGGAAAAGGAAGTCAAACTGGGGGGGGGGGGGGGAAAAAAAAAAAAAAAAAAAAAGACAAATGCAAGATGAGCACCTGATCTGTTCTGCAACTTTCCTGGCCAGGTTCTAGAAATTACTTATCTTTTGTACAATGAGGGGCCTCTATGTAACTGTAATATGGGTTCCCCAAAGGAATTGCACCAGAAGCCTCCAGGAGCGCATTATCTGCCTTATCCTCAAGTGGAGGGAAACACCATCTTTTCAATATTGAAAAAACAAGAGCCAACCTTTGAGAGCCACCACACAGCAATGAAGAAACGGGTATCGCTGGTTCTGTGCCTACCAAAGGAGCCGCAGAGAACCAGTCCAGCAGAAGGTTCAGTCTATGGCCTCAGACACAGAATCACAGAATCACAGACTGGCAAGGGTTAGAAGGGACCTCCAGAGATCATCCAGTCCAACCCCCCTGCTAAAGCAGGTTCTCCTAGAGCAATCTACACAGGACTTCATCCAGGCAGGGGTTAAATATCTCCAGAGAAGGAGACTCCACAGCCCCCCTGGGCAGCCTGGGCCAGGGCACCGTCACCCTCAAAGTAAAGAAGTTTTTCCTCATATTCAACTGAAACCTCTTATGTTTCAGTTTGTGCCCATTGCACCTGGTCCTGGCGCTGGGCACCACTGCAAAGAGTCTGGCTCCATCCTCGTGACACCCACCCTTAAGATATTTGTACGTGTTGATGAGATCCCCTCTCAGTCTTTTCTTCTTCAGGCTGAACAAGCCCAACTCTCTCAGCCTTTCCTCATAGGGGAGATGCTCCAGTCCCCCCATCATCCTAGTTGCTCTCCTCTGGACTCTTTCTAGGAGTTCCTCATCTTTCTTGAACTGGGGAGCCCAGAACTGGACCCAGTGCTCCAGGTGGGGTCTCCCCAGGGCAGAGCAGAGGGGGAGGAGAGCCTCCCTCGCCCTGCTGGCCACACTCCTCTTAATGCCCCCCAGGATGCCATTGGCTACCCTGCAGGGCCCTCTGTCACCTTATTACCCATTTTATTTGCCAGAAAGTGAGAATTTTTACAGATACCACTTAAAGTACAGTAGCTGAACACAGGCATCGGGCTCAGTGACTAGGAGGCATCCCAGTGTGACTAGTTTTAAGGTGAACTGAAAAGCATTTTACTGGCCGAATCCAGAGGCCAAGCAAATATTGTGACTGACAGCGGAATGAATAGTTAAGCCGTTTTGGGTGCTGCATCACGTTCAAATTTGGGGTCTTACAGAGCTCTCAAAATAAGAGGATCATGTTGTTCAGATTTGTTTTTTTTCTTGCCAGCAGGAAAGTCACTTAGTTTTGATTTAAAACTGTAGCTAATTTAAGGGGCGGTATACCTTTCCATACTATAATTTATTCTTTTCAATATAAATGAATTCACCTGCTTGCTGTAAACTTCACATGTGATTTAGGTTTAGAATCAGTTCTAATTATCTCCATAGCTCTAGAATACGAGCATCTTAAAGGCTCGCAAACTCCCATTTAACACATGCCAAAAAACAAACTTTTTTGTACCTTACCCAAACCTCTGGGCAGGTGAAGTTCATTAAAATATGACCTGATTTATTGATTTCAATGGACAACCAGTAGCCATTCAACCTCTTAAAACTGAGCCACAGCATACGCTATGCTCCATCTTGGCATGAGAAACTAAAATTCTGCCCTCTGACCCACCTCAAAAGCGTCCTGTAATTTCACCAAGTTATCCGTACCATAACTCTGTGAATTCTTCAAAATGTAATTGTTTTCAGAGCAATGATAATGATAGGAAATAAAAAAGAAGTCTTTATCAAGCTGAAGTTTTTCTTGGGAGTGATTTTCCACTGCAAATATAACATATAATGAAGACACACATTTTTGTTTTCATTTTTCTTTCCCACCATTAATTCCCTTTGGACAGTGATCATTACAATGTGCAGTATCACAAATTAATATTTCAGCTAGAAGTGATAGCAGCCCTTATGGAGTCCTATTTTCCAAAGAACAGTTCTAGTGAATCCTGAAGAACAGCAAAACCAGTTCTCGGTTGGCTTCCACACCTTGCTATTAATGTAAATGGGGCTGCAAACCAATTAGAAACTTGGCCATATATTTACTGATATAATTAGTTCCATATATGATTTCAAAGCTTTGCACCTGCATCAGCTAAATTGGACTCTGCTACACTTGAAATAAATAACTGAGCTGAATCTTCTCTTTTCAAGTCGTATTATGTAGGAACTTAAAAATTTCCTTGGCATCAGCACCAGTATAAAGCCATGAGTCAGTGCAACACAAGAAGACAGTATTTGTTTTGGCACCAGGGATTCTTTACCCCATACACACCAGCAATCTGAGACAGCATTACAATTCAATCTGTTGTAAAGCCACTTAAAACGAAAGGCTAGATTAGAAAAAATAAAATAAAAATCAAATGCTTAACTTCATGCACCTCTTGCTAGTTAAAGCTGGCTTCTACTGGGCTTCCACCCTCAAATCTGCATTTTGAACATTGGTTTGCCAAAAGATTCTCTTCTAGGGCCAAGCACAGAAGGAGGCATCTCCCTTTCCCACGTCTTTAGCTGAGAAGCAACAATGCCTCCCCTTTCTGAATACATTTCTTAAATTCCCAAGCCTTTCAGGTGCTCAAGGCACATTGGTCTTTCAATGAGAACAGGCATTTCTAAGAATTTTACCATTTGAGATCTCTGCTACTGCAAAAATATTATTGTTATTCCTTCAAGTTGAATTTAACAGACCTTCAACTTGAACTTAACATATGACACCCCTCTCCAGACTTTTTTTATTTTTTTATTTTTTTTTGCAGCGAGCAAGGTTCAGTGTTTGAAATATCCTCACCTAGGCTGATTTTCCTGGGACAGATTCTCCCCTCTCTGGTATCCATTGTCTGCCACCTGGGTTGTGGACCTCTTAACAATCTGCTTGAGTTCTTGTTCCAAGCGATCCTGGATGGCTTTCACTGTTTCAGGGATTTTTTTCAGCTTGGCCAGCCCTTTGATGAGTATGCCCATGAAGACAGTGCTGTTCTCCTCTGGATCCAGTTCCACATCTTCTTTAATTTCCAGAAGGCTTGTTTCTCGCACTGGAATAGATTTAAAAAGGCATATTCTGAGATTTAAACTATTAAAGCCAAGACTTAGTACCATGCAGAAGGAGCACATTAACTCACACCACTTTGAGCAACCAAGGAATAAACAAGGAAACCAGCAACACTCGGATTTTGGGGGGAGACAGTGGATATTTCTGTTTGCTTGGGGGGGTTCCCATACATAAACACAACAGCCTGCACATTTGATTGATTTAGAAACAGAGATCATGGTGTAAGTTACGTATTAGTTAGGAAACAGAGTAAGCCTGGTGCAATTGAGATAGCACTACAAATGCCCCAAATGCGTTTCAAGGAGCTAAAAGCTCTAAGTTTCTAACCCAGTTGTTTTTCTTTGCTATGTTCTTCACAAAAAAGAAATTTTCATTATGAACACTACCAAGCTTAACAGACTTCTGATGAATTCAGCAAAGTTTACACTGCCAAAGTGAAGGATTGTTTGATATTATCCTGTTCTGCTTTATTACGTCTGTCAAGTGTTGATGAAGTTACTCAAATCCTTTAGCAAGGCTTCCAGGAAGGAAATGCGAGAAGAATTAGAGAGGATATTGTGGATACAGTTGTCCTAAAGTAACAGGGATTGCACAGGGAGAAGTTCTGTTGCTAAGCGACAAGGAAGAGAAAGGCAAGAGGTACTATGCTTGTTTTAAGCACGTTCATTAATCAACATCTCTTAATTTACAGATAACACCCAGCAACAACAAAAGGATGTCTCTGTTAAAGACTGGGTGAAATATTTAATAAATATATTCAAACACTTATGTGAAGCAAGTGTCTTCAAGGCAAACTCAGCTAAAGCATCTTGGAAGGTCTACAGTCACGCGGCTTGTTATCAGCCGGAGTGGCAGTACGTGGACAAACGGCACCGAAGCACACGGCTGAAGCTGTGCCATCCACCATACCATATCCTCGTGTAGAAACGAAAACCTAACGGCTGTTTCATCTTACTGGTACTGAACTCTGATAAGGGCTGTTGGATGACAGATGACTCCCGTGGTTTCTACTGCTCAACAGATTTTTTTTTTATTTTTTTTTTTTACTTAAATCAAAACTTATCCAAGAATTTGAATAAATGTCAAAAGATCCACCAGAAGGATTTAAATGACATGGCAGAAATGAGAACCGGCATGTCACGAGTAGCGTGCAGCCCTGTAGCTGTCTGAAGACACTCTGAACAGAAGAGCATCAGCACCATGAGAGTTAGCACAAGATCAAGAAAACAATGTCCCAAAGATCCCCATAAGGTGCCACTTTATAAACGGCAGCACGACAAACAGATGACACCCATTTCAGTGTCAGCTTACACCAACCTCCACAACAGAGATTGTTTCTCTCCGTTGGTGTAATCCCAAACACGGCACCTCTACCTCAAACCAAGCTCACCCTTCACGCGCTCCTGTGTGTCAGCCCCGAGCCCCAGCAACGCTGCCAGGTAAGGGCGAGGTGAGAATCGATCCTGTGAGGTCATCACACATCACAATGGAGAATGACATCAGGTTTTAGGCAATCAACATCAGGGGGATCAAATAGTGCTTTTTTAATCTCACACACACTTTTTTTCAAATTAAAGTCTATTTAAACTTGTAATTTGGGGAAGTTATGGGGTTAGCTTCGACAAACACCTAGAAACACCCAGAATGCATTGATTTTTTTTAAAAAAAAAAACAAGGATAATATAGGAGATACTTCAAACACACATAAGCAATAATAGCAATTAGGAGGTAACAAGAGGATGCACACATATTTCTGTTCAAAGCTCTCCTCCATCGCACACCTCTCAACCAACAAGGCTGCAAAGCACTTTGCGCGCTGCGTACATGGTCTACCCACGTTGTTAATGCTACTTGTTATTTCAAAAAAAACCACAGCGTGCCAGGCACAAACACAGAAAATTAGCTCTTTGGAACAAGAGCTGTGGAAAAGACAACACTGGAAATGTTAGAGGAAGAAAGGTTTTAACTTACTGTTTAAAAAAACCCACCCAAGTATCTTGTTGCTCTGAGTTTAGTGCAAAGATTTCACAGCCTAAGCAACCTTTCAGAGGACAGGTCCCCGTCATTACGCTGCAGCCCCTTTGTAAGTAGGCTGTAAATTATTCTTAATATAACACAATGAAAACCCAAGAGGGAAGAAATACTGCTGTATCCAAATGCGAGGACAGCATTTAAGGGGACTAAAGGCAGCAATCTTGCTGAGAACTCTGCCAGCAC
>NW_009258662.1:1064184-1112232 GCF_000687185.1 Egretta garzetta
TCAAATAGCCAGGACATTGATTTACATCTTTTACAAACAACAGCAAAGTGAATAGTTCAGTATCTAGTAGCAACACAGTGGTTTATAAGTTTTGTTAGATCTTTTGATAAGACAGTAGGGACGGTGTTTCCTGCACATTCTGCCTATTAAACAGGTATCCTGGGTAGCTTTGGGGGCCCATTTATCTGTAAGATCTGACAAGATTCCAACCCCAGGCAACTGAAGATGTTCTTCTTTTCCTGTGTCTTCCCCACTTCAAACATCCTCTTCTGCCATTTAATGTCATCAAGGGGTTATTTGACCACAAAGCTTTGGCCCAGGGATGAGCCCCTCCTGTCCCCGACCTCTTCAAAAAAAAGGCATCAAAGTAGACAGGCGTTTGTAGAGAAGTTCACCTTTAAAATTGCAATCCCACATGGTATTCTCTGTGGGCAGAGGAGCTCCACGGGTGAAGGAAGATGCCCCTACAGATCAGCCCTCAGAACTCAAACCTCCATCTGTATTTACTCTTCAACCAAGATAAGAATGACTTTGTTATTCATTTGTATCAAGACAAAAGCACAAGACTGTCAGAACCTATTCCTAGCTTTGTACATTCACCAGTTTCTACCTGAAATGCTTCTGCAAACCATGTGTCCCTTCAAAGGGGTAAAATCATCATTCACGCCATAAGCACTTGCTTTATGTAGAGACGCCATGAAAAATTAAATTATCCTATGGGTGTTTGCAACAATTATTTTTACAAATTATTCTAAATTGTGGGTCTACTATTCAGATTTTATTTGATTAACCTCTTCTCCTTTGTGATTCATCAAAGAAAAGAGAAGAAAAAACAAGTCCGATTTTAATTAAAAACAGCTTCATGATATTAAAAAATAATACAGGTAGAAAACACCAAAGAAGAATTCCATAGGTTTTCTTCAGTAATACCAAGAAGCAAATTTCTCCACCCTCCTTGAGAGTATAACAAGTGAAATGTGATGTCAGCCAAATAATATTTTAAAAATTAAATTATTACAGTTGCCCTTCTCTACCATCCTCAATCCTTTCAACTTCAATTTGCAGTTTTATGCTTAAAAAAGCCACCTTCAACATACCGCTTTGTTGTCCCATCTCATCTACCAACTCTTGTACATAGCCCCATGCAAACCTTTAGAAATACGAGATTGTGTGAAGTCTGATTGAGGCTATTCCAGATCAGTTTGACATATTGGCTAATAAACTGACCTCAGAAACCTATATTTCAGTACCACTTAATGATTTCAAGGGGTTTTCATGGTTTAATTCCATTCAAAGGTGACACCCAATCACAGAATCACCCAAAATGGCTGACATTGGCAGGGACCTCTGGAGGTCATCTGGTCCAACCTCCCTGCTCAAGCAGGGCCACCCAGAGCCAGCTGTCCAGGAAGGCGTCCAGATGGCTTTTGATTATCTCCAAGGATGGAGACTCCACAACCGCCCTGGGCAACCTGTGCCAGTACTCAGTCACCTTCACAGTAAAAAAGCATTTCCTGATGTTCAGGGGGAACCTCCTGTGTTTCAGCTGGTGCCCATTGCCTCTGGTCCTGGCACTGGATACCACTGGGCAGAGCCTGGCCCCGTCTTCTCTGCACCCTCCCTTCAGGTATTTATGCACATTGGTAAGATCCCTTTTGAGCCTTCTCCAGGCTGAGCAGTCCCAGCTCTCTCAGCCTTTCCTCATAGGACAGATGCTCCAGACCCTTCATTATCTTCATGGCCCTTTGCTGGACTCTCTCCAGTATGTCCGTATCTCTCTAGCACTGGGGAGCCCAGCACTGGACCAAGCACCCCAGGTGTGGCCTCACCAGTGCTGAGTAGAAGGATCCCCTCCCTCCACCTGCTGGCAGCAGTTTGTCTAATGCAGCCCAAGATACCTTCAGCCTTCTTTGTGGCAAGGGCACTGTGCTGGCTACTCACGTTCAATATGATGTCCACCAGGACCCCCAGGCTCTTTTTTGCCAAGCTGCTTTCCAGCTTGGTGATCCCCAGCATGTCCCAGTGCCTGGGGTTTTTCCTCTCCAGGGGCAGACTTTGCAATTCCTCCAGTTGAACTTCATGACGTTCCTGTCAGTCCATTTCTCCAGCTTGTCCAGGTCCCTCTCAATGGCAGCACGACCCTTTGGCATGTCAGCCACTCCTCCCAGTTTGGTGTCATCTGCAAACTTGCTGTGGGTACATTCTCCCCCAACATCCAGATCAGTAATTAAGATGTTGAACAGGACTGAATGCAGTAGGACCCCCAGGTGTACCCTGGGGTACACTGTTAGTTACTGGCCTCAAACTAGACTTTGCGCTGCTGATTGCCCTCTGCACCCAGCCATTCAGTCAGTTTTCAATCCACCTCACTGTCTGTTGATGCAGCCTGTGGGTCAACTGTTTCTCTGTTGGGATCTTATGGAAGAGAAGTGTCAAAGGCTTCACTGTCAAAGAGCAAGTAGACAATATTCACTGCTCTCCCCTTGTCTACCAGGCCAGTTATTTCATGGTAGCAGTTAATCAAGTTGGTCAACTATGAATTCCCATTGGTGAAGCCATGCTGACTACTACTGATGATTTTCTGGTTCTAAGATCTCATAAAACCGCTTATGAAGCGTAACATTTAAATATGGTTTCTCAAAAGCCTCCCAAGGCGACAACCAAAAAGAGTGATAATTTTGCCACATCCTCTAATGAAATGTGCAGACATTTCCAAAAATTTTTCATCACTGAAGCGGTGTATCTGAAAACGCACAACTCTGTATTTAAGCAGTCAAAAATCTACCCCCAGTTTAAATCACTAGAAAGTTGAATCACGTGCATCATTGACTCATCACCTCCATAGTTAAAAAGGTGGAAGCATCCCTGATGGCTCCCTGGTTTGACGGTGCCCTATTAAAACATCTATTCCAAGTGATGATACCCTCATTTGTACAGTTTGCCATTTCACAAGAAAGAAACCTGCTGCAAGAGGCATTTTAATAGCGCCAGTCTGATCCCCATAAAAGCCAATGTTGATAACTCACTTAAGCAAAGCAGCTGAAGAAAAGACTCCTGGGTCTTGTTTTTCATTCCAATAAATGGTCAAAATTTGCTGCTACTCATTACCGAAGATTTCATTAACTGTGTGCTTTTATGGGCAACTAGTAAAATTTAATGTACTATTTTCCATGATTTATGTCCTTTCTGATTATACCCTTTCTGCCTTCAATCCTTCTAGAGAAAAGGATACAAGTTCATAGTGCCCCAAAGGCATAATTTAAGATTTGAAGAAACGTCACCTGCTAGTTTCTGGTGCTGGATCCTTGTTCTAACCCGTGTGTGGAGACAATGAGCAACAAATGGGCAGCTGCCTTAGAAATGGGTCCTTTACAAATTTTAGTCATTTTCTTCTCTGCCTTACTGCCAAGCCCAGAAGAAAATGGGTCCCAGAGATCAATAACCTCAAAGCCTCAGAGCAAATCTCCTCTTTCTAAAACCATTGTTCACACAGTTCCATCTATAGTTTTAAGGATGTTATCCTTTCAAAAACAGAGGCATTTTAATTTGATAAGGCCACTCTTTCAAACGCATTGTAAAAACATTTCATTCTGAGCAAACTGTACAAAACAACTCTGTAAGCCACATTCAAAACCCTCCTAATACACACAAGCATAAAACTGACTCTCCAAATAAAAAAATAAATGCACGGTAGTGAAATATCTTACATTGGGACCACGTATAAGAATGAATAATGAAATTATATAGGAAGAGTGATTGTTAGCCATTTGGCTTTCATGACAAGGATCTAAAATTTTCTCGATTTTCCCTTCCCCGAACACACACACACACAGGTTACACGCATCAGTGCTTAGCGTAAGTCAGAACACGAACCATGAGTGAGGATCAGTGAGAGAAATCAGTCCTGCAAAAACAGACACGCAAAAAGTTATTTCATGGGCTTTCATGTCTACTGTGTAGTTGCAAACTCTGCTTAAACTGCAGGAACAGACTTCCTCTAGGTGCAAAAATTTACCCAGAGATAAGAACAAACTCAGCTTTGTGTGCAGCACTGCAATGAGAGCGGGAGAGAATCCGACTGGATTCCCACCACCTTCCGACCCAGTCCTCAGTTGGATTTGCGCAAATGCAACAAATGATAAAGAAAAGTCACTCAGCTGGCGTCAGATCCTTAGGTGAGGTTAACAGGAGAAAAAAAAAAAAAATCTTTTATGTATTTGTTGAGCATGTTTGAAGTGGAATCAGCTGTGACCACCACCAGAGAATGCCATGATGGCATTTTTAGAGCCACCTTTAAAATTGAACCCTAAAGCTCTGGCTCCTGCAGGTATTTTGGAGGGCCAGCCTCACAGGTCTCCACATGTTTTCACCTACAGAGAAGTACCTGCGTTCTTGAAGACACGAGCAGTAACTAGAGTTGACCTTAGAACCCACCATACTACTTGGATCTAGAAGCTACAGTTTTCTCTTAGAGCTGAGAAGTATACATCACTGAAGTATATGATCTGTTCAGCATAAAATTTACATATGCCATCAATAACAGTATTAATTGTCACCACCTTAGCTCATCTTTGTTGGATTTCTAAAATGTATTCTCAGGAAAATTTCAGGAAAGGGCACCCTTGGGTTTGCTACGTACTGGGTGAGCACATTTTATAGTTCCAAGAAGAGCCTGGCAAGGCAGGAACCTTCATAAATACTCTTCAGAGTACAGAAGGTTCAAGCAGAGAAATATAATTTGAAAGTGAATTTATTTCTCTGAACTGGCATGAAGGGAAAATGTTACTGGTGAACTGCCGTATCTACAATCCTCAGGTGAACATTACTAAAGGTTTTGTTTACTTTAAGTGCAGCAGGAACAGCTTTAATTTCCTTATAAAGATTCTACAGCACAAGGTAACATCTCCTTTGGGAAGCGAATGCAGAAAGGACTCAAAATTTTGGCATCTTTACTGAGATGGGTTGAATGAGTCAGTGCTTTATAATGACATGCATTAATATGCACGGCCACTTTGTTTCATCAATTAAAAGCCAAAAAACTTAAGTGACTAAAGGCAGAAACAGCTTTCGTTATGCATACACATAAGTTCTAAATTCTCTTATAGTTCCGCAGTCCTGAAAAAGGCTACTTTTAAATAAAATTATGTGGAAAAAATATACATAAGTACATTGTGCACTTGAAGCAAACCCATACGCATACTTTATGCTGATCAAATGTTTTCTATTATAGTCTAGATCTTTCCCAGCCTGAGGGACACTTGCCCGGCACTTCACTGGATGATACGGAGCGTAACAAGGAGCCAGGTAAGACATTTTCTGGTGCATTGGGCATGAAGAACAAGAACAGATCTGCAAAAATGAGAATTTTTGAGGCAGATTCTCAACTGACCTATACTGATTTACTAGAGTTGAGGATGAAGCCATGAAAGGCTTTGTTTTCAGGAATTAGGAGTGAAAGGAGCCATGCCAGTTTATGTTCACAAGCAACTGAGTTCTTAGAGCCCACTGCTGTGGTTCTTACCTGTTGCTTGTACCCTAGAACCTTCATTCAAATACAGTATGAAGTAACTGTTCATCAGGGCACATTAGGACAGGAGATCTTAAACACCATCAACATTGCATCGAACAAATAAAACTAGAACTTACTGATTTTTTAGAAGTCTCGAGTCAGAAAACATGTATCTAGCTATGCTCTGTGAATGCTAGTACCATTTCTTGTTCTGCTGTCGCAAGTGATGAATAACACACCGTTTTCTCTTCTTCTAGATGCAAACATTCCCTGGTATACTGTGGGGGAGAACCACCAAAAATAAAAAAAAACCAAAAAGGAATAACTTGGAACAATCGGGTACTGATGGATGAAAAGCCGGACATGAGCCGGTAGTGTGCGCTGGCAGCCCAGAAGGCCAACCCTACCCTGGGCTGCATCAGGAGAAGCGTGGCCAGCGTCAAGGGAGGGGATTGTGCCCCTCTACTCTGCTCTGGGGAGACCTTCCCTGGAGCCCTGCGTCCAGCTCGGGAGCCCTCAGCACAAGAAGGACATGGACCTGTTGGAGCAGGGCCAGAGGAGGGCTACTAAAATGCTCCGAGGGCTGGAGCCCCTCTGCTCTGAGGCCAGGCTGGGAGAGTTGGGGGTGTTCAGCCTGGAGAAGAGAAGGCTGCGGGCAGAGCTGAGTGCGGCCGGTCAGGGCTTCCCAGAGAGGGGGTGGAGGCCCCATCCCTGGGAACATTCCAGGCCAGGTTGGCCGGGGCTGTGAGCAACCTGATGTGGTTCAAGGTGTCCCTGCTCCTGCAGGGGGGTTGGGCTGGGTGACCTCTGGGGGTCCCTTCCCACCCAAAACATTCTGTGATTCTATGATTTAAGATCATCAAGTCCAACCGTTACCCTAACCCTGCCATCCCACCACTAAAACATATACGTAATACATACATATACATAAGACACACGTATACAACTAACCCACTGAAAAAGAAGTAGGTTAACATTTATAGTGGTGAGACTGGGATTCAGTTTTTTGTGGTTTCTTTCCTCAGCTCCTGGATTCGGTTTGTGTAGCAAGATCTTGGTAGTGGGGGGGCATTTGTCTTTTATGACATTTTGTCTTCCGGAGGAACAACTATGCGTAATGAAGCCCTACTTCCCGGGAAGTAGCTGTACATCGCCTGCTAATGGGAAGTAGAGAATAAAATCTTGTTTTTCCTTTTGCTACTGCACGCAGCCTTTACTTTTACTTTTTTTTTTTTTTTAATAACTGCCTTTATCTTGACCCAGGAGTTTTCTTTTTTTTTCCATCTCATTCTCTCCCCGCCTGTGCTGCTGAAGAGGGGAGCGATAGAGCGGCTTGGTGGCACCTGGTGTCCACCCAAGGTCAAACCACCACAGCTCCCCCAATTCATGTCATCTTCAGCAAGAAACTGAGCTGAAATTCTCACCGATCACAGGGACAGAACAGGAATTCTTAAGTTTCTTCCCCAGAATTTTCACACAGTTCTTCTCTTCCAGGTTTCCATGACCAAGCTGCAGTTTCCAGCTCTGAAAGCTTGCACTGGCATGTCACAAGTGACTCCTCACAAACCTCCACTACATAGAAATACAGCCTCAGGCTCAGAGACTAGCCAACCCTACAGGAGCGGGGCTAAATAATAAAAACCCCTACAAGAGCAAAAGATAAGAATGATCAAACGAAAGTGTCCAAGAGGCAAGCATGACAAGAAAAAACAAACGAGCGGGCAAATAGAAGGACAAAAGAATTAATAAGGATGAGAAAAGAAGGAAAGATTCTCTGCATTTGAGGAACACTGAAACAGTCAAGTTTTGAAAGGAAGAGCAAGAGAGATGTAGGTCACTTCTGTATTATTCATTTCATTCATTTGTTAAACAAGGACAACCCCACTTATTAATCTACTGAAACAATACCAGGATTAATTCCCCATCTGTGCAGGACTTTCAAAGCCTCGTACAAAAACACCACTGAAACCGAGTGTTTCGCTCAGTGTTTGTTGTAGTAACAGGCATACAAAGATCACCACCAGATTATTCTTGTGTACAGATAGACCTTTAGTCAAAGTTACAAAGTTCCCACAAGGAAAAGCTTTGACCTTTTGGCTCCAACACAGCAAAAACTTCTGCAACATCTACTCATAACTTCCAGCCTACATTAAGTAATGTAGAGGAGACCTCTATGCAAACCGAGCTGACTGCAAATATCTCTTCTGCCCAAGATATCAAGAACACGATCAAGATCAGAACAGGCACAGAAAACCATGTGTATTTACCATGTGAAACACTGGAACAGGTTGCCCAGAGAGGTAGTGGAGGCCCCATCCCTGGAAACATTCAAGGCCAGGTTGGATGGGGCTCTGAGCAGCCGGATCTAGTTAGCGGTGTCCCTGCTCCTGCGGGGGGTTGGGCTGGGTGACCTCTAGGGGTCCCTTCCAACCCAAAACATTCTATGATTCTATAACTGAAGCTGATGGTGGGGGAGATGGGGGGGAAGAATGATTTGCCAACAGAAAAAATGCAGATATGGTCACGTTCTGCCCTGGACTCACTCCTTTCATGACATTGCGCAAATCACTTCCTAACATTTTATCTCAGGACCTCCCATCTGTGGCCATCCATGGAGAGGGGATGATATGTCTACTACTGCTCCTGTAAAATCAGCTCAAGATCTACAAATTGATTCTGTAAGGAATGCATGGGACTTAAATACTCACTGCTGGAGCTTCCAGGAGTACTGAACTGGGAAGTTTCAAGGAACTTTCGAGGCGTAGACAAGTTAGTAACATCCATAAGAGGTACAGAAGAGGCATCTTTCACAAGTGAACTGCGTGAGGGGAAAGAATTAAAGCCAACACTTTAATGTTATTTACAATCTCGGTTCACAACAAATAATCCATTAGTTTCTTAAAATTTGTAGGCTTAAGCAACAGATATACATACTTAACACACAGTTTTGATCCAAGAAGTTTAAAAAACCTAACTTAAAGCACAAGTCCACAGATGAATACAAGTGGGTGTGTATATATTCAGATTTGAGTGAGAAGGGAAAAAGAAAAAAATAAATGAGGGAACACTGTCACATCAAAGGCAAAATTCGGTACCCCAAGGCCTCTCTGAATTTAATAGCCCGCTCGACTTGTCTGGTCACAGCAACACGATCAGGCCATAGGCACACTGGAGCTTGCCATAGCATGTGACCCTCTCCAAACAGACACGTTTACCTCTAGCACAATTAACTGCTGCTAGTGTGATGATAAATTAACAGAGAATTATTAAGATTCTTCTGGGAAACTACATACTGGGGAGAAGAGATGCTTCCATTTCCATGGCTTCTGTCAACTACTTAAACTACTTTTCTAGTTCCCCTTAGAAACCTCCAACCTTTTTCCTCCTCTTCAAATTCCTGTTCTGTGCACACCTACATGCATCGCTCTCCAAATCAGCCTTCTTTCTCAGAAAGCAAAGACTTTCTACTTGGTCATTTTCATAATAAATTTACATAGTATTATTTGCCAAAAATGCGTCATGCTGCCCCAGCTGCATAACAAAAGGCACGAAGCAGGATGTGGCAGGGGAACGCAAGCAAGAAATCATTCTTAAGAGAAAGAAGTGGAGAAGGCTCCTGTAATGAAGTTCAGTATGTTCCCTTAGAGGTCAAAATGCTTATAGAAACCTGCCAAGACAAAGGCTGAGCTTACTATCCTGTACTCCCTATACGCCTACAATACCATACTTACAGGGATTAGCTATGCATTCCAGCTCAGCAATGTTACACAGAACACACTTAAAACCAATACAAGACATAATTATAAGCATTATTGCATCCTGGTCAACAGCCACTCTAGGGCAGCACGCTAAAGCAAAGCAACAAGACTGTCCTTGATGCAAGGGTTCATGTTATCAAATATCAATGATGTGCAACTAGGAATGTGGGGGGAAAAAAAAAAAAAAAAAAAAAAAAAAAAAAAAAAAAAAAAAAAAAAAAAAAAAAAAAAAAAGACAGAAAACAAGAAAAAGATAAGGGTCCCTGTAGCAGTCATACAAAACTGCAGTTAATTAGCAGTCACATAGTCTGGGTACACCAAAGCTTTCTGTCTGTTTTTAATTAACAAGATGAGTAAGGAAGAGACTGATGACTTGCTAGCCACCCTCCTTCCTAGAATTTCAACTTCAATCAATCCTTTATTTCGTAAATTCATTTAACATAACTTACTCTCCTCTTATTTTTGGTAAGCATTTTTTATTCCTTTTCATTATAAAATGCTAATTTATCTTTTCTCTTCTCTGCATCTTCATCATATGCTGGCTCCCCTTTTGCTCTCCACCCCTGTTTATTACCTCTGCTACTCTACAAAAGTTACCTTACAATACTGTGCCTCTCTTTTCTAGCCACTCCCTCCCTTCCTTCCCTCCCAACAACTCCATTGCCCTCAAACTCAGAATTCACAAAATTAGGAAAAAATAGACAGGCACCTACGCTTAAGCTGAATTTCCACAGATCAGAAGCACCAACCAGGTAAGAAGTTTCAACATTTTTAAAACACCTTAGAAACACAACACAGCCAAGACACTGCTCAGGCACTTCAGTATTGCAGCCTCCAGCTAGTAACCTTATGGTTAGCTGGAAGTCTTTTAAACCTTGGACATTTGCTAGAAAAGATGAGCAATTTTTCCTGTATTCTTCCCTTTGCCTGACCTGAGCCTCATGATCATGACATTTGTAGGAAAGGTATATGCATCAGAGAAGGAAAAGAATGCTAGAAGGAATTGACCTCATCAGAATTCTGTGGGAAGCGGCAAAAACCCCACAGAATCACTAAGCAAAAGTGAAAGAAGAAGAACAGGCTGTTCACAAGCTCAAAGGTGCATCAACGTCTTTGGAGTTTTTCTGCTCTCCACAGCCATAAGCATGAGAAATTGGCTTGCCAAAAATTAAAGGTTGTGGTGTGAGTCAATGGCACTCTCCCAAGAAAGTTTCTACTTATGCAAGGGAGAATGTTGTCCTCCTCCCGCCCAGACCCGTTGCCCTCAGTTATCATCACACCAAACCCACCTTATTCTCCCTTTCTCCTTGTTGCGTTGTCCTACTCGGTTAGTTGATTTGATGTAAAGATGACGGTGTAATTCATCTATCAGGACCAAATGCATGTTCATCTTCTTACTGTGGAGTTCCAATCGCAGATCACTCAATCCCTCCACCTGAAGAAGGGGACCCTCCAAGGAGTCCACCGCTGACACCTGGAAGGAGAACACATGTGACAACTTTTAAAGCTCAATTCATTCATCTCTCAGGACTTTTCTCTCTGAGTGCCTGAATACCATGATGATTCTATCTATAAACCCTTTTAAAGCAGAAACCATTTAAGTAGTATTTCTTTATTTCTTTTCCTAAAAGAAAATTCAATATATAAAAAGGGTCCAATATCCAAACAACTCAGATTTAATGAGCAGTCTTCAAATATTTTGAGCATATGTATAAAACAAGTTAGTTAAAACACAGTTCATTAAATAAAAACCAAAGCACAGTTTATCACAAAATAAGATTATCAAGTAGAAAAGTGTTAGGAAAAGATCTTGACAATGATGTTTGATTGCCTTTATTATTTTCATTACAAAAACACCAACAAAACATTATTCCCAATTCTATAAACGGGGAGAAAATGGCTCAAATTTTATTTGCCTGAAGTGATGACATAGCTGAAAAAGCTTAGGAGGCCTCTGCTAGCCTACATAGCTGCTATGTCGTGTAACCACACAATTTCAGTAAACACAGCCATCAGATTAATGAAAGCTATTGCTAATTCAAAGGTACTTTTGAACTCTAAAGAGTGTGTGTGGGGGGGTTATTAAGGCTCCAATTAAGGAAAATAACTTTATACAAGCAACAGAGTAACAGACAGGGATCTAGAAGTGTAGTACCGCAAAAAGGCCATATTTAACATTTCTCTACTGATGCACTTCAGTAGTGACCAGCTGACATCCAGTGGGCACGAGGCTGAGGAACCTCATTTCCATTTATATCCTAAAAACCAAACATGGACAAAAGCCACCAGGAATGACAAACCAGTGCATAAAAGCAACACTATCAGTTTGCATCTCTCCCAGTTTACTTGTTTTTCTATTTAACAGAGCATCTCCACAGTTACAAAAAAAAAAAAAAAAGTCATCCCTTTGCAGTTTGCAAAATCTGAAAAACTAGGAATAGCGTGTTTTGCATACAGAGATTTAAAAATTAAAAAAAAAGAAATCATTCCCTAATAACTGAAGATACTATTAGCAAAATAAGACATTTGCTTGCACTTCAGGATTTAAGTTTATAGCAAACCTGTCAGTTAAATTTTAAAAATGAAAAGCAAGGAGATACAGTAGGTAGACAGCCAAGCTAAGGTCTGGTCCCTTAATACCAGTAAATATTAAGTATACTGAAAGAACATCTATCAATGATGTATTACTTTGCTTGCCTCCAAGTCAAGAATGACCCTGAAATAGCTTTGGGGAAGTTAGGCTTTTTCAATTAAAGGCGGTTTCTAAGAGGAAGCTGCACTTTTTCCTTTCTCCTGCAAAATTTTGCCATGAAGTCCCTAACTATGAAATTCTTTTCTCCGCATGGGTGATGAGAGCGTGCACTTGCTGCCAGTCTTTAGGCTAAAGCTCAGTCTTGAGAAACAATCTGTCCTAGTTTCAATCACAGAGGAGTGAACATGCTCCTCCTAAGCCCACCAACGCTGCAACTTCAACACCATTGATGAGTTTCCCACCACTTGACACAAAGCACTATCCATCCTCTTTCTTCCCAGCATCTCTGTGTGAACAGTTACGGAAGTTTGGCCGTAACACATCACAAAACCACACCACAGATGAAGCAAAAAAACCAAATTCACTTCTCCCCAAAAAGCTGACACGCCAGAGTTCATACAAACGGAGAAGGCTCAGCAGGCACGCAGACACAGCTTGGAAACCTTTGGCAGAAGTGTAAGTGCTAATTTTTATCTTCTTCCTTTGGCAGGTAGAGATGTACCCCAAATCTCCCAATTCCAAAGGCGCTTTAACCTCACCAGTCACTTCAGGGGCGTTGCAGGCATTCATCACGGCCCTGAAAGCTGTCAGCAATTGCACCAAAGCAAGAACAAGATCAGGAACAACATTTGTCAAACTGAGAAGCTGAGAGATGAAAATGCAGTGAGGGAAGAATGGAAAGCAAGCAGGAAAATGACATTAAAAAGGTTCCAAGACATCCAGGAAAAGTATTATCTAAAACACAAGCAACAAAAATGTAAAGCTTTCCACTCAGATCATTTGGCTCTATTTTTATCTTCCCAGTTCCTAAGAAGTTTGTTATTCTCAAAACTAATTAAGACCAACACACAGCTCTCAAACACGCTTTTTGAGAAACAAATGGAACAGTCAATCATTTATTGTTTAAAAAAAAGAAAAAACAAACCAAGAAACCCTAAAACAACCCCAAACCCCCCATATTGTTATGCACTGAACTTTCTTCTTCTGGAAAAAGCTGCTTTTGGGGGTTTTTTTGGTGGGTTTTGTTAGGTGTTTTTTTTCCCCACGGCCTTTCTGACACTTCATATTTGCAGTTGGACAAGCTGGAATTTATGTCCTTGATAAATGCCACTTTCCCAGTGATTGAACTCTACAGGTAAATAACACGGGCAAGTTTCAACATTAGCACACTTGGAGCCTTTTAACTTCAGGCAGCCCCACTCCTGTAAAGCCTCGCTCTTTTCTTTTCCAGTATTTCTTTTCCCATTAACATCAATTATCAAGACGGAGCACAAGAGTAAAGCTTTAATGTTCAGAACAGTTTGGGTCTGGAAAGTAGCTCAGGGGCTCAATCCAAGTTCATTGGAGTCAAGGTAAAGTCTCCAATTGGTTTAGATGACAGCAAGTACGAACATTATGTTAAAAAAAAAAAGAAACCCAACGTTTTTCCCTTTTCTAGCTTTACTTACAGAAAGATGATTTAACCCCTGGCAACAAGCAAGCTATAAAGCAGCACCCCAGGTTGTATTTCTGAACACAAAATATGACATTAAAACATTCGTCTAATTTGTGTGCTGGATACCATACCACAGAACGGTAGCATAAGCGACTAAAATGATGCAAAGATGTCTACAAAGAATGCACAAAATTAAAAATACGCTACAGATAGATCTAACAATGGAACTGTTGCAAGGAAAACCTCGATGAGCCTGTGTTTCACTCTGCTATCCCAAGAAAGACCAGGTCCCTTTCAGCAAATAACCACGCTATCATCACAAAGGCTTTGCTCTCCAGAAGCAGGGAGATAAGGAGTTACAGAGATGGATGGAAAAGAAAGGGAAGCAAAAAGTGAATGGGAAGAGCAGTAATAACAACAGCAGCTCTGGTGACTACTTGAAAATAGAAGCAGAAATAATTTACAATTGGCTTTACTTGAAGTCCAAGTATGTATCCTGGCCACGTTACCAAGATGGTCAACAACCTTGAGAAAGAGTGAGGTTACAAAGAGACTTGGGATGCCATGTGCAGCCAAGAAAAATAAGGTGAGCACTGAGAGCAAGACTAGAAAGAAATAAGACTTTTTAAATTGAATTTGTAACAGGGACTATGTCTATCATTGGCAAAATTTAGAGCAAGACCAGAATTTTATGCCCCCGCTCAGCTAGTAACACACCATCACTTGTATTATGCAAGAGACCCCAAATGTACGATAAAAATACTTTCAACTTTGAAGACCATAGAGATTTATTTACTGGTGTGTCATCAACTCATCACTCAACTCGGGCATATCATTTCAAGTAGCTGTTCTTCACCTTTCCTCATTTCAAACCCTGATATGCAAAAGGAGCTGGATGAGTGGGAGACAGGCTGCACAAAGCACTAACAGGTCCGAGTACAACACAAATACTGCTCTGCAAGAAAGTATTGCTGTTCCTCAAGTTAGTAGTGATTCCTCCAGTTAAAGAACTTTAATTAGGAGAAAACATCTTATTTTTGCATTTCTATTTTTTACTGTGGATGCTCCGCTCCTCCACTTACAGTATAAAGAAGAAATCAAGAAAAAGGTGCGTTCTAGAAAGAAACCTAAGTGTTGGGGGCTGAATGCATTTATATTGCTTTCACCCTTCCTAAACATAAAAAGCTTTTCGCATTTTAAAAGGCAACTGTCTCCCTCCCTCTTGAATACCAAACTTTAAAAAAATAGGGATTTTATATTTAAATTGTATCTATTATTTTTCCACTCATTTATTACAAAGTTATCTGGAGTCCTCAGACAGACAGAAGCCCTTCACTTCTAGCTATTTGTATCACTTATTAGGATTTTCATTTCAATACTTTGAACAATTAAGAATAGAAAAACCTGACAAGCCACAATATTTCCATATTGGTTTTAGTATTTTCAGTACATTATAGCAAGTTTTGGATTTTTTCAGTTCACCAGCAGTGTTTTGAAGACTCGCTTCAAAAGAAGCAGTGCTGGGAAATTAAAAAACTCTTCATTTAGAGAAGTAGTGTAAACCATCCTCTTGTCCATTGCTAGAATGACCCAGCATCTCTGGTTGCTATCGTCTACCACATTCATCTCTGCTTTACAGAGCTTGTTGAACATCAAAATTAAAAGGCTTTTGAGCCATCTTATATGGCACCTGCCAGTAAGGATAGCAGCGAGGCCAAAGGCTATCCATGCCTACCAAAGAGTGATCTCAAATGCACAACTGTTGCACCGAGGAGGTTTAGGTTGGACATTAGGAAAAACGTCTTCCCCAAAAGGGTTGTCAGGCACTGGAAGGGGCTGCCCAGGGAAGGGGTCGAGTCCCCCTCCCTGAGGGGATTTAACAGCCGGGCAGACGAGGTGCTTAGGGACAGGGTTTGGGGGTGGGATGGCAGGGGTAGGGGAACGGTTGGACTTGATGGTCTTAAAGGTCTTTTCCAACCTAAATGATTCTATGAACTGCACAATCCCCATTTATTAGGTTAAGAAATAATTGCAATAGCTCAGAAGCACGCTGTGGTCACTGAGTAAACACTGATGTTTAATGGCAGCAAGAACAGACTTCAGCGTTTTCTATCAGAGCAAGTCAAAGAATTCTGGAAATCAGGAATCAGCATTCGTAGCGTTGCTAGAAAAATCTACTGATCCAGCTTGGAAAGGACCTCCAGAGGTTTCCAGTTCAAGCCGCCACTCAAAGCAGGGCTAACTTCAACATTAGATCAGGCTGCTCAGGGCATCCAGCAAAGGCTTGAAGATCTGCAAGCACAGAGATTTTGCAGTCTCTTGGTCTCTTACTCCTGGTGTTTAACTCCTCTCATGGGGAAGAATTTTCTCCTTATCTCCAGACAGTTTCTCCCACAGAAATTGTTGGTGGTTGCCTCTCGTTTGTTCACCGCGCACTTCTGAGAGGAGCCTGGCTCTGTTTTTCCTCTCTTTTAGATGGTCACAGACAGCAAAAACCCACTCTTTTCTGCAGGCTGAACAAACCCAATTACTGCAGCATCATCTTATACGTCGTGTGCTTCTAACGCCCACCAGCCTGGGGGCTCTCCACTGGACTCACTCCTGCATGTTTCCTTTCCCATACAAGACAAAGTATGCACCTTTCTCATAGAGGGGCCCCCAAAACTGGACCTGGTACTCCAGATTCAGCCTCACAAGTACGCAGTTGCTTGCCTTGATCTGCTGGCTGTGACCCTGCAAGCATAGGAGTGGGACATCCAAATAGCAGGACACCATGTGATTTGGCCCAATATGGTGTTAGCCAAAAAGTCCACAAGGGAACCGGGCCTTGTTTGCCTTGTTGTTGCCACCCTGCGCATACACTGAGCTGCAGGTGCAATTAGTACACCACCTCTGCTTTTCTCTCTTTATCCTCGCTGTGGTAAGCGTGTTGGATAATGAAGATTAAAGATGTTATAAGACATGCAACGGTATCGCATTTAATTAGATTTTCTCCCCTTTCTTTTCTCCCTTCAGCTTAGAGTAGATTTCCCAAGTTACGTGGTTTTTAATACTCTTATTACCTACTGTGTGCTATTCATACTAACAAAAGGACTAATAGATGTAGAGTTGTATATAGAGGGGAAGAGTTACCACTACAGGACTCTGGTTAAGACTGTTAATGGAATAGCAGCTTTTCAGAGGACCTGAAAATTACACGTACAGAAGAGACCTACAAGTGGTTCAAGGGTCCAGAAAAAGCACCTGAGGGTCCTTCAAGCCTCTTTCTTACACCTGCCCGACTTAGCTAAATGGAAATGAGTAAGCAACTGTTTATTTTTGTTCTGAGGGTGGGAGGCTGAGGGTAGATAACAGCATTGTGTTTGAGCACCTGGACACAAAGGTAATTACAGGTAAGAGCTTCTCAACATTTTTCTTTTAGCAGGGGTTGAGTTGCAGAGAGGATCTACAGCAAGGAAAACCAGCTGGAAGGTGAGTCGACGGACAAATATCTTGTTATTGTTCTTTAAAAAGCTGATTTGCAATGAGCAAATAGTACCAAAAGAAATGGTAATCCCCACCACCACTTTTTTTTTAAACTCTGAAAGAAGTCTCTCTCTCCCATTGAAAGCCATACTTAAATAAATACAAAATAACTATATTTAGTGAAAAAATAGTAAAACTATTGGCCTGGATGACACAGAATTTGGTTTAGATAATCTAATAGTTATTTTTGATGTTAAAATCTACTTATCTATATCTACTTACTACTGTACTTATTATTATATGCAATAATAAGCAGTGACCCTTTAGAAAATAAGGATCAATGAAATAAGCCTGAAAAAAGAGCTCTGCTTTGTATGAGCTAAAAATTGCAAGTTTATAGAAAATAACTGTGGCAGCAAGAACCATTATGCAGCTCGTTTAAAGGTCGCAGTCAGTTTATAGTAGTGTTTAATTGCCTTAAAAAGAAAATGTACCTAAACATTTGCCTATCCTAACATCCAATTTGGACGGTTTTAATTTCGCATTTTACAACAAACTAGAACCTAAGTACTAGCAAGGTATTTGTTAAAATTCTTCTTTCTTTCCTGACTTTGGCCAAAGTTTTCCTGATCTGTTTGCATTTAAACCTACATACTTCCCTTAAAAGGTTTTTCAGGCATTGTAAAATAGATGTGAAAAGAGAGGAATTTTTTTTTTTAATTCTAGACCTCCACAATCCTGGAAATCTACGAGCAGAGATAAAATGAAAGCCCTCAACTAGGTGCTTCTTCAGGCGAAAAAAAAAACCAGAATTATGGTTGTTCAAACTAGTAAACTAAATGCTTTCCATCTGGGATACCGGTCTATTCAGCGTTCAGACAACAGATATGAAAACATGAACAAACAACTGAGAAAGGTTAAAAGAAAACAATGTGGTAGGTTACAATTTGAAGGAAAAAAATTCAAGTCATACACAAACGCAGTATGACAAAAAGAAAAAAGCTGAACCCTCTGAATAAAACAGCAAATAAATAGCAGCAACCTAGAAGGTTTCAGCTGCCTTGCTGGATGAATAAAGACAATGCTGACATTTAAAAGGAGGAGAATTGATCTACTGCTTTTACAAGGAACTCGCTTTCAAAAGGTACAGGAAAGAAAAATGACTAAAAAATGGCTTAAACGTGTGTAGCCAGACCTAAACAAGCAGTTCAGTGAATTCAATTTACACCTGACCTGCATGAGATAAGGATCTAACCTGAAAAGTTTGCTTAAGAAACCCGTACTCACATTCCAGCTGCTGGGACTGCACACTGGGCAAAAAGGCAGAATACCTACAAATGATGGTCTCTATTCAAAGAATTTAACATGTGATGAATTTAAGAGCAGATGATGCATTAGAGAACTGAGCCTCCAACCTTCTAACACCGCAAATGTATCTAAAGGATGCTGAATTACCCGTGACAAGGAATTGTTCAGTGGGTCACTTTGGATTGGGGTGGCACGTGGCACCCCTGTTCCAACATATTTAAAGAAACCAGCAACTGCAAGCAGCTGGAGACACACTCTTGGGGAGGACACACACTACTCTGAGGGACTGCGACATGGGGGCGACCCGTGCTGGAGCAAGGACACCCTTCAAGGGAACTGCAGTTTGTGGGTGACCCACATCAGAGCAGGCACTCTAAAAAAAAGTGTAGCAAAGCACTGCAGAGGAAACCAGTAAGAAGCAGAGTAACAGAAAGAAACCCTTACAGATGACACTGACTTTCTGTGCCACCCATCGTCTCAAAGGGACTACGACAGATTGAGCATAAGCCATGGAAAAAATAAGTTGAGAAAAGGGAGGGAAGTAAAGGTGTTGGGCTCAAATTGCACCTGCAGAAGAGTGAGAAAACATGTTTACTTAAGTGTTTTCTGATTGTGTTCTCTTTCTTTCCCACCTCAAAACCCAAATCACTGATCAGAAGTTGGTGTTAACTAGCAATAAATTAAGCAAGAGTTTCCAAAGTCGAGGCTGGTTTGCCTGAAAAATTCCCATGTTTTCCATGGACGATGGAGAGAATCACACTATCACAGAATGGCTGAGGTTGGCAGGGACCTCTGGAGGTCATCTGGTCCAACCCTCCTGCTCAAGCAGGGCCACCCAGAGCTGGTTGCCCAGGACCATGTCCAGGTGGCTTTTGAATATCTCCAAGGATGGAGGCTCCACAACCTCCCTGGGCAACCTGTGCCGGTACTCGGTCACCCTCACAGTAAAAAAGCATTTCCTGATGTTCAGGGGGAACCTCCTGTGTTTCAGTTGGTGCCCATTGCCTCTGGTCCTGGCACTGGGCACTGCTGGGCAGAGCCTGGCCCCATCCTCTTTGCACCCTCCCTCCAGGTATTTATATGCATTGGTAAGATCCCTCCTAAGCTTTCTCAGTCCCAGCTCTCTCACCCTGTCCTCGTAGGACAGATGCTCCAGACCCTTCATAATCTTCATGGAAGGGGCTAAAATCCAGAAAGCAGAAGACTGCTGAGTACTTTGAGCCTCCACTGCTGCAAACACATAATGAGTAACTGATTAAGCCTGCTTTTAAACTGCATTTATATTTTTTAATTAGAAGCTTGACGTAAGTCTTATCAAGTAAGCCTGTATGTCGTCTGTAAATTTGTTCACTATTTCAGTTGCAAGGTGAATCAAGATGAAGCTGAAAAGTTACTGCCTTTGAGGGTGGGAC
Organism: Egretta garzetta; assembly: GCF_000687185.1. Lineage (NCBI taxonomy): Eukaryota > Metazoa > Chordata > Aves > Pelecaniformes > Ardeidae > Egretta > Egretta garzetta. The sequence goes on from NW_009258662.1 coordinate 1,083,824, forward strand.
ATCCAAATAATGGCAAACATAGAAAACTTGCACCCAAGCTGCACTTAGGAAATCCAAAGATTAGGAATGCCTGCTACCAAACTGCCACAGGCCAGTGTACAGCATAGTGTGAATTGCTATCAAGACAAACCAGCAAACATGAGCTAAGATGACCCTGAACTTAAAGAACACCCAGATGGTCCTAAAGCAGGGGGCCTTTAGCTAAAAAGCATGGAAAATACGAAAAGCACACAGATCAAAGACAGCTATTCCTGACTGTCACTGCCTCCTTCCCCTTAAAAACAGGAAAAGGAGAAAAGGCACAGAGGATGTGGGGATTAATGAGTAGCTGTAAAATGCTGATGATGAACAGTACTGAGTGTTGATTAACATACTGGATATTAACATGATGGAAGAAATTACTACCAATTTTGTTCACCTTTGAACAGCCTTGTAAGATTTAACAAAGAGCTATAAAAGACTGAGGAACGAAGCAGATGGTTCCTTTGCAACATTTTGGAAATAGCCGAGGTCACTCCCCTCCACAAAAGGATTTCCTGACCAAATGATGCAGAAAGGGGAAGACTGATGCAGACGGCTGAAGCAGAAAGGGGGAGAAGTTTGAAAGATTACTTTGAAAGATTCTGAGCTACACACTCACACACACAGAAGTGCTCAGGTTGCAAGAAAACAGCTCATCTTGAGATCAGTACTGGAAGCTTATTTCATGGGGAAAGGACAGGGAAAACGTACGTATAGGAACAGGGAAGGCAAAAGGGTTACTTTGTGTTTGTGGGGTTTGTTTTCTCTTAAACACAGCACCTTATATTAAGATTCCCACCATCAGAGTCATCGACATTACCGAAATACAACTGCTTCTACAAAAGGAGGCAACAAGCTAGATGGCATATGGCACGCTGCCCAAGAGTAAGAAAGTGTATGTGAAGGCTAAGGAGTAACACAATTCTTTTTTAATGCCTTAAGAGAGCAAAAGAGTGTTTTCCAGAGAATCAAATTCGAGCAAGCTGAACTCCATAATTTTACTTTCTAAATCAATCATCCCATCTAGTCTTTACCTTTTTTTTTTCCCCTCCCTAAAAAGAAATTTCAAAGTTATCAGTTACAAGTACGGAGGAGGTCTATTAGATGACACAGCCATTTCCCTACCACTACAGTAGTGCCTGAATTATGTTATATTTTACAAAAGTTACTTTTATATCTCTTGCTGGCAAGACTACTGCTCCTACTTTATGAAAACATCAAAGAAAACCTGTTATAAACACATTAACACAAAGCACAAACGTCCTTTATTTTTCGTAAGTGTTTAAACGGCAATGACCCAACCTAACTTACTCTTTTCCTCTACAAACCTTAAAATATTCATAAAATTATGTTCCTCACTTGCTGTCCTTTACTCTGGCTACATAAATTTAATTCTTTCGAATTTGCCTTAGTCCTGTCACCCATCAATCATTCTACTTCCTCCTCCACTCGCTGTAATTCATCAATGTCTTTCTAGTAATAAAGTGCTGAAACCAAAAGCAGTGCTCAAGGAACAGAGTGGCTAAAAACCAGGAGAGAGGATTATCCAACTGCTCACTTGGACTCGAACACAACACACGAGCAATTTCAACACCAGCATGGTCATATGACTTCCCTGAAATGGGAAAGTCAGAGCATGGATTGTCATCACAGAATTGCCCGAGACTTGACTGACAGTTCGATGGAAATGAGACGTGTATTGCCCCAGCACCTGTGATAGTTCTGTGCCTCAAATCCTCAGTAGCTCCTGGGCAATAAGATGAACTTAGCACATCAGAGGTTCGGTATCACCATCTACAAGCACGTCAGACAGCTCAGCTACGGAACTCATTGCCAAAGGACAGCGTCGAAGGCAAAAGTTTAAATTGGTGCAAAAAGCGACAGGGACAAATTCAAGGAAGAAACAGCTACTGAGTGCTATTCAACACAAAAGGAACCAGCTTTTCCATCAAAAGCCGCTTATTGCCAAGTGCTGGAAGCTCACGGAGTGTTTTGGGAAAGGATTGCTATTGCTTGCTCTGTCTTCGCTCTCCCTTCTAAGCATCCTCTGCACCAGACACGGTATTGGCCTAAGACCACCTTTGGTCTAACCTTGTACAGACATCTATATTAAATCTCACCGGAGCACTGTCATGGATCAGCAATGCAGTTGTAGGCATTGCGAAGGCAGCAGAAATAAAAAAGGATTTTCCTTCCATTTATCATTTCCATACTTTTTTCTCTGTGATTTAATGCGTCCTCATTTAGTCTTAATTGCCATTAAAGAAAAGCATGGGCTTTTCCTCTGTCCCAAGTCTTCTCTCTGTATGAATGATGTCTAAAACAATGGGGTCCTAATGCATGAAAGTAAAACATTGGGATTTTCCTTTTAATGCAAACCTGCAGTTTCCCAAATTGATTCTCTTGCTGTCTTCAAGATGACATTTCAAGTCTTTTACGTTCCCTGTGTCCCATCTCTCTGATGTTAAAGGAATCTTTAACTCCTTTCAATTAGCTCTTCACCTATTAATTTGCCAACTTTTTTTATTACAGAATTCATAAACTCATAAAAGGCAATGTTAAACTGTAGTGTGAGAAAACCATTGCCACCTCCTCCGACAGGCACACTGTCCATACATCTCCATTTGTGAGCTGCTCAGCATAAGTCTTCCTCTAGGTCTACATGACAGTGCTCCTTCTATCAAACCATTTTGCAAGCTCCTTGGTAGCATTATGGCAACTTTACCAGCCATAAATCAGTTTACTTCAGTGGGAAACTTCTGGGCTAAAATCACCCTAAATGTTTTAAATGCTTTACTAAAAAATAAATTTATTACACCTTTTCACCCACCATTCCCTAGCTTTGAAGGTGCATTTAAAAATACAGTCAGATTTATCTAGGTTATTTTATATTGCCCCGTAACCCAATCTGTCTTCAACAATTTATCTTGGTGTTTGTTCCAATATTTTACTATGGACAGAATTATGTCTGTACACTCCAGAGTTTACAAAAGAATTCATGGAAAGACCAGTGATTACTGGAAAAACATCCGCTGTATTCCAAGATAAAGTGATGAAAGTGTAAATGCCACACAGAATAAAGTCCGTAACGTACCTTAATAATAAAAATCACAAACAGCATCAATGGCAAAAGAAATATGAACCTGAAGGTATGAAATACTACCAGGTTCATGAGTTAAAAAGGAAGCAAACGTAAACTAAAGCACAAAACTCTCAAGCTGTTAGGAGAGCGCTCCCAAGAAAGGCTGCATCATTAAATGGCAGGAGCAATTGCCTTCAGCAAAGCACTCCTCATCACTGCATCTACACTATAATCAGGAAGGATTAAATTTAACGTTCAGAAACGCCTGTTCCCAAAAGCATACATCATAACGTTAGAGATGCCTCTCCCTTTCATTAAGGGCAGTGTCTGTCACGTAGCTCCAGCTTACTTTCACCATGAAAAGATGCTAGACACCTCTTCCCCACCTTCATTACAGCATGTTTTCTTATTTAATAAACTTTCATCAGCTTAAATGAATGGTTGTTATTAGTAGAGCTAACAGCCACATGATAATACTCTAGAGAGATATCAATGCTTGTTGGTGCATTAACTAAGAGCGGAGGGGCTGAGGTCAAGCACGTGTCAATGCAAATGAAGCAGGATTAGGCTCTAACAGTTTAATGCAATAGACTGCCTCGGATAATGGGAATTACAGGATGAAAAGAATAAGATAAAGTTATTGATAAGTATACTAAAGGGAAAAAAAAAAATGTTTCAAAGGGAAAGAACCCCCTCTACTTTCTAATGTCTTTAAACCTAGCGAAGTTTATTTAAAAAGAGAGACATCAGAAAACAGAATTTAAAAAGAAAAAAAAAAAGATACAGAAAAAGAGGTAAAAAAATGCTCTAGCAATACGTAGCAGCAATGCTTCTCATAGAAGGGACATGGAAGTATTCTACCAAACTTAACTGCTTAAGCTTTACAACGCTCCTTGAAGGCAGACAAATAATATAATAAATCCTAGCACCTGAGCAAAGGTACAGTATTTTAAATGAACGAGCAGCAGAGAGAGGAAAGATCATGATTTCCATGCTTATGCGTGAATCACTAGAACATATCCTACGCATACATCAACTTCATAAAAAAAGAGCTGCCTTCTTTCTCAGCTTTACCCAACCATACAGCTAACAGAAATCACGAGGTTTGCCAATCACTAAAAACTAATACAAAACAGTTCCTTTAAGCATAAACACTTACACACCTCAGTAGATAATCTGAAATGAGATACAACCCTTGAGATGTCCGCTTCTCAATTCTGTTTTCTAAAAGGCTTCTTTGTAATCAATAAGGTCAGCAATGACAAGACACGATGTTAGCTGGGGAAAGACTTCGAGGCAAGAAGTATTGGGAAAATATTACTATTTTTGTAATTCAGAAGAGAATTTGAAGCAGGGCCAAAATTTTAATTTTGTAATAAAAACATTTCTATAGAATCCCAAACCCACAAGTCTCCTATTTCTACTTATGGCATTAATTCCAAAATATAAAACTGTTCCACAGCAGTACCTGAATCCCAGCTCTGCAATAAGAAATGCAGAAACAAAATGAAAGACTGTTTTTATTGATTTTCATTGTTCCAGCTGAGAGGCAGACAGTAAGTAAAATGCATAGAGAACCGCGTTGCAATTTTTTTTTTTTTTATATTTCATTATTCCAGACTACTTACATTCTAATAAGTCTGCTCACTACACGGTACTTTTAATTGAAAGCCTTTCCTCCTACTATACTGAGGAAAGCCACAGGTAGCAGCGACATTCAAGGAACTAAAATTAAAACTCTCCTCAACAACTGCGCCCAGGGCTACAATCATCCAATGTTTTCTGGAAAGATGTTAATCATGGAATCGTTTAGGTTGGAAAAGACCTTTAAGATCATCAAGCCCAACCGTTCCCCTACCCCTGCCATCCCACCCCCAAACCCTGGCCCTCAGCACCGCCTCTGCCCGGCTGTTAAATCCCCCCAGGGCTGGGGACTCGACCCCTTCCCTGGGCAGGCCCTCCCAGCCCCTGACAGCCCCAAGGGGAAGGAATTGTTCCCCATGGCCAACCTCCCCCTGCCTTAAGATCATCAAGCCCAACCGTTCCCCTACCCCTGCCATCCCACCCCCAAACCCTGGCCCTCAGCACCGCCTCTGCCCGGCTGTTAAATCCCCCCAGGGCTGGGGACTCGACCCCTTCCCTGGGCAGGCCCTCCCAGCCCCTGACAGCCCCAAGGGGAAGGAATTGTTCCCCATGGCCAACCTCCCCCTGCCTTAAGATCATCAAGCCCAACCGTTCCCCTACCCCTGCCATCCCACCCCCAAACCCTGGCCCTCAGCACCGCCTCTGCCCGGCTGTTAAATCCCCCCAGGGCTGGGGACTCGACCCCTTCCCTGGGCAGGCCCTCCCAGCCCCTGACAGCCCCAAGGGGAAGGAATTGTTCCCCATGGCCAACCTCCCCCTGCCTTAAGATCATCAAGCCCAACCGTTCCCCTACCCCTGCCATCCCACCCCCAAACCCTGGCCCTCAGCACCGCCTCTGCCCGGCTGTTAAATCCCCCCAGGGCTGGGGACTCGACCCCTTCCCTGGGCAGGCCCTCCCAGCCCCTGACAGCCCCAAGGGGAAGGAATTGTTCCCCATGCCCAACCTCACCCTGCCCTGGCACAACTTGAGGCCGCTGCCCCTCGTCCCATCGCCCCTTCCCTGGGAGCAGAGCCCGACCCCCCCGGCTCCCCCCTCCTCTCAGGCAGTTGTAGGGAGCGATGAGGGCTCCCCTCAGCCTCCTCTGCTCCAGGCTCAACACCCCCAGCTCCCTCAGTCACTTCCCATCAGCCTTACGCTAATCACTCCAAATGGCTTCACAGAGGATTAACATGAAGTGCACAGAAAGGTAGGGGACACAGTTACAGAGTAGAACGCATTCGTTATGGGATGAGCAAGAGGAGGCCAAATACACGCATGTGTACACACACAGAGAGCAACATCCTCTCTTTGCTCCCGAGAAAACATAAATCCTTGTTTGACTCCCACTTCCCACAGCAAGCTAGGTTCCTTGTCCTCATACACTGGTCTCCAAAATATCCCACCCATGTTAGCCTCTCCTCTATTTCCTTTTCCTATGCCACCTCTCCCTTCTGACTGCCTCAGTAGCTTTATGATCCTTTTTACACAGCATTTCCACTTATTAAAACATCTTCAACTTCTGTGTTCTCACCCAGTAAGTAGCCCGGTTGTGTTGTAAAGCCCTGCAGTTGAAAAACAAAAAAACACCACACTTTTTTGTAAAATGCTTTGGCATGCAGACAACGGAGCCGGTCAGCATCTCTAGTTTAGACTGGTACATTCCCATTATAAATATTAGATTTCACAACAAAGTAATGCTCTTCAAAAAATTAACCCAATACAGATCTTAGGGTCTATGGAGCTGAGCAAAAACACATTTAATGCATCGTAAGGATGCCGGTGGTGAACTCAGTATGCTTTAACTATGCTGCATCAGCACGATTGAAAATAACCTCATTTACCTGCACACCAATCTCCTCTCCTGTACAGCTGGATGCCAAGCCAAGTACATTTTATTGAGTACAACAACAATAACAGCCACCAGCTCGAATCTAGAAACTGAACAAACTTCAGAAAGCAGAGCAGGAGATGTGTATTATTCCTTCCCTGACATAAGGAAACTGAAATAGAAGTCCTTAGCACTGAAAAAAGAAAGGAAAGTAGGTGCGGGAGCGTTCCCTGGCCTACTTCTTGAGAAACAAATTACTGTCACTTCAGCTTTGTGTTTCTTGGGACAAAGACAGGCAGGCTAAAGGAGAAGGATGTGCTCCTGAGTAAAACATGCATACACATCAGTCCCCAGCTCTGTAACACAAGGAAGCGTGAAGTTAACCTTAGGTGAAGACAAGGAGGAGGGCTCCATACTTCCTTCTTTCTACCTTCATTTTTCCTTCTTGTCGTCCTACTAATAAAAAAAATTTCAGCTGGTAACAGCAGTTATCTTCACTCCTACCCTATGGATGTATTTCTGCAGTTTCGTGGTGTTTTGTTACTTGACACAATCCCACCCCAAAGGAACTGTACTCCCGCACTAATAAATCAAGTTCAGAGTAAGTGTTTCATGATCTACTGGAATTAAAAGATTTCTTCAAAAAACTCTATATACTTTGACAAAGTGGCGTTAGTTCATTAAAACTGCAAGGCTAGACACATAAAAGCCAGGAAATGCAAAGAAAGTAGCCTAAGCAATTTTCATTTAATCGTATTATGATATGACCTTTAATTACTTGATTCAACAACATCTCTTCCTTCAACTGTTTTTAGCGTTTCATCTCTTAGATTATTTAAACAAATGGAAAATATTAATTTCTCCCTATGGGTACCTCGTGGGTCAACAGTAGAGCCAGAACAATTAGATGAACACCACAGACCTCGACGATACTTGAGTTAATTAAGTCACAGCGAGGCAGAGCATACTGCCCTTTAATGCATAGCCCAGTGCTGGGGAACACTAGACATGGAACTGCTTCCTCCAAGCAAGGACCCTTCTGTCCTTGCCCGCTGCTGTCCATCCAGCTGTGTGCCCTCTGCTTCAAGTTCTGGCTTGGCTACAGTGTTGTGTAGCCCACCTAAAACATCTCTTCCAGAAAAATTTGTATTCCTGCCTTCCAGCAATCAAACTCATGCTTGCAGGCCAAGTGCAAGCTATACCCCCAACCCCAGCTTGCCTCTGCCACCAGCTCTGCTGCTCTCCCTTCTGGAGACTGCCAACCGCCTCTTCTTAGGAAGCTCCTTCTGCATCGGAATCCCCCACTCAGCACCTGATCACAGAATCATTTAGGTTGGAAAAGACCTTTAAGATCATCCAGTCCAACCATTCCCCTAACCCTGCCATCCCACCACTAAACCCTGGCCCTAAGTACCTCGGCTGCCTGGCTGTTAAATCCCTCCAGGGATGGGGACTCGACCCCTTCCCTGGGCAGCCCCTTCCAGCCCCTGACAGCCCCAAGGGGAAGGAATTGTTCCCCATGGCCAACCTCACCCTGCCCTGGCACAACTTGAGGCCATTTCCTCTCATCCCATCTCCTGTTACTTGGAAGAGGAGACCAACACCCACCTCACTACACCCTCCTGTCAGGTAGTTGTAAAGGATGATAAGGTCTCCCCTCAGCCTCCTTTTTATGTTTTATCTTAAACAGAAAATACACACATACGTGTGCACGTGCACTCAGTTGCCACATAAAAGTGAACGTTACTTTTAACAATTTAATGTGTAAAAAAAACAGATCCTTTACAGAAAAACGTACGAACTCACACTTTAAAAAAGCACATAGAGAAATGGAAAATAACTGAAACATATTCGATCTCAAACAGTTCTACCTGTTCCAGACCCTCCTGATTTCTCCAAAGCTTCACAATTCAAAGGAAGTTGGAACTGGGTTCTTTTAACACAACCTGTGTAAGGTGCAACTACAGAACAGCAAACCTGATCCTACCAGCTTTGCTCACCGGAGCGTGTATTAGCAAGATGCTGGAGGAACACAGAACATGAATACATGATATTTGAAGCTCATCTGTGCTACTCTAGATGGATACAAAATCAGAAACAAAAAAGCTGCCACTTAAAATTTTTAACTTCATACAAATGTAAGCTGTCACAAAATACCTTTGCATTGTGTTCATACTACTGGGAAAAGCTGCCATTCTTTTATTAACAATTCTTCCCAGCATTATTCAGTCATTGCACATTAGAACCAGCAGCTGGAAAGTTTTGAGTGATAATGAAACCTGTAACAAGCCATCTTTGGCCGTCTTTTCCAAACAATAAGGGAATTAAAATTTCAATTTAAATGCAGAGGTTTGAAACACGCTTCAGTGGCAAAATTACTTCAATTAATGTGAGTGGAATACAAAGAACAGACTGCAGAAATGCGATGCAGCAACCAGAAATTATGCCATTAGAGTGCTTGCATCAACCTAACACGACGACTGCAAAGGTCTAATTTCGACTGTACATATCACAAGGCTACAGGCAACAATATTAATCAGTGCTCCAATTTCAATGTGAGGGATGCAAGCTCCTTGTCAGATCACTTTGGGCTTTTTATAAGCCATGAGCATCTGTTTACCTTGAGGAATGAAACAAAAGGACAGAGAGCTCTATATACACTCTGCATCCCTGACAGTTTAGTAATTATTTTACATAACATTCACATCATATAAAAGGAGAATTATCCTGTATCCAGTGAGTGATTACAACATCACAGCCTTGCAGAGGCTGTGTTAACAGAAGATGGGAAAAGCCAAGGAGCCTACGGTGATTTTTGTCTATGAAAAAGCTCCAAATGCAGGTAGATTACTATTTCTTTATTACAGGTCCACTTGTCTTCAACTGAGAATTGCAAGTTCCAATGAATGGCTGAAATAGTATGTTCAATTTTCACTTAAGATTTCTCTGCGTTCCTTGATGTATTAAACAAAACCCACACCCTAACAGCTACTTTTTATATCATTATAATTTGATTTCTTAGAAAAGATGCTCTGTTCTGAAAAAAAAAGCAAAAAAAAAAAAAGGCAAAAAAAAAAAAACCCAGCCACCAAACAAACAACAAAACCCAGCATGGTATGCTACAGAAGTCTGTACTTCATTGAGGTCTAATATTAGGTTTATCTCATAGCCTTGGGCAACCTTACCTATACCCACATGTATGTGTGTACATATATGAGTGTGTATATAAAAAACTGCACACAGAAGATATTGTTGCAAACTAGTAAGATACAAAAATACACATATTGCAAACCATTTCTAAAGCACATTACATGATAAAACCTAACTATTCTTATTTTTCTTCTTACACTTCCTATCTTGCATTCTAGACAAGAAATTAGTTATTTTTCTGGGATTTCCTTCTGAAAAGAACTTTTTTGATCTGGGAAAAAAAAAAAAAAAACCAAAAAAACCACACACCATAAAAACCCACCAAACCAAGTAAACTGGCAAGTCCACCAGTAGAAGGAAGCACCAACATTTCAATTGATACTGATGTTAACTCCGAATACCGTGGTTTTCCCCCCTACAATGAATGCCCTTAATTTACATCTACTTCTTGATCTCTCATAACTGAAAATATCAGATGAACACCACGCTCTAATTTCCTACATTTGAAACCTGACAAAAGTTTTAACAAAACCTGACTGCACTCTTGTCATATATATGCTGCCTCAAGTCATTGCATTGCTGATCTGTTTTCAGGAATTCTAATAGATTTTACGTAACATTTTGTAAAGCATCATAGAAACCCCACTCTACATTACACAACAGAAATGGATACGTTACCCATCTCAGATAGCTTACAATATGGTGGGAAAGTTGCAAGACAATAGTTCATATTAGAAGGACAGTGAGACTCTGAGGCAAACAAGATTGACAGGGTTCCTGGAAGACGGTTTTAAAAAAGAAGAAAGGGAAAATTGTGACCAGATTATAGAAAGGTGATTGCACCAGGTGTGGCACGAAAACAGAACATGAGCAACAGGAAAAAACAGAAAGGTGATGGCAGAGTGAAATCAGACAAGGGGATGTGACAGCAACAACAAAAATCCAGATAGCGTTACACATGCCATCAGAGAAAGGGATGAGGAGACTGACATCAAACTGGTGAAAATGTTTCAGAGGGAACAAGGTAAGTTTTAGACAGTTGTATTTAAGGTAAAACGAGATAAAACAGAAAGAAGGAAATTAAAGTTCAAGCTTGGGCTCTAGGAATATGAGGTGACAACACCAAGATTTCCATCTCTTTATCCTATTCAATAATGACTTTTTTGAAAATTTTCCACAGATGGAGACTCCACAACCTCTCTGGGCAACCTGTTCCAGTGTTCAGCCATCCTTACAGTAAAAAAGTCCTTTCTTAAACTCAGACGCAATTTCCTATGTTTCAGTTGGTGTTCATTACCTCTTCTGTCACTGGGCACCACTGAAAAAAGTCTGGCTCTGTTTTCTTTGCACCCTCCCATCAGACATTTATAACCACTGGTAAGGTCTCCCTGAGGTTTCTCTTCTCTAAGTGAAGCAGTCCCAGCTCTCTCAGCCTCTCCTATGCGAGATGCTCCTGTCCCTTAACCATCTTTGTGACCCTTCACTGGACTCGATCCAGTAATTCCATCTCTCCCTTGTACTGCTGAGCCCAGAACTGGACTCAGCACTCCACATGTCAGAACTCAGTAGAGGGGTAGGATCACCTCCCTTGTAAAGTTTTTAATTACTGGTAGAAGACAGTTCCAGGAAAGAAGGGACCGGAGCCTGGTGAGGAAGTATGCTTGTTAAGTTTAGAAGCAAGAGAAAAAGGAAGATTGTTACTAGACAAGTTCAGGAAACTTCTACCTCCACCGCAAGACTGAAATTGAAAGGTATACTTACAAAAGAGATAGAACAGAAAAGGAAAAATACTTGAAGGGAGGGAGGAAAGAGACCAAAAAAAGAGCTTGATGTAAGAAGGATTAAGGGTCCTGGTAAAAGACCTAGAGGAAGACAGTGAGAGGCAAAGACACCTAAATGGTGAAAGAGTCTCCTCTCTGAATAATGACCAAAGTTGTGAGTGCGCTCTGGGAGATGAAACAGCATAGTTCTTCCATAACAAAAATGGTTTTGAAATAATTGATAAGATATAAAGAAGATGATACAGGCATGTGTCTGAGAAGTTAATTTTAAAGTAAAGCAGCAGGTTGCAAAAGCAGAAGGAAATCTTGCGTGCAGATCAAATAAGTAAAGAACTAGACGGTTACAGAAAGCATCAGGATCAGGACAAGTAAACAGGCAAAGACAGCTCTGAAAGACAAGAGCTAACCGAACAGGATGCAAGACTGTGACCCTAAGGCCAGTCAGGAAGGATCAAAACAAAACCAAACGGAAATTCCAGTACAAGAAAGCAGCAAGTGGCAAAAGAAGAAACTAAGCAGGAAAAAAAGTAACACAGACAGCGGATCTGTCTGCAGATGATCAGACAGCTGACCAGTGTGTGTCTGATGGGTACTGGCCCAGCACAAGGTACCCCATCTTACCAGCATGTCTGTTGCATTGAGGTAGTGCTTGCTGGCCATGCACTGTTCCAGCTTCTGAGGCACTTGTTTGATGTTCTCTATCTCATCCAGCAAATTCAGGACATGTTTGTGCTCAATCCCTTCAATCCACAGCTTGCGCAACTCATCCCGCTTGCAGTGCAGCAGCATCTTGCATGACAGCAGATTCTCCTTCACCTACAAGCAACATGTCAAAAGATTAATTAAATCGGTCCCTGTAACTGGCACTTCTAGCACAGATCAGCCCTTTCCCACATTTACTTCATTAAGAATTCCAAAAATATCACACGGCTATAACCAAATCCAAGTTCCGTAAAATTTCAGGTTATTCCTTTGGCTGAAGGGAAACATCTAGTACATACAAACCGGAACTGCTTTCACAGTCAAATGTTTTTTCAGAACAAGTTTTGAACCACTAGTGAAAATTTAACTGAGCTATCATAACGTGAACAAACGCAGGATCCTATTAACCATGACCAGCATACAAACCGGAACTGCTTTCACAGTCAAATATTTTTTCAGAACAAGTTTTGAACCACTAGTAAAATTTAACTGAGCTATCATAATGTGAACAAACGCAGGATCCTATTAACCATGACCAAAGACTTATTTGCACATTTTCCAAAAATCAATTCAGTATTTTGGCATACAGTAAGAATCCAATTTTCAGTGAAAGCAAATAAGCCACTACTAATTTTTCTGCTGTAAACATTTTCCATCTGCCTATTAAATCTTTTGGCACGTCTCCTCCTTTCTTCAAGTTTGGTATCCATTTCTTCAAACCTGACTGGGGTGTACAACCATCTTCCTAATACCTCGAGCAATGCCCATTTTTTTTGGTAAGAGATGTTGTTTCATCAGAACAAACAGCAGTTAAAATACAGTTCAATTCAGCATTTCCATTATTTATCATCAGAGAAACACCTCCGTGTTTGCCATTCAGTTTGTTTTCCAGCCCCATGCCATCCTTTTTAACAGGCAAAGTCTCCACTATTCTATGCCCCATTCAGGAAACATCAAGAGTTTTTCTCCGTTCTTTCTGCTCAAACGCACAGCCTGCATTCCCTGCTTTCAGGTTCTTGCAATATCCTCTGGAAAGGTCAGTATAACCTAGCTTTTTCTTGCATAATGCAAATCAATGATACATATTAAAATGTGGAAGCAATTACAACACAGTTTCACACATTGCTTTCACACTACTCTTGTTTTTGTGGTAAGTTACGAATACTTAGGGTCCAACCTTTTCTCAGGCTGAACTCGCACTGAATTACACATGAAGAGAGACTCTCAGAAGTAGGCCCTTCAATTTTTTTTTAAAATAATGAGCCTTCAAAGTGCTCCAGAAATCCCACTTCAGCTGCAAATTCTCCTACCTTGCCATCTAAAGGCAGTGTAAAAAAAATACATGCAACACACATAGATGGACCAAAATACAGATAACCGGTAAATAACAATAGCTACATAAGGCAGCCCCCATCCAGAGTCAGGAGAGACCAAGATATCAATGCAATAACACTGCACTCTGAATGTCCTTCTGAAAAGAATAACATAGAAAAATCCTCAGCCAACAGAAAAGCTGATGTAAGAGTGTCATAACTTGCTGCAAAAGCAGAGGCAAACTAAAATGCATACAGAGTTCACTTCAGACTTAATCCCTGTCCAATACCTTCATTTAAAATGTTTCACTGACCCAGCGCACCATCATCAGTGGACTGCTGTTACTCAGAGCCAAATTAGGTCAGCAAAACAATCATGGGGCTAGAAGGAATCTCACAAGACATTGCTACTCCTGCAAGAAAGAAGAACAACTGGATCTACATTTGGGAGCAGGGGAAGGAATGAACAGCAAGGCTTTAAAAAAGAACCTCCCCTTGGTAGGCCAAATCTTTTCTACTTTATAATTCAGTTTTTGCAGTGGTAACACTTCTAAAGCTAGATTCAAAATGAAGTCTTTCCCAACAGGAATTCATAACAGAATTGACTACAAAAGGTAGATACACAGAGGGAGCTGGAGTACCTACCACTTCCACAATTCCTAATGCAAGTAAACGCCTGTGCGGATCATCTACCCTCCACAAGAGGGGAACACCAAAAGAAAGTCTGACAGTGTAATACAGATTGATGACAAACCAGACCTGGGGCCTCCCATGAGATTAGGTCAAAGATACTTCAATACATATTGACCAAAACTAATAAGAAAACTTAAATATCAAAAGGTCCTTCACCTTTACAGTCATTCTTCTAGGCAGACCAAAAGGTCACACCCCTATATGTTTGTTTTGACCTCTGCAAAGCTTAGCCATACTGTGTGAAAATAGGCCACTGGCTACAGTTTATTTCAAATTTAGTGCAATTGATCTCTGCTTTCAAAGTGCTGAGCTCTGTACATAAATCCTAGAATGAACTCTTACCCTTGGAAGGCATCAGAATGGTCTCATTTTCTTTGAAAATGCTAAACGAATTTTAAAAGCCAGAAGGGTCAGTACATAGCCCCAAAAGGGTAAAAGCCTACCGCTCCTGAAGCGCTGCTGCGAAAGGTTTTAGGCTGAGACCTCCACAGAGCCAGGGGAAAAAAAAAAAACAGAATAAATTTGGTGCCTGGTTTGCAAAGTTTAGGTATAGCAAACTACACAGGAAGTAAAAGATAGGACAGGAGTCCAAAGAACTAATCTATCGCTGCAGGGAGAGAGCAGATGGAACAAGTCCACAACAAAGAATGCCAGAGTTATTTACTGGCACACTACCAAAGTGTGAGCACTCAAGATACAGAAAGATATAGGGGCACAGAGTTCACATACATTCACACAACAGAACTCAGTTTGGAAATAGCACCAAAATTCATATTCTCTGAGTGAAAAGCAAGCTGATGAATCACCCAGACTATTTAGGAGGTGGTCGGAGGCCAACATATCAAAACACGAACAGATTTGACGGAAAGGTGTTAGCTTAGAAGCCCTTAGACTTCAAAAACCTGATAGCAACAAGTCCAGACAATAAATGAACAGGGGGCACTGCAAAGCTTTGCGCTTCGTATCTACCTCTTGTTTTGCTTTTTAATTACTTGTGTTCTCAAACAACAGAGAGAGATCCCATGGAAAACATGTTGCTAGTAAGACATAGGCTGCAAACACTGTATTAGGACTGGATGGTCTGCTCCTAGCCATGCCATAGAGCAATTTGAAAATATGGCCTGGTTCAGAATTAGTGGCTAACAGTGCTTTCTCAATTCAATTTTTAGTTCAGTATGATGACAAGCAGCTGGGAAAAGAGAGAAATAAAAGGTTAAAATGGGAGCTTACAACACTACACTACCAATAAAAGGACAGGACACAAGAAAAAGATAGAGGAGTTGCACAGATTTGTACCCAGAGTACACGCTATGGAGCGGATGGAAACACAGAAACACATGCAAAGCTAGGCTTCACCTGTTTGATCTTATTGCGCGAGTTGGTGATGCGCTCAGTGATGCTCTGGTACGTGCGGATCGCAGTGGTGAGCTCGGTGTAGTGCTGGACAATGAGTTCATCCAAATCGCGGTCACACTTCTCGTAAGCTTCTTCCAGGCGGCCTTTCTCAGTCTCTCGGTCCTCAACATCATCACTGGTAGATAAAGTCCTGAGGACAAAAAGATTACAAAGATAGGGATATTTTGAAATTGAAATTAACTATAAGGACAGGAAGCCTTTGCCTAAAAAATGTACTACCAGTCACTCTTAGTCTATACACTTCACGGAGTGAAGCTTATTTCTGGTAAACGTACATGTCTGATGTTCAGTGGAGAACAATGTACTTCAAGAAAATAAAAACCCATAAATATTGTGGTTTATTACTTCCCCAATTTTCAGATCCTATGGAGCTTTTTTACTACATTACTGGATTTATGAAAAGGGCAAGTCATCTATTAGTTATCATATTTCCAGAGAGTCATTAATATGGGCACAGTATAACATGAAATATATCCTGATTTATTACTCACAAAGAACTATAAAGAAGAAATTCTACTTTAGACTCAGGGACCGGCACAACTATTTCTTAGGAGTGTTGCAGTTACTCCTACTTACCTGCCAAAAGTCCACCAGGGATATCACAAGTACATAGAAAAAAAAAAAATCCATCAAAAGCCTTCCCATGCCTTCCAATAGTCAATCTGCTTTCAAACATACACCAGTACAGCGAAGTGTCACGAGCCTTTATTTCCCCCCCCCATTTATTTTAACCTGAGTAATATCATCTAGTAAGATTTTTAATTTTTTTTTTTTTTTTAAATCAATGAAGTTTGAAATGCCAACAAAACTCGTTGAATATTTAATAAAACTGGCACAGGAGACAAAAGTTTCTTGGCGTTCTCCAAATTTCTGAGATTTACTCAAGAATCAATACGATCTTCTCTTTCTCCCTCTCTCTCTTCACCCTGCTCACCCCCTTTTGGGACCCATCCTGCCACTGGATCCAGAAGCCCGCATCTCAAATGACTCAATCACACTACCAGAAAGACCCAGAAGATAGCAATAGCCAGACAGACACATTCATATATCCTACAGTAGGTAGCACTCAAAAAGCTGGTTTCTGCAAAAAAAGTCATCCTGAATTTTCTTCTTCCTTTATCCTTGGAAGGGCAGCTATGGTCCATAAAGGTTTCTGGTTTAAATCAGCAAAATAGACATTGGAAACTGTATACTTCATGGTGAAAAGGAGAAAACCCATTTGGGATCAGTTATAGGAGTTATCCCAACCAGCAGGGGTGGATTCTGTAGCTCTACCGACAAATTCTGAACCACAAAATTATTGTAATAAAATTATAAATTATTGTTTTCCACCAAAAATTATTATAAGAAAATAAGCAAAAAATAAAGATATTTAAAAAAATAATCACTGCATACAAACTGTTTCGGATCATACGCTTGAACATCATGAAACGATCACAACGTTCAAAGAAATCCGGAGCATCTACTTGCTGAAAGTGCCTTTAAAAATACAACCAGTAGAGCATGAACATGTGGAGACCATTATTTCATTTAGATCACAGAAGTTTAGGCCTCTGAACTGAACTGAGGCAGCATCTTAAGATGGCCTGCGTGCTCACTTAAAGAGTATAAAAATAGTAAGAGACTAGACCAGCCATTGTTTCCAACCCTGAAGACCATGAAAAAATACACCGCCAGAAGATAGAACTTCTTGAGCTTTTTCTGGATTTCTTAGCTATTTGTGTGGAAAACACTGAATAGTTGGAAGGAGACAAAAAACCCATCGCTGAACACTGCTGCTCTCTGCTATCATTACAGCTTTCACTTTGGATTTGTTAAAGCAATGAGGTCCAGTCAAAATAAAACCAGTATCTCCAGCTGTATCTCCTGCTGTCAAGTTAAGAAAGAAAATACCAATTTTTCTTGCAATAACACTCACCTGTCCTCTACGCTAAAAGTTAGAAGGTAAGCGAGAACTGCATGCACATCACTGAAAAATAACAAAGGAGAGAAACCTATGTCCTTATGGTTTATTTAAGAGTATCTTCACCAACACCACGCAGGACACAAGAAGGGTAAGTATTTGATAGATTGTTCTGAGTTCTTCAGTGCCATTAGGAAAGCAGCAGGAACTCAAGCGCAAAAGCTCTTCTCAAATAAATGTAACCAAAGAACTCAAACATACAAGAAATGCTCCCTCTCTCCCAGAAAGTCAACAGAGACATATCCCAAACTTTCAGTTCACTACTCTTTCTTCCCTTCAAAGAAAACCAACAGGCTGTACCACCTACTCAAGGACTCCATTTTTAAAAAGAAGGAAGAAAAAAAAAAAAGAAAAAAAGAAAAAGCCATTTCACAGAGGATCACAATCCCAGAAAGAGCAGCTAAGAAAACTCAAGTGAGCAAGCAAATCTGTACTACCATATGGAACATGGCACGAGAGGAGGACAGGAGCACATGCACACTTGTCCTACTCAACTACCAAGGACAGAGGAATTACAGCTAAAATATATCTTACAACACTCTAAAAGATGACAGTGTACCCAAGTGATATATTTTACTTTACAGAGTTTTAATACTGCTTTTCACTTTCAGATGGCAGTGGCAGAAGACCATAACAGATACCACATGGAAGCGAGGAGAAGAGATCCTCTTGCTTTTGTTATGCACAAGACTACCAGCGTGGGCACCTCACACTCTCCTCCCCGCTCCCAGATACCAAGGGCTGCACATTTTACAGGGGATGCAGGTGCGCCTCTTGCACAAAGAGCATGCAGAGATAAGGACCCTCCTCCCCATTCTGCTGACAGCGTAGCTTCTTTCAATGCATAAAATTTATTTGCAGCAATTCAAGTTCCATTCTTCATGGTAGCTACAGACATAGGAATGCTTTCTAATGTTGTAACACTAATATTCCACTCGCAAACATTCTTAGTTGTGCCTTAAATCAAATTTTCACAGAAGAAGGTATTTTTCTCCATGTGCAGTGTATGCAAAGTACATTAATATAATGAAAAAAGGACCTGGAAAGTAAGTACAGCAGTTTGAAAATAAACCTGGAATGAAGAAATCTGGGTTACAGCCTCTGCTCTACCGCAGGTCTCCGACATCGCACTTACAGCTCCCCCACATTGCAGACTGCATCTTGACACTCGAGCATGAGCTACACACGGCTCGTAGCTCCTACAGACTCCTAATGTAAAGATCTGCATTTCAGTGGAACGGGCCGAGCAGGCAGCTCTGTGTCCTGGTGGCCCAGTTGCTCTTTCTCACCTGGGGAATACATAGCACTGGTTCCTCAAACAAGC
This sequence comes from Egretta garzetta, assembly GCF_000687185.1. Lineage (NCBI taxonomy): Eukaryota > Metazoa > Chordata > Aves > Pelecaniformes > Ardeidae > Egretta > Egretta garzetta. Next base: position 1,102,721 of record NW_009258662.1, read on the forward strand.
AAGCTGTGCTTACCCACACCAAGTCCTACTGAAACGCTCAACGCTGTTAGCGGAGGTCACGTAAACACTTTAAACAAAGCAATGTACAAAGATGTGCTAGAAAACAACGCTAAGCATCCCATTAATGCACGAGCATTAAACATACAGCACTTGTGAGACGCAGTGAAGTTTGGGTTCCTGCTGGAACAGGTGACTAAAAAGCATGTGCAAGAATGTGTTTGGCAATAAATTTTTCTCCATTAAGAGCTCTTGCAGATGAATACGCTTTGTGAAGAACTGCTTCTGTTTGCTAGAAGAATGTTCTTCAGCATGGTTACACTGGACACGAAGGTATATCCTTTTTAGGAACTGACATATTGTTTGAGTTTGAAGCCAAACGATATTGCTTGTCTTGGTAGTTAATGAAAACATTGATTCTCTCTAACCTGCGTTATGGATTGCAGGAGAACGGTGGATTGCTACAGACAGTGTAGAAGCGGAACCAAATGGACCTGTATCACAGACTAGAAAAGTTTTTAGTTTTAATGAAACAAAATGAAGTTTCAGAATTCTTGATTCCTCAAGGCTGTTCAAGCTTTGGCTTGAATCCATCTGCCATGCCAGTAGTTTCTTACAAAAGCTAAAGATCTTTCCCCAAGGCTAAAACTACATCACTGGAATGTCAGAGGACATCACAAGCCTCTTCAAATGCTCCAGCAAGTTCCTGTCCACCTTAGGCCTCCTAACAACTTCCAGTCACATCCGTAGTTTTTAAGCAGACTCAAGTGGTGCTGCCCTGTTGTTTTTGTCCTTGAGTTTAACTTGCCCTCTGTAGGAAAAATATTTTTTTGCTAAAAACACTAGACATTCACACAGCCAAAACAATTGTTTACGAAGCTCAAGAGAGTGGTCTCAACAGGACCTGTATTGTAGAAGCCACAAAACATGTCAAAAGAAGGACAAAGCTAGTAAAGCTGTAAATCAGAAGCTGCTGTGAGATACTACAAGGTTATTCCTACTAAAATGATATAATGACAATGGCTAACTAAAAGGATCAATTTCAGTTGATAGAATACTTGAATGTACTCACACACAACAGGGCAAAACAAATATCGAAAGGAACTAGTTGGAATGTATTCTCCAACATCTCTAACTCAACAACTGCAGACACTAGGGAAATATAGAGGCACTGGACACCAACAAGGCGTTGCAACTGTTGGAGACAAACCACGAAGCTGGAGGGTCCATTAACCTGCCTCAATAGGGCATTTCTTCGGTCTCATCCTCTGGAGGCCTCCAGAAATTTAGACCACCTAAAGCTGAGTAATGTTTTGGAGGTGCTGGAGGCAACGTCACCCAACTCCCATGCATGTACACACAAACACACATGCAGTAAGTGCCAACACGGGGCCTTCCCTTCACCTTACCAGGATATTTCAGCATCCAAACCTGCAAGAAGACAAGACAACCACGATCCATTCTTGCACAGTTCCAGGTGAAACCACTGTGCTGTCAGGCAGCAGGACGGGGGAGAAGGAAAGAGTTACAGAGTTTGGCGAAACACTGCTTTGTACATCGCGGGGATGCCCTCACCGAGGATAAGACCGTTATTAACACACCATTACATATTTTTCCAGCCTATGATCCTAACCTGCAAGTCTTGAACTCAATGGAAGTTTCACGCTCAGTCAACTGCCACGTTCCAAGATTTCCAGCTGGCTCTAGTGGATGCACCAACTGGGAAATCTTCCCAGAATTAACACCTGTATTGGGAACCTCTTGTTTTCTTTAATTACCTGTTTTGGGAAAATATTGTAGAAACAAGCATCACTAAAAATATCATACTCATCATTTCGACCAGAAAAATGTACCTATATTTACAGCCCTTTAGTCTGTTCTAGTTTAAAACATTAAAGGGACCACTTACTAAGCCAAAAGAGATAAATAATTCTACACAACAACAAGGAATTTAAGCCTACCAGGTTTTTTCCCCCCCTCTACCCATGTGAGTTTGCCTTAAATACCTAGAGATTATTTCTTTATGGGTAGGATAAAAGTTTCAATCACAACCCAAGATCCAAATGGAGAAAAGTGACATCAGAGACTGCTTTTTCATTTATTTTACTGAAAGACCAGCAAGTTTCAGAAGTGTAAGGTTTTGGGTTTAGGACTTGGTTATTTCCAGTTATTACGGGAGTCTGAATTAATGGCTGGAGAACAAAAGAAGTGCATGTGTGATCCATCCCATGGTCATGCACTGAAGAACCATCAAACAGCACTTAGAGAAAAGCAAACCCATTCTATAATGGATGCAAATCACAATATAGAAATAAATAAGAGGAAGCGAAGCTGGTTTAAGCCAAAACGTCAGAAACAAGTGTGCTATAAAACTGAGAATGCCTCTTCCAATTTTTTTTTTTAAATTACATTAAGCCTTTTCTCAGATAATAATTTACATTTTTGTCCACCATGGCTGTAACATAAATCGTTGTAACATATTCAAAAGCAGTATGAGTGCATACAACTCCTTACAGGCACCAGTAAGACCCGCTGCTCATGTTCTTCTCACGTCACTGTATCAAGCAGATGGGCCTGCACTTCACCTATTAAACCAAAACTAACTCACCACGTTCTCCCTACTCCGGTACTTCATTACCATGTATTTTACTCCTTCAAAAACACAACATTAAATCCTTGAAGTCTAGCAGCATCTGTAACTACAAAAAGGAGCAATGTCACTTTGAATTTGAAACATTACCTTGTACACCTGAATTTCCTACCTAAGCCCCTTGGTACAGGAGCCATTTCTTTTTCTTGCTCTGCACCAAAAAAAGAAAAAAAAAAAGCAAAGCAAGGAATACTTAATATTCTTGAGATTATAAATGTTCCTGCTAACACTGCAGAAAAGTAAGCCAAGGGCATCTTTGCTTGTTTCAGTTCTATTAAAATGTGTGGGAAGGAAGAAGAAAAGTCAACACACTGTTTGCCAAATAGAACGGATCAAAATTGTTTGAGAAAAGAACTTTGCAGAAAGAACTTTGAAGGGGGAATTACAAAACAGGACAGGATTATGAAACAATGATAAATATACATTAGTTTTTTAGAACTCCCTGAAAACCAAAAGCATTCGAAACATATGATCAACAGACGAAACATCAATTTAGAAACCGGGTACGTGCAGGTTATGAACTCAGCAGGGATCTCCAGTAGGGTTCCCTGATCAGTTCACTTGTTTTTTCATTTTCATTTCTCTAAATGAGAATCCGCCTCCCCTGTAAGATACCTGTAATTTGTACTTGGCAGCTGGATGGCTGCATATGCCTGTCTCATTAGCAACAGCTCAATAGGATTAGAATAATTCCAACTGGATGTTAGTCTGTTAAGAGACATTTTTATGCTACAGTAAAACAGAAATTCATTGAGCCAAATCTCATTGACTTTTGATTTTACATAGTTAAAAATACAGATTACACAAATGCAAAATGCTTAATTCACTGGAGTCACTTCCACATATGGAAGACGGGATAGAGGAGAAGACGATCAGACGCAATCCTGAAATATTTTTATTATGGGATATACAGCATATTTCATACAAGAAAAAAAAATGAACCTTGCTATTTTCCCTGAGGTCAGTGAATTTACGCTGGAATTAGATTAATAAAGTCCATGGGGACTATTCATTTTGGTGGAATTTGATCTGTAGAGCACAAGTATTTTTCATCTCTGCTTTCCAGTGCCCAACTCAAATAACTAGCACAGGGAGTGGGTGGGAAGACTTTTACAGGAGTCCTGAAGCACTGTCATTCTGCAAGACACCTAAAGCCTTCAACTGCTTTTGCTACAAGAGTTCACATCAAAGACAAGAATATCTAGTTTCCAAAGATAAATACATTAAAGAAATGTATTCACGTTCATCAAATATAACTGCTGTCTTTACCATTTTTAGGATCCAATTTTCTTGGATGACAGGAAGGCCCCCTTGCTTTCTAGCCAACCTCAGACGAGTCTGGGAGGCTAGGGGTGGCTAGACCAACCTCTCATTTCAGGTTCGATCCCTTTGAGCAAGATTAAGACACAAACGAGCTCAGATGTCATAAATTCACTCGTTTCTTTGGGGGGAAGAGAGAAAGCAGTGACAGGAAAGGAAGGAAAAAAAGATAGGGAATTAAGCAAGAGGTCCAGATGGAAGAGCACAGACAGTCACCACCACAGATCCGTGGTGTCCTGAGGGTCTGTGCTTCTTGAGGTCTTCGGTGGTCTCCTGTGGGGTCAGTGGTCGCCAGAGTCTTCAGTGATCACCCATGGAGTCGGTGGTCCCCCAGGGTCTTCAGTGGTTGCCTGAGGAGTTGGTGGTTCCCCCCCCCAAGGTCTGAGATGGCGGCCTTTTATAGGCTGCTTGCCTAAAGCACACGCTTGTGCATACCCTTTTGGTTTTGTTGTTGTTGGGCAGGGATCAAACTGCAGGCCTTGGTGGGCAGGTGCCCCCATCCGGGGGCAAAGAAAGCAGAAGAATGGTCTGCTGCTTCAGGAAGCCTGCAAGCCACCTTATCTGATCTTCTCAGATAAGCACACAAAGGAGCAAGCTTTGAGACAATCAGCTGGCTATTCAGTCTCTCACAATCATTTCTGCCAGAGGCTGTACCTTTCTAGAAAACTGAAGGAACTCCACAGCTCCAGAAGAGTCCTCCTTCCTCAGCACCACAGATGAAGGAACAAAGTGGCTCGGAGACGCTGGCACAACTAGGACCCAAAAGTACGTTTGAATCCACCCTCACCTCGTGCTTTACAGCAGTTCAACAGCCTGTAGCCATGAAAAGCTAAAGAGTAATTCAAAACACTGGGAGGCAAGACTTCTGACTTACGGATGCTTACCTATAAATGCTCAACATGGTATATGGAAGCAGTCGGAAAACCCACTTGAGGCGTTAAATTTTTTTTCTCTCCACAGACCTCAGAGTCTCAGCATTTTCCTCTGAGCCGCAAAATGAAATGTTTCTCTCGCTAAAACCCGAAAGAGCTTTGAGAAAGTCACACAATGTCTCACTTTTAGAACGCAGAAAATGTTACAGACTATAGCTACTATTTACCATAGTAAATACATAGAATGTTTTGAAAATGCAACATATTAAACAGGGATAAAAGAAACTTTTCTCTTAGAACCAATGTCATTAATTTGGTCCCAGCAACAACTAACACCAGCAGACTCCATACTCCATATAACAAGTTATTCTCACACTACGGACGTAGCGTTGGCTATTTCTTTGCGTTTTGACAAATCAATGTTTCTCATAGACCTATCCAAGATCTTCAGGTGCCCGGACTGCAGAACTACTAACACAATCTCATCTCCTCTGTAAACTTACTCCGATGGTGTGACGTATTCATTTGGGGAAGAAGGAGGAGGGGAAAAAAAAAAAAAAAAAAAAAAAGGCGAACTCTCCAGCATTCAAACAACACAAGAAAAACAACAGGCAGATGATGTAAAAGGACAGAAAACAAGCCATAATTTCCTCACAAGCTAATAAGCTTCTTTCATTGTTGTGAACTGAAAGAACACGATGTTTACTCAGCTATTCAACAGCAGAAGAAAACAAACGCCATTGTACTACGCATCACGCGGCACAACAGATAACTACGGGAGTACAAAAATGCTACCCAGAGATCATCTGCTGCAAAACTCAAGCAATTCACCTCCCTTCCTAACATGCTATTTTTAAGCTGCAAATGCACTTCAGCCCCCAAACAGGATTTAACATCGTAGCTCCCAGCACCACAGAAGGCACACCACACACAGATTAATCTTTATACTGTGTAGCACCCATGCTCCCACAAATGGGCACAGCTTATCCGCACCAACAAACTACTACAAAATAAGCTTTGATGTGAATGAAATGCACAACAGACTTTTTTGCCCAGGTCCCGCATTAACCAGCTTAGCACAAACTGAGAATAGCTACAAGGGGAGTTACTATGAAATGCTTTTTATGGGGTAACCTGTGACACTCCGTAGGAAAAACCTTTGCAAAGCCAGCAACAGGCATCACTGCAGGTACTTTAAGCAGCCGCAGCGCCAAAGAGCTCAGCCTTGGTGGTAGGTGCTGTAGGTGAACTACAAAGCTTCAAGGGGACTGAGGATTTCGTTCATGTGCAGAGACGTGTACAGCGAATGTGGAAAAATTCGGGTTCCTAAAGAAACCTGCTGATCATCCTCTCAAAGGGATGCATGAGTGAATGAGTCTCCTCCATCTGCATTTTCAAATTTATTTTCCTGCTTGACAGTGAAGATTTAGTTTTAGCATACGCTGTCCTACCAGCGTACCTCAGTCTGAAGCATCAGAGAAGCAATTCAGCTTTATTTCCCCCTCTCTTTTATTCTACAAGGGCCAGTAACAAAAACAGGTCAGTCAGAGGCAAATCCATGAATTTCTCTGCTCCAAATGCCCACAGTCTAACCCCATTTTGTTTTGAAATATGCCAAATGCCCTTACAGCACACACAAGCTCTCAGTCTTCTGATCCTGATTTCAGGGTGTGATCCACAGGACTCCTGCTTCATCTGGGACCCTGTCACTGCATTTCCTTCACTAGACTGTTTTTTCTACCAAATCCTATATTTAGTTGGCTCCCTAACCCCATATTTTGCATCATGGCCAAATCAAGTTAACATTAAACTTTAAGACTCTCCATTTACAGGTGCCAACCCCAACAGCTCCACCAGGAATCAGATTTGAGACTCAACAAGATTTTCTGTTTACACAGACAAGTCTTGTATTTCCCCACACAGCCTGTATTATCAAGGGCTTTAGTCTCTTTTCCAGGGCTGATGAGTAATTTCTTTTGCCAGCCCACTGTCAGCTTCCTACCTGCCCAATAAAATGCCAAGAGAATTAGATTAAGTGTCAATTTTAAGAGAAAACTGTTAATGTTAATGACTAATAAATGTTTCATTTCTGCAAATTTGCTTTTTCTGATGCCTCCAGCTAGGTTGGGTGGATAACTGCCTGCCTGTTTTACCTACCCTAAGGCCAGCCCTGTTAAGTATGATTACTGCTAAACTATGGATAGTAAACGGAGTCTTAATTATCAATTTCTTGACTAGAGAATTGGTTTCACAGGAAGAACACTGCAGTAGCAGTATGTGGGCATTATGCTGCTGTGGATTTTTTTATTAAACAAAAGTGAAAGAATAGATGCTGCATGCAAAATGCAAATATGCTTTTTAGAAAATTAATGCTAAGTTAGCAGCTGCAACACACTAGACAATTCTCGCAGGAGAGGAGTGTTGAAGTCCCCGCTGCTTTTGACCGATGCTGTAGGTGTTCAGCGTCTACGTATCCCTGTAGAGCCCCTCTTCCCCTGCTCCTTGATATCAGAGCAGAAATATATGCAAATATTTGTGGTTAAAGGAATTAAAAAAAAAAAAAAAAATAGAGTATTACATGATGTGCAGGTGCAGCTTGGAATTCCATGCAGAATCTTCTGGATCAGGTTTCTTTAAGCATGCAATTCACTTGCCTTCACTCAGTGTTGCTTATTCAAATGAAAACATTCATTAAAGACAGTGGGAAACAGCAACAAAAAAAAAAAAAAAAAAAAAAAAGGCAAGCCAAATTTCAGTATTTCTCACCTGATCAGGAAAATGAACATTTTAGTGAAGTGTAATTGAACGGAGTGCTGAATCACTGGGGGGAATCAAACAAAAGCTCCAATTTTAACAGCAATCCCCAATAAACTTTCCGCCACCTGTTTCTACGGTGCTCTGCACCATACCCTGTGCCTTGTTAAGCCTCCCGGTTCCTAGCTATGATAACACAGACAGCTTGTGGCATCAACTGCACGCAACGCAGCTTGGCTTAAAGCTTGTCTTGGTGAAAGCTGAGGCTGCGTTTAGATGTGTGGCCAATTTACAGGACTCACTTATGTTGTAACCTTTTTCTCCAATAAAAACAAGGCTAGAAATCTGTTCAACAGAAGAAGCGTCTTAAGCACACACTGCAGCCTTGGGCAAAATCCAAAGTTTAACAGATACACTACGATCCATCCCTTCCGAAGAAATCAGGCGAGGTTTTCAATGTTTTATAGTTCGGATAACGGTTAAACAATAATTCTTACTGCCCACCTTTGAAATCTGCAGATAAAGAGTGCTGGGGAGGCACTACATATCAATATTACAAAAACTCTCCTGAATATGTTTCACAACTTACCATATATACTTGCATCACTCTGGACAATAAAATTAATAGTATGGCACTAAGATTATCAAAATTACCCTTCAGGAAGGAAAATTAGAAGAGGGAGGGCTCTTTATTTATTTATTCTCCATTTTACAGCATACCAAGGACCTAAAACACCAACCAGAATCAAACAAGCCTCTGTAAGGTACGGGGCGGGGGGGAATCAAAGCACAGCCTTGCCCAACACAGACAATTTTTGACCAACAAAGGATTTGTGGAGTTAAACGAAGAAAGCAGTGGCTAGAAGCAACAATTAATCATTTAAGCAGAGCACTGTGGATGTCTAGAAAGACCAATCTCCTCTCTGTGGGAAACAGCTGCAATGTGCCAAGGAGACTTCAGTATTAAAAAGGGGGGAAAAAAAAAAAAAAAGCAGAGTAAAAAGAAACCCATTAGAATCGTTACTTTTCATAAGGCACCTCTTGCTGGTGACCGTGGCCACACACCAATTACAGTATTTGCTTTCTCATTTCAGTTTAAACTGTTGTGATCATTACCAGACATTTACAGTGCACTAACACCCGAAGGCCAGCCACACAGCCGCCCCATCGAGGACGCCGCTCAGACGCAGACCGACAGCGCAAGCTCTTTGCGGCAGGAAATCTAATAGACAAGAAACAACAACAGGTGACTGAAAGATAAGAGGTCAGGATGCGAGGGACAGGGAACAAAAAAAACTGAGATGAGAGTGAGCATCAGTCCGCATCTCAGCTGTCCAGCAGAAGCAACCGTAACCAGGCGGTTACGCGGACACTGTCAGGTTGTAAATTATCACAGGAATCGCAGCGGTGTGTCTGAAGTGCAAGTTGTTGGGAGGATCGAGCGTTGACTTCACAGACAGCATGGAAGGTGCATGTAAGTGCTCTAGAAGAAGAAATACTGTATGACAAAATGCACTTGTTTGTTAGTACCTTTTTCTCCCCAAAAAGCCGTAGAGGGAAACAGAACATTAGGCAATGGGGTCTGATCCTGGTAATTTCAAGGAATGGAGCTTGTAGTGAAAATATCAAGCAACACCTAAGATCAAATATGCATTTTGAAAATGTTTACTGGAGGCACATTACTAATATCTAAGCCTCTGAGTTAATCATAAAAAATGCATAAGTGAGGAAACGATAATCACAGAATCATAGAATCACTTTGGTTGGAAAAGACCTTTGAGATCATCGAGGCCAACCTTTAACCTAACCCTGCCATCCCACCACTAAACCCTGGCCCTAAGCACCTCATCCATCCTTCTTTTAAATACCTCCAGGGATGGGGACTCGACCACCTCCCTGGGCAGCCCATTCCAGAGCCT
>NW_009258662.1:1112426-1112963 GCF_000687185.1 Egretta garzetta
GGGGCACGATCACTTCCCTACTCCTGCTGGCCACACTAGTCCTGATACAAGCCAGGATGTCATTGGCCCTCTTGGCTACCTGGGCACACTGCTGGCTCATATTCAGCTGGCTGTCAACCAGTACCCCCAGGTCTTTTTCTGCCAGGCAGCGTTCCAGCCACTCTGCCCCAAGCCTGTAGAGCTTTGTGGGGTTGTTGTGACCAAAGTGCAGGACCTGGCACTTGGCCTTGTTGAACCTCATGCAGTTGGCCTCAGCCCATGGATCCAGCCTGTCCAGGTCTCTCTGCAGAGCCTTCCTCCCCTCCAGCAGATCAACACTGCCACCCAGTTTGGTGTCGTCTGCAAATTTGCTGAGGGCACACTCAATCCCCTCATCCAGGTCATTGATAAAGATATTAAACAAGACTGGCCCTAGAACTGAGCCCTGGGGGACACCGCTTGTGACCGGATCTGGTCCTTTCTAAAAATCAGGGTTGGTTTGATAAGGGTTTTTTTTCCCTAAGCCTTATTTTTATGGGTGTAGAAAAAAAAAAAAAT
>NW_009258662.1:1113008-1121954 GCF_000687185.1 Egretta garzetta
TCCCAACTGCTATGCCACAGTCTGTGTGCCAGCCTGCAAGACCTTACAAGTGTCTGCATTTCAACAGGGTAAACGAAAAAGTTTTGTAAAGCACCCTAGGACAAGAAGAACTGTACTTCAGCACACTGTCTACAAATTTCCAGAGGTTCATTAAACTAAATGGACTTATTTCAATTTTATAATTGAAAACTGTTGTCTTAAAGACAAGTCCCAAATGGGGTGATCTACAGCTTCCAGCACTATTTAACCCCAAAGCACAGAATCTGATAATACATGTTTTGAAACCCCCGCAGAGTCTCATTGAAACCACGGTAAAAGGTTGGTTCCTTATGAAACAAAGCCAGTCAGAACAAAAAAAAAAAAAAAAAAAAATCCAAAAGGTATTTAACAATTTAACTCAGTAGCAATGTACTGAAAGCCTTCTTAGTATTTTCACAGGTTGATTGTTCCTATGAAATTCTGGATTTGAGGAAATGAATCAAAATGTTGAGGAGACAAACTACTCCCTTCATGGAGACAGTGAGAGGTGCTGGAAAGAAGGCAGTCAAAAATTGCATCGTGCAAGTCAACAGGCTTGGGAATCATAGAATCATAGAATCACTTTGGTTGGAAAAGACCTTTGAGATCATCGAGTCCAACCATTAACCTAACCCTGCCATCCCACCACTAAACCCTGTCCCTCAGCACCTCATCCATCCTTCTTTTAAATACCTCCAGGGATGGGGACTCGACCACCTCCCTGGGCAGCCCCTTCCAGAGCCTGACAGCCCTTTCAGTGAAGAACTGTAGGAAATGGGGTATCACTGTAAATTGACTATAAAATCATAAAGGATCTTAAAAAAAAAAATAAAAGAAATCCTGAAGCCAGCACGCTCCAACCTCATCAAGGGGAATACAAGGGACTTGGCCTCCAGACGACAAGATCTCTACTGCGCAAACAAAGAAATAACTCACTCCTCCACCACAAGAAACAGCAGAACCCAGCCTCTTCAAAATGCTGTTAAACACACAAAGTAAACAGAGCATTATAAAACATTTTGCTCCCCTACTTACATTCCATTAATCTTTCATGCCGCTTACACAGTTGGTTAGAGCCTTTTCAACAGAAGTTGATGATCTTTTTATCGTTGAGGACTTGCAGATGTATGAACGATAGCTGCAGTGAAAAGGCTGAGCAGCCTACAGCCATCTAAATAAATATCATCAGGGGATTCTTTATTTTGCTAAATTAACCAACTCTTAATCAAATTTCACCATGCCAATACAAACGATGCAGGCATAGCTAGTGATCAGCCGATTTCTGAAACAAAGACTGGGCTGCAGTTGTTGAGGATGGTGACTTCACCAGAAGAAGTCACACTCTTTTAGATGTCTCCAACAGCAGTACATGAAGATAAAAAAAAAAAAACAAAACACAATCCCGCACACAGGCAAAACCCTAACGACACCAGCTGCACACCATTTTCCACCTTGGAAAAGGGATGCAGACAGACCCATGAGATGCCAGTTACACTGCCAGGCTCAAGCAGAGCGACTCAGTTACCCCTCTACCCCCTGAGAACCTGTCCAGGTCTATCTCCATGTACAGGAGACCACAGCTACCAACTCGATACCTTTTTTGTAATTAATTTTAAATCCAAAAAGTCAACACAGCCATTACATGAATTACCACATTCCTGGGAGAAAACTGAAGTCCTAAGGATGGGTATTTTCAAATCTGCAAGAGCAGAGGCTGGACAATGCTCCTCAGACCTGCCACCTGGATGATTAAAAGATCACCTGGAGCCCTGCATCCAGCTCTGGAGCCCTCAGCACACGAAGGACATGGACCTGTTGGAGTGGGGCCAGAGGAGGGCTACTAAAATGATCCGAACTGAGAGAGTTGGGGTTGTTCAGCCTGGAGAAGAGAAGGCTGCAGGCAGACCTGATTGCGGCCATTCAGGGCTTAAAGGGGGCCCAGAGGAAAGGGGGGGACAAGCTTTTTAGTAGGGCCAGCTGTGACAGGACAAGGGGGGATGGTTTTAAACTAAACCAGGGGAGGTTTAGACTGGATCTAAGGAAGAAATTCTTTACAATGAGGGTGGTGAAACACTGGCACAGGTTGCCCAGAGAGGTGGTGGAGGCCCCATCCCTGGGACCATTCCAGGCCAGGTTGGACGGGGCTGTGAGCAACCTGATGTGGTTAGCGGTGTCCCTGCTCCTGCAGGGGGGTTGGGCTGGGTGACCCCTAGGGGTCCCTTCCAACCCAAAACTTTCTATGATTCCATGATTAAGAGTATTGAAGGAGCCATTGGCCACCTTGTGCTACGAACCCATCCTTGAAATCACACCGCATCAGAACAGCAGCCCTGCATGAATCAGCAAGAGGCTTTAGGAAATTCATTATTAACCTGAAGGTTTCAATACTGCACTGAAATGAAGAGCTGCTGGAGGCAACATCTTTGAAAGAGTTGAAACCACAGAACTTGTAATCATTTATTAACAAAACCAACTGTTTCCACTTCCTAGTTTTGTAAGGGCAGGCTAAACTCCGACTCTGCGCCATGCACTGTCTAAGGCGAAAATAAGAGCTGAAAAATAAAGTACCTTGAGCTTTTAACAAGGCATGGTCACACACACCGTCCTTTCGCATACGGTTGTGTAGGCACATACGCACTATTAATAGCAACCTATTGTTGCTATTAAATGTAACCAAGTACCTGTATCAAGCTGCAACCCAACACTTGCCAAATATGCATACATTTTCTACAAGTGCCTCAACATCGTTTCAGGAAAATTTATCGTTTAAAACCATACTCTGCCATATGCAATTTATTCTCGATGAATTTCTGAGCTACTTGTCTCATAGAAGAACTGCTACCCTTGTAACATTGGAAAACACCATTAGCAATAAAAGTGGGTTTAAGAGACCATTACAGTACATACAGATCAGAATAACTCGGCTTTATTTCTTGTAGCAGCTATTTCCCAAATGTAACAGCAAGGGCAACTGCTATACATCCATCTTTCTCACTCGACATCACAAACCGGGATATCCATTCTATTGTTTTAGACAGAAAGAGAAGACCAAATGCCAGGTCATTAGTAAGAGTCCATTTAACAAAGTTCACTGTAAATGTAATGAAAATAATGGCCAAAAAGCATTAAAAAGAGAAAGAATTCCACTTGTGAAAAATAAAATATGTTCAAGGTTTTTTGCCTGCAATTTCAACTTCTGCAGACATGAAAGTAGGAAATGCACTATATCTTGCCTCACTTTTAGTTCTCCGTGACATCTGTCATATGTGTTTGCCTATGTGAAAGCTTAGCACAAAGATTTCAATAAGGTCTTACGGAGTCACTGCTAAAGTTTGTTTTCTCCCAATTAAAGCAGCTATTAAAGGCCAGTTTTAAAAAATAGCAACCTTTAACTGGAAAGAAAAACGCCCAACAATAAATAAAAGGCAGACACATTCACCAATTAAAAATCTGACAAGATCTCTCAAAAAAATAGCATTTGCTAAATGCCAGGTTGCTTGTTTCAGAGTACAAAAGCTGCTTCAACCCGTTACCAACAAAACAAAAGGTTAAGAAAAATCAATATACATACATGTGTTTGTCCTCTGAAAGAGAAAAAAAAAATATTCCCCAAGTTGTCCTCCAGTAGATGAGCAGAATTTTCTCCATTCTCTGCACTATTTTTTAAAAAGACATTGCCAAAGCCCATGTGACCAGCACTAGAATTCTACTGGTCTCCAGTGACAACATTTTGACCTTACAGAGTACCTTTTATTTAAGGAACTTGAAGGACCTTTCTCCTACCTGAAGGAATTAGCATGTTCTTAAAGCAGGTGTGCTGAGGCATGACCGCAAGCACTGCGCATTTGACCGACCATCCAGTGGAAGCATGGGACAAAAGCTGTAAAGCCCTGACATCCAATATCCTACTCTAGAAGTCACAATCCCAGGAGCTACGTCTTCTTGTGGCAAATAATGATCATTTCTTCTCAGCAACGTAAGGACAAGGGCAAACTGAAGATACTCTCATATCCCTGAAGGCACAGGGAGAAGAAGGGCTTCCCCTGAGCCGCAACAAAGATGGGGAATTTAATAGCAGACTTTGCAAACATTTGTTAAGCTTCCCAAACACTCTTTACTTCCAAAAGATGTATTGTTATGAACATACCTACCCTCTGAAACCTCTATTTCTCCTCCAGAAGAAACAAGAGGGAAACTGTGGCCAAGAACTCAATGTAACCCAGCAGTGGCACTGCTGAGGGTATGACTACACTGCCTCATAACTCAGTTTCCCCAGTAGCTCCTGGCTCTTTTCGAATGGATCAATCAGTCCTGTCTTGGGGCAGTGCTGCACATCATTCACTCCTGACAGCGTTCCTACAAAATGGATCGATCAGTCCTGCACATCATTCACTCCTGACAGCGTTCCTACAGGCAGGACAGACATGGCACCAGGTACCGCTCCATCCACCGAATACAGTTTTTTAATATCCCAGGAGGGCTGGTGCCCTCATGGCTCCTGTAACGCCGGGCAAGAAACACTACTGCAGCATAACACCATAAAACATCCTACCTGTGGGAGGCAAGACAGGTTTTATGATGGCAAACAATCTGAACTGCTGTTCATAGATACGTACGGGTTTTGGAACTGATGAGCTTCAACAAGGATCCCACAAGAGTGGTTTGCTACATGGACATGGCCAGTTGGCTCAAGTCGGGGCTGTCGGGCAGCACGGGCACCAGACAACTGCACCGCGTGGCTTGGGAACCAGAAATCTCCCCTCTGAGCCAGACGACCTTAGCAGGGTTATCGTCACCCAACAGATCCCGGTTCAGCTCAAACACCAGGATTTTATTTTCAGTTTTGTACTCTAAATACTGAGCAGCACATTTCCTTCTGCTCAGGAAACAACTTCTTCCAAATCAGTCCATACATAAGGCTGTCTTTATTCTCAATTCTTGGCAACAACCGGAAAACCAAGGTGAGTTCGATCAGTACATGAATCCTCCTACAGGAAACAACTCCTGAAGAACAAACATGTTCCCCAACACAACAGGAAAAGCTGACACTTCACAGGGACAGAAAAGAGACCAAAAGTGGGATAAACTTTCCTGTTGGGTCTTTCTTCATCTCAAGAGTTTTCTGCATTCAGAGCTGCTGAAAAGGAACACCACAGAGACCAGGGATGGCCCAAAATTTCCAAAGTATACTGCAACTGGGATGAATAACACTGATGAAATGTACACCTACACTGCTACACTGACATTTATGCACTGAACTTCCCTGAAGCAGCAGCACCCTGATTTTAGACTAGAGTCCCAGCTTCCATAAAATACCATTTCTTGCTTGATTTCAGTGCTGCTTGTCCTGGTTTCGGCTGGGATAGAGTTAATTTTCTTCATAGTAGCTAGCATAGTGCCGTGTTTGGGACTTAGTACCAGAAGAATGTTGATAACACACTGATGTTTTCAGTTGTTGCCAAGTAGTGCTCAGACTACTCAAGGACTTTTTGAGCTTCTCCTGCTCGGCCAGGTGCAGAACAAGCTGGGAGGGAGCACAGCTAGGACAGCTGACCCAAACTGACCAAAGAGCTATTCCATACCATAGAACGTCATGCTCGGGGGGGGTTATTCGGTCGGTCGGTCACGGGCAGAGTGATCGCAGCTCAGGCTGTGTGTGATCGCGGCTCGGGACGGGCTGGGCATCGGTCAGCGGGTGGTGAGCAATTGCATTGTGCATCACTTGTTTTATATATTCTATATATTCTCTTACCATTATTATTATTATTCTCTCTTATTAAACTGTCTCTATCTCAACCCACGGGTCTTACTTTTTTTTAGAATACGTGAAACTTTGTCAAGGGTCTGGCCCCAAATACTCCCCCTGAAAGTGAGACAATTTTCCTCCTGGGAAGTCCACTGAAGTAAGCATGAGAACTTCTAAATCTAGTATCAGAGGAAAGTAAATGATTCAGTCTCTTGCAACAGAGAGCTACTGAGCTTGAGTAAATATCAAAAATTATCCCTTCATTAATAAAATCATTTATATTTATAAAAGGCCTTTCAGCTTCATACTCCAAAGCATTTTATAGACAATCACACAAAATAGATTTTGCAGACCTAAATGATGTTTCTTTTTGAAAGACATAACTGTCTTTGCTATAACCAGGTAAAATATCCTAACACTTGAAAAATCTCCTCTGGTTTTGTTTGTTTACAGCAGAAGAATGTAGTCAAAGTTTTGCTACTTTTCATACGCTAGTTCCTTTTATGGGGCTTTCATACAGCAACAAGAGAAAAATAAATAGTCTTCTAAATAAACAGAGAAATGCAAGTGTAAAACCACAAGGGCTGGCAGAAGACTTTATACATAAATGTTTTGGAAATAAAGCTATCAAGAAAAGAAAACTTTGCTACATTTCAAACCAATAGCCTACTGGTAAGACCTGTAATGTTTTTCTAAAGCTGAGTAAATTTACAAGAAAGATACATTTAACCCACCCAGGTCTAAATTTGTTTGCAATGGTATTTTATGAGCATACAACACAACGAAAAATTTCACCTGTTGCTTAGCAAGTTCATCCTCACCTGAGCTACTACACAAAAACAACATCCAGAAGAAAGTGATTTAAATTTCTTTCCAAGCCTTTTGCTTTTTGTACTTGGCTAACCCTAAGAAAAGTGAATGTTATTAACACAACTTATTATAACACAACATTTTTTTCCTTCCATTGCAATCAGTTCTACTTTGAAGGTTTTCATGGTCTGGCTCAACGTAATACTTCAAGCTCTGCAAAGAATCTCTACATCCAAACCAAGTTCTAAATAAATTCTGGAGGTTTCGTTATCAGGCTGTTCTACTGAATAATTTTAATTTCATAAAGTCAATGACCTCAATGTTGTGTCTAAACACTGGACCTAAACTAGCCAGGGTATCGGTGCCTGTAAGGCAAAGATTATTAGACAAACATGATTTCTTATTTGGAGAACACAGTAACAGGAGCTCACTCTTATTTTATACTATAAATGAAAAAACAAGTCCAGATTTATCAAAATAGAGATACAAAAGGAGGCACTTACAATACCCTTGGAAATTATAGGAAACATTAAAAAAAATACTACAGGAAATGCTGCAGCAGTCAACGCACGTACATTATTCATTCTTCCACCATCTACAAATTACTGTATTTTCTCTAAATTAAGGTTATCTAGCTACAACTTACCATGTTTGCCTCTCCAGCTTATTCAAACTTGAGGCTGCTAAAGAAACACTACACACAACACACCTTAAATCCACCCTATATATCCTTGTCCCAAATATAAGGTGTAAGTACCCAGTAACAATTCAAAATCCGGGCGAGAAGCCTGATTTTTTCAGGTTTTCACAACCACTCATGTATTTATTATGCAAACAGTCCACGCGAACTCATGAACAATTGCACCTGTGCATTTAGGCCTGGATAAGAAATTTGCAGGAACACCACCCATTTTAGTAGTCATGTATTTGGGTATTGGCTTCCCACCCCTTTCCCTTTCAACATTTGTTATATACAAAGCAAAAAGTTACCTAACTACTACCACACCTCATGTTTATATGAGGTCATACCAATTAATACTTTTCTCCATCTGCATATATATACACACATGTGACTCCAGCCTAAACATGTCTGGCTTTATAACAATTTTTCTTATAAAAATAATGAACCACACATAGATAACACTGAAAAGTCAATCACACAGTCTGAGTTAAGCATCACCTTTCATTCACTGTTCAGCATGATTCTTTGTTACCTATTACCATACAATTCAGAAACTGAAGTCACAACCCTGGAAAGGCTACGCAGTTCTGTGAAGCAGCTGCTTTTTTTGGAGTCACCATCCACCTCAAGTTTTGCAAGATCTGAAAGACCAGTTTTCTGAATAATGAGAAAGAACATAATTTTGTCCTAAACATTATCATTCATAGAGGATTTTAAAATAGTAACATGTCCTAGATACAGAACTACAATAACTTCTCCAGAGTAACAGAATGACTGTAGTTTCTGGCAAAGACAGTAGGCAACAAAGTTTGAAAGTTCATTACAATGCACAGTATCGCACTAGTATGACTGCTTGCTGCCCACACCCTCTTTAAAGGGTGAGAATAAGGCCAATATTTAAAAGTTTCAGTGTGGGAAATCTGCTGCCAAGCCACCGGTTATAGGCAACACAGAAGAGATTAGCAAGCAGTTGAGGAAGGCTTGAAGAGGGAAACCAGTCAAGTGAATTCAGGTCCTTGCTTGTCTCCAAGCACATCACAGAATCCTCCTCTAGCAGAGATGAGAGCACAGGAATAAGGGCAGACAAAAATCAATAGTCTAAACATGACTAGACGCAACCGCTTTCTTTTCATTCCCCACAAGATGGTTAGAAGAAGTAGCACTTCTCCCGCTGTTGCTTCCTAAAACAGGACAAAGTCTGTACACAGCACTTCCTAGTCCTTCTGCTTTTCCAACCAGCCGTATTTTACTCACTGCTGTCCTGAGTTTGTGGATGGGGGTCAAATACCGACTCTAGAGCAGTAAGAAGGCAGTGCCTTGACCCTCCCCTAGCATAAAGCTAGTGCTAACTGCAGGGCTTACTCCTCTGACCCCAGGATACAGCAAAGTAAGGGGAACAGAAGGGGGTGAGCCGGGCAGGGCGGGAGGATGGCGGGACACCCCTCAGGAGAAGGCCTGCTCCAGCACTGAGGCCTCCCCAGCGCTGTCAGGGCCCTGGAAGGACCCGAGCCTCTGGAGGCCCGGCCCGGGGAGGCCCCCACAGCACGGCAGGGCCCGCACACGCCCCTGGGTCACCCCCAGGAGCGGCCCTGCGGGCGGGACAGGAGGCTGCGGAGCGGGGCCGCTCCGCCCCTACCTGATCACAGAGATGAGCAGCCCCGAGGGGTCCTTGCTCTTGCTCATGGTGGCC
>NW_009258662.1:1122013-1128012 GCF_000687185.1 Egretta garzetta
TCCTTGCTCTTGCTCATGGTGCTCCGGTAGCGCCCCGCCGCCTCGCCCGCCGCCATCTTGCACCCCCCCTCAAACACAGGGCAGCCACCCGTGCTGGCGCGGCGCAGCCAATCAGAAGGGAGAAGGCGGGCAGCTGCGGGCCTGGGACCCAATAGAGGGCGAAGGAGTTGGGGCGCGCGGCAGCAAGCGGGGGTGCAGCGTGTGGCTGCGCCGCGGGGCATTCTGGGAGTTGTAGTTTTTGTAAACGGCCTGCTGCCGCCTCCGCCTGGAGTTGACTGAAACGCCCCGTCGACGACGCAATCCTCCCCTTCGAAAGGCGGTTAAAATTGACCAACGGATGAAGAAATTACCGACCAGACAAGATACATCTCCAAAGAGGCTGTGCCCAAAACGGGGGCTGTGCCCAAACGCCAGAAAATGGGGTGGGAGCGTGAGGGACCAAAGCCACCCTCATGGCGCCTGGCGCGCTCCCGGGCCTTCAGCACGCTGAAGAGCAAAGGGCTTAAATGTTTATAGGGTTTAAAATGAACAAAATGCTCTAGATACTTAGAGTAACGCGTCCTACGAACTAGCTAATGCTAAATATTAACTGCACGACAGAGCCTTGAGCGGATTCTGGTTGCAAGTACATCTCCAAGGGCTTGCCGAAGCATCACGTCATTTCATGTCTTTCAGTTACTGTGTTTTTAAAAATAGTTTTCCCCTATTTTTCCCTAGGAAGGTGGTGAGGTGACTTGGGCTGAAATGGGCCAGGTGATCTTCAAAGTCAGTTCTGAAAGCAAGCTTGACTGAGTCAGATTTTTGCGTTTGAATTCTGGATTTTGCACAGATCGGAGTCAGTTCACAAACTGTCTGGGAAGTGGCAGGTCTTTGACACACAACGCTTGCTGAAGGACAACTTATTTTCTTGTAGTGCCTCTTGCCTTACCACTGACGCGCTCCATCTCTTCCCATAGGATCATCTTCTCTAGAAGAGGAAAGGTGTATGTCACTGTGTTCTGGGTTAGAAAACAAAAGGTTGTATTTCATCAGCTTGCTGGACAACATAGAACAAGTCATCCTACAACCACAGCCAAACTTTCCCCATTATTAGATGAGGGATAGTGTCCAGTTCTGGGCTCCCTGGTTCAAGAAGGATGAGGAACTCCTAGAGAGAATCCAGAGGAGGGCAACAAAGATGATGAGGGGACTGGAGCATCTCCCCTATGGAAGAACTTCTTGACTTTGAGGGTGACTGAGCCCTGGCCCAGGCTGCCCAGGGGGGTTGTGGAGTCTCCTTTGGAGATATTCAAACCTCGCCTGGACGATGTCCTGTGCACCCTGCTCTGGGTGACCCTGCTTTAGGAGGACAATTGGACTAGATGATCTCCCAAGGTCCCTTCTAACCCTTTCCATTCTGTGATACCAATACCTCTCCAGTCAAGTCCTTTGAGAGTTTGTGTTTAAAGCACCACGCAAGACCCCAGTTGTTATTGCAGAGGCAGAAATTCCTTAGCAAGTGCAGTAACAGTCAGGTACTAAGAGCTGCTGGGTGTTTTCTAAACCAGGTTCACTCCATCATGTCAAAGACACTGCTCCTGTCTGCTGTTCTGGAGTTGTTTCTTCAGCTCAAAGCTGCACGTTAACAATTTTAATTGCATGAAAATTGCTAAAATCTGTAGGTAAGTCAACAGTATCCATTTATATGAACTGTATTTGAAATAGAAGGTAATTGGAGGCATGGTATTCCTAGGGCTTATTTATATGGGGAAGATTTCCACAGTAGCTATTGTGGAAGAATAGCTATAATCAACAGCTGTATCTATTATCATTAGCTGAATGGCAAAATAAGAGCACAGGCACTTTAATTCTGAAATAAAAGATACTCTATTCCTGAATAACCAATGTGTTTTCAGAACAGAATAATTACTCCAAAGTAAAGTAATTTTTATCTCCAGATAGGGGTGTGCTTTTGAAGTGTGCTCCTGTATAGCTGTTCTGCTCCATTTCCCCTGTGCAGACAGGCTTTCAGCTCTACAATTTGCTATTCAGATACACCAAAAAAGCTCATCTTTGTTGATTTCCTGGGCAGGTTTGCTAATGCCTTTGCTCAAGGATGGTGATTTGAATGGCAGGAGTTTTATGTGCTGGCTGGAGGGAGTTTTTTCTCAAACTGCCGACTTCCCAATATTGTTTTTTTGTTAATTGGCAATTCATATTGACTGCTCTGTACCGGCACATCCTGGAGATTGCAGTGAGGATAAAATCAATGTGTCCTACCTTTTCATTCCTGACAGCTACAATAATCACCTCATTTAGGAGGAACTTCATCAGGACAAACAACAGCAAATCTCCGCCAGAACTGTAACCTTGCTGACTTTCAATCTTGGGCTCTAATTGCTGAACCACTGTCTTGTTTCATTTACAAGCCCTTTCCCTTCACTCCCAACCCAAGCAGAGCTATAGGTGTGAATTTATATTTGCTTTAAACAACAGAAAAAAAAAATCAACGTAGTGTGGCCTGATGCAGCACATGAACACTGAGGTCTTTCTTCATTAATAATATATGATACAATGAGGATGAAGGGTTGTGAGAACAGCATTTTCTCCTTACACAGCTTGCAAGAAAGGATCTCAACGTGAAAACTGATGGATTGGAAATCAGGGGATGGAAACGTACTTCTTTTCACATTTCCTTCACATAGCATTTTAGTACTACGAGGTATATCTAGTAAAATGGGTGCTTCCTTGACTGCTCAAACCAAATCAAGTCCAAACTGACTTTTTTCTTGATCATGAATTAATCATTGTCACAACTTCTCTGTAAATATTAGAGGGGCTCAGTAAAGGATCCCCCTAAACCAGAAGGGACTGGGAAGCACAGATGGTTTCACTCCTCCTCCCCATCCTCCCTTCAAAAGGAAAGAAAAGGGCTCGGTGCGGAGGCGAGCACGTACTCTGCTGTTTCTCATTCACTGGGCCAGTTGCCTGAGGGACCACCGCAGTGGCAGAGAGCTATGCCAAAAAGAAGCCTGAACAGGCACAGGCAGAGCAGTTCTTTTGCAAATACGGCTGACTCCCTTTGGGAAGTCTTTACAAACTCCACTGGAAAAGAGCTCCCTTCCTCATATGACTTGCGTGATTCTAGGAGATTGCTTTCCCCCTTTCCTGAGATAGTCTTACCTGTAATTCCTTTCCACAATTTATCCACTGGTATTTTCTAAGTGTTACTTGTGAATTCCTACATCTATCAGATTTACCAATGCTCCGTGCTGTTGGACACACGGGTCTCTCATCCACAGGTTTAACATTTTTTAAAATACCACATTTTACTGCGTTATTTCATTTCAAACATTAGCAGAAATGTCAGAGAAAAGGGTTCAGCTCACACCAATATCTTACAGGTGTAATTGCCCTGTCTGTAATGCGTTTAGATTAGTTATAATGAAATTACCTTTGACTTGCGTCAGTGTAAATGGGAGCAAAGTGAAGGCCAGAGTTTCCATCTAAGACGGGCTTGTATAAAGCGAGCATAATTCACTTGGCATCTATCAGTCAGTTTAATAAAATACATTAGCTCTTCTTACAGAGCCTGTCACCCTGACGTCAGCTGCATTACTCTGAAATTGGTCCGCAGTCAAAGAATTGGGTCCCAGGCCCCCACTTCTTGCAATAGGTGAGGCCACATCTCAAATACTGCGCTCAGTTTTGGGCCCCTCACTACAAGAAAGACATTGCATTATGGAACATGTCCAGAGGAGAGCAACCAAGCTGGGGAGGAGTCTGGAGCACAAGGCTGATGAGGAGCAGCTGAGGGAACTGGGGTTGTTTAGTCTGGAGAAGAGGAGGCTGAGGGGAGACCTGATCGCCCTCTACAACTGCCTGAGAGGAGGCTGTAGCAAGGTGGGGGTTGGCCTCTGCTCCCTGGTAATGGGTGATAGGACGAGGGGAAATGGTCTGAAGTTGCACCAGGGCAGGTTTAGGTTAGACATTAGGAAAAATTTCTTCCCCAAAAGGGCTGTCAAGCACTGGAAGGGCCTGCCCGGGGAAGTGGTTGAGTCTGCATCCCTGGAGGTATTTAAAAGCCGGGCAGACGAGGTGCTTAGGGACAGGGTTTAGTGGTGGGATGGTAGGGTTAGGGGAACGGTTGGGCTTGATGATCTTAAAGGGCTTTTCCAACCTAAACAATTCTATGATTCTATGATTCAATAGACTTAATTCTGGTTTTCTTATGAAGCTTTATCAGGCTTTATCGATCATCTACCTGAATAAGAACTGAATGAAAGTGTGCTGGAACATCAGGATTTGGCCCTATGGTTAGTCACTCATCTGGATGACCTTGTTATTCCTATTTGCCATTACATAAGTGTGAGCTAAAGGTGGTTTAGGTTGTTTTTCTGGATTTCCTACATGACAACAATCAGTATCTCTTCCCAGCACGCAGCTGCCATCAATTCTTTCTGTCTCAGCTTGTGAATAAGAAGTAAGCAACTCATGGGGCAGGAGAAGAAGTTGCCTGGCTTAATGCTGGGAATCAAGGCAGTGATATGATTCAAATGCCTTCTTATTGTTTTTTGAGTCCTGACATTTCCCAAGTTGCACTATGTACTGCTGCTGCAGAGAAAACAGCAACTAAGATTAAGCTAAGTGGAAAAGTACTGCTGCTTTTCCAATGTCAAAGCCACAGAACCTATGGTAATGCAATCCCTGAAGGAAATCAGAGTGGAAGTGTGAGGCATTTCTTTTCAAAGGTGGGTAAAACGCTGTGAAAGAAGATGAGCTGCTCTCCTTCTGTAAACCATCAAACCCCAGATTATTTGGGTTCATTTTTTCCCCTTTATTTTCCTTAGCCTTACTAAGGGAATGCTGTTTTTACAGTTGTGCAATCCATAGCAATACAGAGAGTTGAGACTGAACCAGTTTGTTCATGCAGTTGGTGACCTTATTTAGACCTGGCCAGAATGATGCGTGTCAAAAAAGGGGTACAAACCCCATAATTGATCCCATGGAATAATCTTTTATCATGGCTTGTTTTGATCTCATTCCCTGGGAAACAGTGAATTGCAAGATGGTAGAGCAGCTTTCTAATCTTATTACGCCTTAGCACAGTTTCTGAGTCACGTGCGGCTTGAGCCCCAGTGCTTGCGTTCACCTTCCAGGAGCTTGAACAAGCTCCATAGCCTTCTCTGCAAAGCATGTCTATACTTCTGCGTGAAGCCTTTGTTCAAACAGAATTTTCCGGCAGGGACAACACATATAGGAGGAATATCAGTTTTTTCATCATTATTGGGTATTGTAGATGCACCAAACCTTGGGCTTAGGAAGACTAAATGTGACCTAGCGATGGTGCCTCCCATCTTACTTGTAAGACAAACCTCCCATCTGATGTCTGGCATTCAGTTGTCCTCAGCTTCCAAATCCTCAGCATATCTCTCCTCATCTTGTTCAGGTGAACAGCTGCAGGCTGCACGTTGGCTGGTGGAAATTAAAATCATTAAGCCTTATCTTCATTTGGAACCATGGAAAAACTGAGGTGTATAAGAGACATGAAAAACAACACTCACATCCTGACTCTCTTGTGCTTAATTATGCTCTTTATCCCCCAGCCCCTCTGTAAGGAGCTCTTAGATCCTATCCACCAGCTTCTCATTTTGACCCAGCTCCACTAAGCTTGCCATGTCTAGCTGACCATCATTTTCCTGTAATGATTTGTGGATTTGTTGGACATTAACGCTTCCCTCAGGTGATATCTGAGCCAGTAAGTTCCTACAGTTTGGGGTAAGAAGGTGGCTGGATACAAAAGAAAGTCCCAGATTTCTGCTGGCACTGACGTGGAACCACTTGGCTGGTGTATTCCAGCAAATTCACATGGGAGGGAGAGGTAATGAATGCCTCAACCCCAGGAAAAACCCTCAGATCAGAGGCCCACCTTATTAAACTGTAGACAGCCAAGCATGACATACAAACCCTTTGGAGATAAGACTTCATGAATTCCACTGCTCTCAGAAGTATTTCATCCT
>NW_009258662.1:1128101-1135578 GCF_000687185.1 Egretta garzetta
GATATTTTCTGTTTTGTGTAACTAGCAGCTTCAGGCAAGAGAAACAACAAAAACTTGAACTGAAGTAAGTAAAACTCCCAGTACCAGCAACGCACTCTTGTATTTTCAAGAAAAGCAGCAATGGTATCAATCCTTCCAAAATGAGACATCAGACATCCAATTTCAAGGCTTCCCTTGCAGAAAATGGGGCATAAGTTTCAGCAGCTGAACAGTCCTTTTGGCCTCAAATTTAATTTACTATGAAGTGATATAAGAGAAGGATAATACGACAGTTGTTGTACTTCTATAGCACTTTTGACAAAGTAAATATATCACTGGCAAACATCATAACCCACATTTTACAGGAGAAACTGTGACCCAGTGATACTAAAATCAAGCACGCAAAACCCTCCACTTTTACCTTACAGTCTCAAAGTTTTGCTGCCAAGAAGGAGAAGAAACTGGAATGATCTATACTCAGTCTACAGTTCAACGCCTTGAAGGACAGCCACGTTGAAGGACATTACAGAGAGGCAGCGGTGCCTCTGAGGGGGCTTTCCACAACGCCCTCCTGCATGTTACAAATCTGAGCCTCCCCACTGTTTGACCAGCACCTTCTTATCCTGCATTTTAATTAAGGCAAAACATCAGTGAGAAAAAGTGTTTCTTTTGGGGAGTTCCTTTAATAAGAAACCATGCAAGACTTTCTGCAATGTGATACCAGAGCAGCAGCATGCTTCAAATGCGCGTAACACCAACAGTGCTATACCTGTCAGGTGTTGCTGCTATGTTTTTTGGCAATGTTTGCTCCATGTTACCTTTGATGGTGCCAGCCAACTCCTTTGGTGATACCATCCTGACCCCTGTCACTGTCCCTTCCTGGGACAGTGTGATGTGCCCAGTCTCAGGACCACAGCTTAAGTGATGGAGAAAGGCTGGCTTTCCCCTCACCCAGAAATGTTACCACCCATCACCCTGGAATTATTCCAGTTTGGTGGGCAAGATGAGCCCTGAAGAATTAATCACTGGCTTGACTCTCAGGCTGGACAAATCTAAAATCTCTGGACATACCCATCAAGCAGCCTTCAAGTTCAGACTGGAAAGTGTCCAAGAGTAAGCAATCTGCAAGATGGCAGTGATGGTAACCCCCAAATATCTGGTGCCGGGAAGTGTTTGTGGGGAGTCAAAGAGTGAGGATGCTCAGAGAGCTACAGGCACTGCAGCTTTAAAGCACTGTGATAAAGAGCTCACTGAAGCACCAAATCTACAGGAACAGACTTAAATCAACTTTATTGTACAGCAGTGTTTTGTGGGCACCGAATAAGGCTGAAGATAGATGTCTTTAATTTTTTCTGTTATTGTCAGCAAGAAGGACAAAATCAGCAAGACAGATACTTGCAGATGAACCCCATAGCTCCATCAACAGTAGTGCAGGGTTTGAGGCAGACACATTAGGACAGAAGATCACTGCATCTTGTAATGTTTCATCAATGATTTTGCAGTCACCAGAAGACCTGACAGTTGATTAAGAGATGTCAGCGCCGCAGAATCGTAATAACCTTACAGAAGTGTGGTCCAGGTGGCTTTTGAAACACAAGGAGGATGGGTCTCTTGGAGATTTGCTTTATGATGTTGCAGGAATTTCAGCTGTCAGTGCACCCAAAAAGCTCCTAGAGATGATGGTGTAAGTAATTAATTTCCAAATGATGCAGCAGAGGTTGTGCAATTCTCATTTAAAGTCTGGTACGGTAATATTAAATGCTCGGCAAGAAAATGAAGTGTAATCTGCTGTACACCTATAACCTGAAATATAATGCAGTAAAATTAACTAAAAAGTTTTATCATCTCTAAAGATGGTGTTGGTGTGACTGATGTAGGGTTTTAACAATTCCCCTATAGGAAAGGCAAGCCCTACCCTTTATGCAACATCATTCTTTTTCCTATGATCTTTGTGAGTTTGGAGAAGAGAAACCTTTCAAGAAGTATCCAGCTCCAGGGATCTGGTGAAAAATTAGGTCAGCACAACTAACAGATATCTGTCACAAACTAACAGATATCTGTCACAGCTGCTGAAGACGACCATTCAGGTGCTGAAGACCATTCAGCTGCTGCTTTTGCTCTCTTTCATCACCCCTTCACTGCTACCCTCCATTCCTCATTCTTCCCCAATTCATCTCCTGTCTTTCCACTGTGTCCCCTCTTCCTTCATCTTTACATTTTACTAATCCCTTCCCCTAAACACATTGATATTTTTAAAATTATAATGACACAACTTAAATTTACAAATCATTGTGCTGTTGTTTTCTGTGTTATATCACCTTTTCCTTCTGAAACTCATGTGTCTCATCTATTTAAATTATAAACTCATCAGGGCAGAGGCCACATTTTAATCTTAGCATAGCGGAGATTTATGTAGCATAATTAAGCAGGGTAATAAAATACACCTCAGTGAAGGTTGAAATGTAAGTTGCGGAATTTACATTGGTTTCATTGCTCTTAAGGTGAGAGGTGAACACCATGATGTCTTTGTCTAACTTCTTGCATAACTTAGACAAGAGGACTTCATGCAGTAAGTCCTGCAGAAACCTACCATTCTGAAAGACCTGCTGATGGACTACTCACCCAGTCCCATCATAACCCGTTCCTACAGAAATTTGTTCTTTCTACTATAATATGCTGAATATGAGCTAGCAATGTGCCCAGGTGGCCAAGAGGGCCAACAGCATCCTGGCTTGTCTCAGGAGTGGTGTGGCCAGCAGGAGCAGGGCAGGGACCGTGCCCCTGTGCTGGGCACTGGGGGGGCCGCCCCTCGACTGCTGGGGTCAGGGTTGGGCCCCTCCCTCCCCGAAGGACCTGGGGGTGCTGGAGCGTGTCCAGAGAAGGGCAGTGGAGCTGGGGAGGGGTCTGGAGCCCCAGGCTGCTGGGGAGCGGCTGGGGGAGCTGGGGGGGTTCAGCCGAAGGGGCTGCCCAGGGAAGGGGTCGAGTCCCCACCCCTGGGGGGATTTAAAAGCCGGGCAGCCGAGGTGCTTAGGGCCAGGGTTTGGGGATGGGATGGCAGGGTTAGGGGAATGGTTGGGCTTGATGATCTTAAAGGGCTTTTCCAACCTAAACAATTCTATGTTTCTATGAAAATTGTGTCTCATGTGTCCTGTTTTAATTTGCCTTGCTCAAGCCTTTAGCCACTTGGTCTTACTGTGCTGGAAGATCTCTGGACCTCTCAACTGCCTTCTATCTGAGGCTGTGTGATGTGAAGAACATTGCAGGCTAAATGAATGGTTAACTCATTACAAGGCCTTTATATGTCACTTCCCCAGCATGCAACAACCTTTTCTGGTGTCCTGGTTATTCACAGAAAATGGGGGCTCATGCTACAACTGGGGAACAGGATGCAGGAGGCAAACTCTTTACATCTCATAACTAATGCATGTGATCTGACAAATCTGGCTATGAATCTCTCTGTGCTTTATCATGGAAGCATAGAATGTTTTGGGTTGGAAGGGACCCCTAGAGGTCACCCAGCCCAACCCCCTTGCAGGGAGCAGGGACACCGCTAACCAGATCAGGTTGCTCACAGCCCTGTCCAACCTGGCCTGGAATGTTTCCAGGGATGGGGCCTCCACCACCTCTCTGGGCAACCCCTGCCAGGGTTTCACCACCCTCATTGTAAAGAATTTCTTCCTTATATCTAGTCCAAATCTACCCTGTTTCAGTTTAAAACCGTTACCCCAGAATCTGGACATGTGATGAGAACAAATATTCATGCTAGATTTGTGTTCTTCTGAAATTCTCCTTATTAGTAGCAAGATGGCCCCAGGGGTCACTGTGGGACACTGTTCCAGGGAGCAGACTGGCCCCACCACAGCCGTGCACATGGGCCCATGAGGGATTATACAAGCCAGCCATAGACCATGGATTCAGCCAGACGATAAGAAAAGAGTCAAAAAGCGCAGAACAGCGAACAGCCTTTGTTGCGAGCTTTTCTCACCAAGGTGAAAAGGAACCAGAGAAGATGTAACACATACTCGCTTTCATTTTTCCAAGGGAAAAAGCAATAAGTGCGTAGCCTTGGGTTATGAACATCTTGATCGCTCAATCACAGTCTCGGCGACTGGCTGCAGTCATTACAAGCTCAGTAAATTTTGGAACCTTTGGAAAACTGTTGCTGCTTTTTCAGTAAGAAACCATTTGTCTGAAGTGGTTTTAGTTCAGTGGATCCAGAAGTTGCCGGGATGTGATGGCAGAAAAAGCCATGGGGGTAGATATATTCCTCAGTGTATTTCTGTCTTCAGCCCTTACAAAGATAATGATCCCTTGCTGCCATGGAGGTAAGAAGGGGCTAGAATATCTCTGAGCATTTTATACCCACCATAGCTTGAAATATAAATCAGCAAAGCTGCAGAATGAAAACAAAATCCAGAGGTTTTTTTTTCCTTTGTTTGGCTTCACACGTTGCCTGCATTTCCAGGCTGCTCCCAGATGCTCAGCTTTCCTTGGGCTGAGGAAGAGCAGTGAATACAGAAAACAGTTCGGAGCCACTAAGGATCACCAGGCTAGCAGCATGGTAAATGGGGCAGGGATGCTGGCCCACACCTGAACCCTCTGTTAATATGGGTCCAGCTCTCTCCTCTGTATGGTCTCCCCATGTGATTTCAGGCATGCGGATGGACCTTGGCAATGCAGCAAAATTCTCTTCTCCAAAATCCCTGCAGGCCCTGTAAGTGCCTGCGTTTTCAGAAGTAGCTATCTCTTGACACATAAAGTTTTCATTTTGCAACTCAGAAGCATCTTTACCCCAGCGGAGTTCCTCACTGCCCTTGTTCTCACTCAGAATGAAGCAATCTTCTGCCTCTCACTTAAAAAAACCCAGTTGTTAAGTTATCCTTTACCCATCCAATGCACACCTGGATGATTGTAAGTGTTGTCTGCTGACTGTCTAAACCCCTGACAAAGGATGAAGTGACCTCCTGTGGTAGCACAGGGGTTAGAGAACTCATCCCTGCCTTGCCTTGAGCAGTGCTTCAAACCCCTTACCTCCTGGGGAACATCCAACCCCATGCTGAAGTCTGTAAAGGCTCAGGAGAGGAAAAGATGTTTTCTTCAGTCCCAGGCTGAAGTTCTTTGAACTGCAAAACTCATCCGAGAAGCTGATCTAATGCTGAGGGCAGTAGCTTACACTCAGCTACCTCGGGCTGGGCTGCCGTCAGCAGCTGAGATAACTCACTGCAAGCTAATTCGGCAGCGTCTACCTGGGCTGCACACACAGCAGCAACTCAGATGTTGGGGTTCAGGAAGGGACTAATGCCATCCGCCTTGTTAAGGAACAACATGGATGTTTCTCTTCTAGCAAGCAAAAACCTGTCCTTCACTTCCATGGAGCTGAACGAACAAAGATCTCTGGACTTCCTGTTTCAACCACCTTACCCAACATTTGATTCACCAGATGACCTCTCCCACAGAAGTACCCCACTGTTTTATCAAAACTCAGAGGCAGAGTAACAGAAATTAGCATTTGTTTCCCTGAGCACATGAGCACAGAGGCATAGAATCACAGAATCCTTTAGGTTGGAAAAGCCCTTTAAGCTCATCAAGCCCAACCATTCCCCTAACCCCGCCATCCCACCACTAAGCCCTGTCACTAGGCACCTTGTCTGCCCAGCTTTTAAATACCTTCAGGGACAGGGACTCGAGCACTTCCCTATGTGCATGCCTTGTTATGCACATAAGCTTTCCCTTTACAATAGCTTCCTAATATATAAATTGTCTAATTTTTGAAAAAAAAAAAAACACATTATTTTCTCTGCAGTGAAATATGCCAGGCTGACATTCCTGGTAGCGAAGATCTCATCCTGCCTGTGTTAATTGGGAGAGCAGAAAGTCAGTGGCATAGACTTTCACCAGGGTCCTGTGTCAAAATGAGCAAAACAAATTAACAAAAAAAAATCAAGACCTGGCATGTAAAATTCCAGTGCTCCAAACTCATGCAGGTATCAAAGGAAAAGAGAGAAAATTCAGGCTGAGAGCGAGGGACGCAGAAAGCCTTGATGAGGGAAGTGGCACTGGGGGCCTGATGAAGGAATGAGTACACTGCCAGCACACAGGAGAGCTTTGAGTTAAACACCACGACCCGACTATCAAAATACAGGCAGGTGGAATTTTAATACAGTAAAACCCAAACACAGAATAATATTCTGCTGGGGATCGTTGTACTGTGCCGCAAGGAGCAAATTTCAGCTTGTCTCTGCTTGAAAATCTTTTACACCCAGAAGACCTTTGGCTACTCATATCTGCATTTGGCATTACAAACTAACATGAATCCTCAGGGATTGCAAAAATCCTTTTAGGCTAACCTTGTCCTACCACATGGAAAAAGGTGGGAGGAGGAGACAGGTTTTTGGAATATGTCCCCAAGACTTGTATTATTGAGTGTGGCTGTAGACCACGTAGATATGCTGTGAGAGCTTTAAATAGCTATCTGGGGGGACAGAGAGTAGGGCAGCATCCGCAATGTGATGCTTAGTGCCAGTTGCAAACCCTGCCTGAGACACAGCAGAAATGCTGGCGTGCTTAGCGCGCAGTATCCCTCCAACTAGCGCTAGTGGTGCTTGGCTCAATAGGTTAAAACAAGAGCCTGGCAGCTTGGTTTCTTTGAAGATCTTGACTCAGGTGACTCCAAAAATCAGCTGGCAGAAAACAGTGGGGTCCTTAGCTGGAGGCATCCGTGTGTGGGTGCGCTACAGAGGACAGACTGGCCCATGTGGGGCCCTGGAGCTGCAGCAAGCAGCCAGCAGTGTGTAAACCTTTGAAGAAGATATGGCCCCCCCCAAAAAAATCCAGGATCAGGAAGGTAAGAGAATTGCTTGGCTGATTTTACAAGGAATAAGGGAGATTGTGATGTGAGGGAAAGGATCTGGATTCTGGAAGCGGTCCATGGTCCCTGCTGTGTTGAGGGAAGGAGCCAGCAGACCTCCAGGCTACCTAATCCTCTGCTGGTTTAGGAGCTGGCTCAGCCTTCCTCCCAGTGACTGTCCAAATACCAACCAGGCCAGGAAAGGGGCTCTGTGGGGCAGGAGGCCACGTTGCAGAGTGAGATTTCATAGGATAGCTTGAGTCATTTAGTAGCATCCCCAACACTGGTCAAGTGGCCGTAGTCCTCTCCCACTTTCCTTCCATCTCCTTCCAGATCATTCCCTGACAGTTCAAGAAATTCCTGTGTTTGCCTTACTGAATCAGTATCAGCATTAGATGCTGAAGCAGGAGATGAGCAGCTGATAAAGTGTCCTAGAGCATTTGCCCAGCTATTCACAGCACACAAGTCCCAAAATGACTTGGGCCAGAAGACAGAATTCCAGATTATAATGAAATATCAGATCCTGAGGTAGTGGACAACTCTACCAGCAGCAAATCCTACACGCTGTCCCGTTCCACGGTGCAGGGTCCTGCTCAAGGGAGACGCAAGCTCAGTACCAACACGCCACACACTCCTGCTAGAGGAGAAAAG
>NW_009258662.1:1135652-1148683 GCF_000687185.1 Egretta garzetta
GAATACTGAATGGCCTGAGCCAAATTGTGGCCAGATGGTCCCAATCAGCGGTTGTTTATACCAAGACCTGTGAGAGCAGGTCAGTCAAGCCCCCCTGACCCTAATATTGTCTGTAGAAAAATAATCAATTTACAAGGCCAGGGCTACTGACCTGTTAGCCCTGTTTGTTGATCCAAGACATAATGGCTCAATAACTTTAATTATTAAAGCCAGTAGAGACAACCATTGATCCTCCCACTTAGTGCCATCTCTCTGGCCTAGATCCCAGGGGCTTAGAGCAAGGGCGTTTGCAGGGAAAGCGAGAGAACAAACCACCTCGAATGGCTGGACCACGTATTGAAAGTCTGGCTCCCTACAGTCCATCCATTACACCTCCTCAGAGCAATCAAGGGATGACCCTTCCCTGAAAACACGAGTCTCTACTTTTAAGCTAACAAGACATTGAAAAGACCACTTATAGAGTTGACCCAGATCATCTTTTCTCTCCAACAGTTCAAAAAGCAATCGGTGTAAAGGACATTAATCGAGTTGGCGCCAAGAGGTAATTGAAGACAGTAATTACTCAGTTTTTATAGAGCTGGAAATGTAATAAGGATTTTAAGAAAGTAATAACTGAAGCTTTCTGCAGAGAGATCCCCTGGTGCATACAGTTTAGCTAAGGGCCTATCTTTTTGAAAATACATTTTCTTGTAGTTATTACATCACTGTCTTGCTGGGACATCTCTCCTGAGCCTTTGTAAATGTAATGGGCTTTGCTCAATCTGAATACGCTGTCTCTCTGCATTCTAAGTTACTGTGTCAGATTGACACATCTAATGCAGCAATAATGCAGGAAACAGAAAACACCCACGTTTATATGCTTTCCCTTCTCCCAGCTCCTGGCTTCCCTGTTCAAACCTGGCAGATTTCTATCAGCCATCCAATTTTTTGTTCTGCTTTGGAAGCCACGACAAAAAGGATCTGATGATTAAATTTCCCAAAGGCACATTCAACTCACATGGCAGATCCTAGGCTTCGTGGTCAAAAGTTGATGCAAATTTTCCCAGCAGACTCAAAGGGCATTTAATCTTGCTGGGCATTTGCTTGCTTAAATCACAAGACCCTGAAATGGAAAGGAAAACTGATGAAATGGCAAATTTATCTTCACTTAAACCTGATGAAATTTGGCAAAAGCTGCCCCTTTATGCAGAGTACCCTGAGTTCAGCTGAGATGCTGATCCAGTCATCTGCCGCTTCCTGGGACATCTTCAGGATCCATCCCACGTCACCTCAAGTGCAAGACTCCTGGGTCCTCTTCCTTACTTGGGTACTGATGTCTTATGAGCTCTGAAGCAAGAACCTACATCGCCCCATGCATTTGTTTCTCCACTCTTACTTACTTTTGTCTGAATTATCTACTCAATTCTTTGGGACCGGACTTCTCTCTTGCTGTGAACCTGTACTGCCTGCACCAGTCCGTAACTAGGTTGGATGGATGAGTTGTTCCTCCACGTGATTGTTGGAAGAGCAAAGAAAGCAATCTGGCTCCCCTCACCACAAGCCAGTCTGTAACTTTTTGGGGGGCAGAACTCATATTCCACTGATGAGGTCCGGTCAAACAGACAGGTGGACATGCTTGATGTCCATCATGGTGACAAGAATGGACACCCAAATGAAATGAATGTTTGATCCTGTCTCTCATGCTCTCTCTCCACAACATTTTACCCCTGCTAAAATCACATTATCTAGTAAAATATGATGGTTTGGATGAGTTCCTTGGAAGATGAAGGTCCAAAACCAGGATATTTTAAATACAATATAAACCTCAAACTGAAATCTTAGATTTTCAGAGTACCTACCCAGACAATAACTGCCTCAGAGGTTCAACGTGTTTCTTAGTTATGACCAGTTTGGCACATTTGTTGTGTATTTACACAGTGCTTAAGGTTTAGTATGAGTGGACCCTCATCCGTAACTGTTGTCTGCACTGAAAGTAATAAAAGCCATAACTCAGTCTTTCAGCCTGATTTCAAAACCAAAATCCACTGTTGGCAGCTAGAAATATTGAGTGGAAACTTGTATTTTCATGAGATAAAAGCCATGTAGAATGTGCTGAGCTCAGTTACTACTTCCTTATAGACCACACCAGCAAGAGTCAGATCCAAGGTGTCAGGGATGGCGTGTGACAACAAGAGAAGTGTTGCCCTTAATAGTACCTTCAAAAAGTCCAGACTTGTCCCTTGAGTTACCTATGGAGACCGTAAACTCTTCAAGGCAAGTAGCAAATGTGTTTTGAGTTTGTACAGGGCTTGTTTGTACAATGCTGCTGACACAACTAGGTATTGCTGTAAGAAGCAGAAGCATCGGTCTTGCCTGAATCATCTACAGCTGATGGGTGTAAGTAGGGGGAGGTGGTGAAAAGATGATGTGATGCCCCAGGCCCATAGACTCAAGCTCATTATTTGTTATGTTCCTATATTACACTGTCACTACAAACATTTTGGTGAAGAGCTGATGATTGCATTAATGACAATCATGCCATCCAGCTCACTACAAGAAGTACATTGAGGGGCTGGAGCGTGTCCAGAGAAGGGCAATGAAGATGGGGAAGGGTGTGGAGCACAAGGCTGATGGGGAGCATCTGAGGGAGCTGGGGGTGTTCAGCCTGGAAGAAAAGGAGACTGAGGGAAGACCTTATCACTCCCTACAACTGCCTGGACAGAAGGTTGTAGTGAGGTGGGGGTTGGTCTCTTCTCCTAAGTAACAAGCGATAGGACAAGAGGAAATGGCCTTAAGTTGTGCCAGGGCAGGTTTAGGTTGGACATCAGAAAAAATGTCTTCCATGAAAGGGTTGTCAAGCACTGGAAGGGGCTGCCCAGGGAAGTGGTTGAGTCCCCATCCCTGGAGGTATTTAAAAGCCGGGTAGACGAGGTGCTTAGGGACAGTGTTTAGTGGTGGAATAGCAGTGTTAGGTTAACGGTTGGACTTGATGATCTCAAAGGTCTTTTCCAACCTAAACGATTCTACGATGAACCCTTACACTGGGTGGACTGTGGCACCCACAAAGTCTTACTGCCTAACACAAATTGCCAAGAGCTGAGGGGCGTGCGTCACACCAGGGCTGCTTTGGGGGCGGTTGGTACCAGTGTTCCCTTGTCTGATTCCTAAGGATGCAACTGAAAGTGTTGCCTTTATCCCTCCTCTCTACTCGTGCACAGGGTCTAATTCCTCCCCCACATGACAGCATCAGAAGTTTTTCTGCTGTATCTGATACTGAGACTCGGCAGTGCCCTGCTTCTTTTACAATGTTTTAATATATATCCCAGCTACATCTGCATTCAAACATTCTGGTCTGGGAGGAGAGATTCCATCATGCTGGGAGGTAGCTGCAAGAGGAAGCCCAAGTCTGACGACATCATTTGGGTTATGTCTGGTTCTGGCTCTCCTCCAAGTGCAGACAGCTCATTACTAGCAAAGGACTTTTATCCTGCAGGGTTTAGTGGCTCTCTGGCTCAGTCTTTTGACAAAACTTCATTTCATGACAAGTCTATCCCAAGTACCTTTTTCCTAACTAGGACCATTCCTTCCGGAGAGAGAAATCTTCCATGCTGTTTGCTAGGATGGCATCCACCTGGACTACTTCTTAAATGGCTCTGCTCTTGCCTCTTCCCTGCCACACAGCCAGCAAAATTCTCTGGAGCTCCAGGAAGAGAAAATTGCATTTGAATGAATCGCCTGTGGTTCTAGATGCAGAGCTTCCCAGCATTTTCTGCATCTCATAACTCATCTCTGAATTCACTTGTTCATCTCATTAGTTTTGATTAAAATTTGGTGGGGGATTCTAAGACCTTCTATTGACCCATTCTGGTATATGCTGGAAATTTATTCAGGTCAATTAGACATCTGCCGGTTTCATATCCAAAGGCCATGACATATGTTTGCTCAACAGGGTATGGCAACAAGGAGAAGCTGAATTTGCATCCTGAGCAAGGTGGCACAACGGTGTATCAATATCGTTTTTTAATGAGATTTGCTGGCTTTCGCAGACTTGAAAAAGTGTGAATTTTTGCTAAAATGTCAACAAATGCCAGTCAAAGAAAATTCTGTATCATGCCTGAATGCAAAAGACACAGAGGGATGCAGTGAGTCATTTTCATTGGCATGTTAACTCCAAGAATTACATCGGCTTGCATTTGGCTACACTCGCCTAAGCTAAAAGCCCCTTTCTGCTCCTCTGTCAATACTTTTTGCCCCCTGCAGAGGGAAGTTCTGGCTTTAGGAGACCCATTTCCCCAATATGCATCATATTCATGTCAGTCCACATTTTTTGAAGATGTAGGCTTCAAGTGAACCGCTAACTGCAAGACATCAGTGAAATATGTGGGTGCCCAGAATATGTGGTGGCAGAGCCGGGAAGAGAATCCAGAAGTCCTGAGTGCCCCATAGCACAGGGACTCTCCTGCTTACTTAGATGTATAAAGTAAATGCAAACATACACACATTCTGTAGCTATGCATGTTAAAGATGTAAAAATATACAGCAAATTAATCCAGCTCCTTCAAAAACATATTGGCCTTTTCATTCATTGGGATTTTGGACAGTGGCTACTGTCCGACTGGTGTGAATCTTTCCAGTATTTCTAGTTCATTTGGTCTAAAATGTAGTTTCTTCACCAGTTTAGCTGAGTAGCCCTTCTTTGCCAGTTGTCCCAAATGGAGAGTATTGTACACATTTTACATAATTAGCTAATTTAACCAGCTAATTTAACATTAATAGCAAATCTGTGAGTTGAATGCCAGCAAATGAACTCATTAAAGAGAAAAGAACTCGTGCTTTCTCCTTTCTTTTTTTTTTTTCCCCCTTTAGTTTTGCACTCTTAGCAAGATGCTCAGGGGAAATTAGGATTTCAGGGAAATTCAGATGATCAAATAAAAAGGGTTTTATTGATGAATTCAAAGGATGCATCAGAATGTCAAAAAGCTTTTACAGAAAGACACCAGCCTCATCTCTCCTGTTTAGGAAGGACCCGAGGCTAGAGGACCCCACACAAGCTTTTTTTAATTTATTCTCATTTGTGCTATGAGGGTCTCATGGTCTCCTCAAGTGCTGCACACCCCAAGTGACTTCTTGAGCCCTGAAGCATGCTGTGAACATCGATTATTTGAGAAACCTATTTGAGTATGGCAGCATGACAGCAGTTTTGGCCGTTTGATTTCATCCCTCTGGCCTGTTTTGCCCCTCTGTTATCAGCTGAACAACTCACGGTGCTCAGATGGAGCAGGAGTCTTGCCAGGAGGGAGCTCTGCTCCACCACCCTTCTCCTTTCCAGCTCCAAGAAGAAGCCGTTTCAGATAGTACTTCAAGTCTGCCTTTCTCACACACCCTTCTTCTCTCATGTCCCAGCTCACATTTTTCCCACCTCTATGTTCCACACCTCCCACCACTCGAATAGTGGAAGACAGCAAGGGGGCATATGGGACACTGTATGAGGGTACGCTAGCTGAGGGTATTGGGAGAAGAAAAAGGATGGAGAGCAAGAGTTCTGGGAAATAAGAAAGCGGGGACTTGGGGAGCCATGGGACAAGATGATGGGAACAACCTCCATTACTCACCATAATCTCATAATTCATTGTGAAGAAGCCACTTGTTATAAAATTAAGCATTGTGCAACCCTTCAGAGGCCCTCACAATAGTCTGGCTAAGGACACAAGGATGTAATCATCTACTCAGCCAAAGTCCTCCAATAATGCTTCATTACTTCAGATACTGGGGTTGGACCAGATGACCACCAGAGGTCCCTTCCAACCTCAAGCATTCTGTGAGTCTGTGATTTCCTCTGTTTTGCTGGTGTCTGTAAAATGGAGGTAATAATACAAGGGATAAGTATGAATCTGTGGGTTAAACATTGAGATACGCAAGCAGACCAGCCATGGAGTGTGAAAACTCTCTATTATCTCTAGATACAAGCTCTGCACCTGAATTGTGTCTGGATGGACACACTGCAGTTGCGTTGGCATGAAGGTGTGTTATCTTCTAAGGAACTAAGGCACTCCTGGAGGTGCCTTGGGTGAGAAAACATGCAAAAGGTTTAGGGATCTCAGGAGGACACGTATGAATGGAGGGTTGGAAGGAGAGGGCGGGTCTCTATCTCACTCCATCATGGGGTTAACAAAGCATGGCCAGCATGCTCACACCAACAGCCTCTCGGGAAGATGGTCATCCAGCAGGAAGTGGCACCTGGTAGATACCACGCTTCGCTTCTCTCAAAAGCTGACCCCAGTCATACCTTGTTACTTCAGCTGGTGATTCCTCCCTTGTTTAGAATAGTATTGGAATATCCTTGCACAACTTTGAAGCTAAATTAATCCTTGGCTCAGTGTATGTGTGTGTATGAATAATAGATTTTCTGTGCTAAAACTATCAAAGGCTCTGGCAGGCAGCTGCTCGGCTCCCTTGGGCAAATATCCTAGAAAGGAGCTGCAGCACCAGACCAGATTTGCATGTTTGATGCATTGCTGTGTCTCAGTTTAAAAGGAGGCAATCTGTTGGGTCTTCGTTCATTGCATGCCTATTGAAGCCTAGGCGCTGGACTGCAGCACAGTAGCAAGGATGGATTTTTTTCGAGACGCGGAGAAAATTTTCTCTCCCAGGAGTGCAATTTGTATCTTGATTAATCTAAAAGTTTGGGGGGTTTATGCTGAGGGGTGCAGGGGGGATTTTTTAAGAAGCGTGGGTAACAGTAAAGAGGAAAGGAAGGCATCCGCTGGAATCCCTTTCATACCGGAAAATCAGCTATGCTGTAGGCAAATGCTGTGCCTCAGCGGAGCAGAGACAATTTCAGGTAATTAATGTTCTTCCTTTACCAGTACTGGGAAAATCACGGACTTTAGCGGGAGATTTATACAACTTTCTGTCAAAGCTTAAAGCAGCTGTGGAAAGGGGGTGATTCATAAGGGAAAGTTCAGAATCTGCGCACAGGAGCTAAGCCCCGAGTCAAGGATGCTGAGTTGCAGCTGATGAGGTTTAAGCCATTTTCCTCCATCGGTTGTGAGTTGTTCCAGCCATTTTTCTTATTCTGACTCAGACATCCTGCTAACAAACCCATGTTTGGCAAATAGATGCAGTAAATCCCTCACATACACACCCAAATAGTAAGGAAGTGAACCCTGCTTTGCAGATCCAAAAATGCGTGACTCCCCTGGCTGACAGCGGTGGAAGTAATAAATTTTTTGTCATCTCTGTGGACAGCTTCATCAGCCAAGAAAGTTTCATTGTGGAGGTCAGAAGGTAAGAACTGCCAAAAGTCAAGCTGAGATAGACCCACTCACGGAAATGAACCCAGATATCAAAAAGTCCCTATGAGGTGGACTTGCTGCGGCATAAGGATTTAGGCTGAAGATCAACAAGATTTCCCTACCTGCTCCAAACACACAGACTGAAGAAATAGTTTGTCTAAGTAAAACAATTTGTGTAAGAAAAATGATTTTGATTACAAAATCCTCTTTCAGCCAGCCTGTCCCAGGCGTACAGTCCTTGCTCCATCTCACTTGCCATCAGAACTCACTCTGGGTGTTTTCATAGAATCATAGAATGCTTTGGGTTAGAAGGGACTTTTAGAGGTCATCTAGTCCAACTTCTTCAACTCGATCAGGTTGCTCAGAGCCCCGTCCAATCTGGCCTTTAAAAATTTTAGAATAATGATCCTTCTGCAGTTTTCATCTGCTTGCATTTCAGAACAACATACCCAGCCCCTCTCCCAGGCCCAGAACTGCCAGTTGGCTCTGTTTAAGTACGTGGTAGACTGGTCCT
The DNA here is from genome assembly GCF_000687185.1 of Egretta garzetta. Lineage (NCBI taxonomy): Eukaryota > Metazoa > Chordata > Aves > Pelecaniformes > Ardeidae > Egretta > Egretta garzetta. Next base: position 1,143,441 of record NW_009258662.1, read on the forward strand.
CGCACTTCTGCTCTTGTCCTTTGTGCTGTCTCTCAATGCAAAGTCTTTGGTCTTGCAAAGTCCCTGGTCCTGCAAAGGATGCTCTAGAGGCATCCTGCAAGAAGTGCAGAAAAAGACAGAAGATGTTAATATTGTGGTTTCTACAGCTTCCTAGATTCTAATATAAAGAATTGAATTCCTGTCCTCCACCTTCTAATGTGTTGTCCATCTTACATTGGGGGAGAAGATTATGAGATTATGATGTCCATCTTACAGTGGGAGAAGAACTTCTAGGCCCTTCGAAGATGAAAATTCATGGATGTCTTAAGTCTGTTTATTAGCATCTGTCTACAAATTGTTCATCTCTGTGGTTACCTGATGAAATAGCTGAGGAGACTTTGGCAACGCCATCCCGTAAGACCATTACTATGCATTTGCCTGTAACAGATTCTGGGTATTCTTTCCAAACTCAGCAAACAGTATTGTTTCTGCCATGAAAATCCTTCAGCCTGAGACAGATAAACAGGGAGAGGACATGGACATGGCATGTAGTAAAACCCACTACTGAGGGTACTGGTTGACAGCTGGCTGAATATGAGCCAGCAGTGTGCCCAGGTGGCCAAGAAGGCCAATGGCATCCTGGCTTGTATCAGGAATAGTGTGGCCTGCAGGAGTAGGGCAGTGATCTCTGCCCCTCAAATACTATGTTCAGTGTTGGGCCCCTCACTACAAGAAAGATGTTGCATTGCTGGAACATGTCCAGAGGAGAGCAACCAAGCTGGGGAGGGGTCTGGCGCACAAGTCATACGAGGAACAGCTGAGGGACCTGGGGTTATTTAAGTCTGGAGCAGAGGAGGCTGAGGGGAGACCTCATCACTCTCTACAACTACCCAAAAGGAGGCTGTAGTGAGGTGGGGGTCGGCCTCTTCTCCCTGGTAACAGGCAATAGGACGAGGGGAAATGGTCTGAAGTTGCATCAGGGCAGGTTAGGTTGGACTTTAGGAAAAATTTCTTCCCCAAAAGGGCTGTCAAGCACTGGAGGGGGTTGCCGAGGGAAGGGGTTGAGTCCCTATCCCTGGAGGGATTTAAAAGCCGGGCAGACAAGGTGCTTAAGGACGTGGTTTGGTGGTGGGATGTCAGGGTTAAGGGAATGTTTGGGCTTGATGATCTTCAAGGTCTTTTCCAACCTAAACAACTCTATGGTTCTATGATTCTATTTAAGGAAAGCTTCTCTATTATCCCTCTCTGTTCCCAGTTTTTTGTTAAATCAGTGTTAGTAGATCTCTCAGCTTTGTTGTCCTCAACTAAATCACATTTCCTCCAGTGACAGCTCTGTATGGTTTCTTCTGGAAGTGGTCTAGGGCCTCATGATTGCAGTTCACCCTACCTGAAGCTGGCACTGCTCAGTACTGAAGATGATTTCTAAGTAGGTGCTAAATGCTCCCAGAAGCTCCTTATGCACAGGGCAGTCTTTCTAATGTTGCTTCAAGAGAGGACAGTTTGCTTGCGAGGGATATAGGATGATAAAATGGTACGACAGATGGAGACGAGGCTGATATGGAATGGCTAGGTTAAGATTTGGTTTTAGGACTCTTGACTTTTGCTTAGCAGAACATCCACAAAACGTGCATGAGCAAGGGCAGGAGGTGAAGGTGAGCCTACTGAGTGGAGATGGAGAAGTGGATTTTGTTTTCATGTCTATTTGTGTGAATCCCTTGTTCTTGACAAGAACATTGAGTATTAGATGAGTGCATCCAGACTTTGATCTGAAAACAGAAATAATCTCTTTATGGACTTTTATACTGGGGCAAGAGAGCTGGCTGAGGCAGAGGCAAATGGTCCCTGTACCTGTTCTAGGACTAACCCAACAGTGCTGTTGGTTATGACTGACATGCCTTCCATCGTTACAGATGTAAAGTTTACAACCAACTTTTCAACAAAACATCTATGTTTTTTCTTAACAAGAGGAGAAAAGGAAAACATTTACTTTTGTAGCTCATACGGTATCATCAGCTAGAAGACCTGTGAAGGTGCCTATGGATATTCATAGGTTACCTCGTCTACTGTTCAAAAGCATCGCTATTCTGTATGTGAGAAATCTCTTCCTCTGGACTACAGCTCCACTTCCAACTTGTCTGACCTTTGTATCTGCAGCTCGATGAGTTAAATCAGCGTCACGGCCATGGAGTTGTGAGGTTGCTTTGACAGAAGCACAGAGACACCGTCAGTTCTGGGTTCCATGCCTGAGGATCCCACCGCTCCCTTCAGATGCGATCTGCACGCCTTTCACTTGCAACACCTCAGAGCAGCGGAGAGAGCAAATGGCGGGGGATTTGGCTCTCCAAGGGGCACAGGGGATTGTTTTGTGCAGGGTGCAATCCTACGGGTGGCAGAAGGATGAACCAAAAGGCCAGGCAGAGTCTTTTCCATCTACCACCTGTGATTTACAAAGCCATTGCTGGGGGCAGCTATCAAAACCCAAACAAATCCCGAGTGCCCTCCAAACAAGAGGCTAATTTAATTTTAAATTGATTTGCACTCTTGGTACAAGACACTTGGTTTTGTAACGCTCAGCAGTAGCATAAAAATAAAAAGAGCATCTAACACTGATTAACATCTGAGTCATGGATTGCTGGGATATGTTACGCCAGCTGAATTTAGCTATTCAACTGGCAGGGTAACTCCTCTACGATATCAAACTTCCCTGGCGTAATGTACCACTCGTTCATTCATTTGTGCATATGCTCGGCACATGGTCCCAGAGCTTGCATGATGATTTTGCCATAGATAAAAGGCACACTGACTTTTCCTCAATAAGATGCGCATTGTTATTTGACAAGAACAATGTGCTCGAAGAACGGGCTCACAATAGCTTCTATCAATCAAGCACTCTGTGGAAAATCAAAAATGACAATGAAACCTGCAGCATTAAATAACCCCCGGTGCTGGAAATTAATCAGGAATCTGGTGTGCTTGAAAAGCAAATGTGTTTTTAATAAATTGGATTTGAGTATCACTTACAAGCCCTGGATTAGCAGCTGAGTGGAGACTGGTTTGATTTGCACTGATAAACTCCAGGGGAGCTTGCCCACGTACGTAGTCAACCCATTGATGTCACCATCAGCCTGCTGGGCTTGGTGACATTTAAGCAATGTGGACACTATTCTTTTTAGCACATACAGAATACATGCTTATAAAAAAAAACCCAAACCCAACTCTCTGATCCTGCTCCCAGCTATCCCCAAACAATCCAAGGGTTAACAACAACCTCTGAAAAGAAAAGACGCCCTGACACGTAACGGTTCGCCCCTTGAGGAAAAGATGAAAGAGAATGAAGAGCGTGTGACAGAAATTAGCAGTGTCACCGGCTGTCTGAGTGGAAGAAACTTGGGTGTGACATGAAAAGGGAGGGGTAAGACCTCTCCAGAGATAGCACCGAAGGTAAATGACTCCACTATTTTTAAGTGCTCACTATAAAGCTACTATTAGCTCACTCTTCGAGCGAGACAGGGACAAGTAACCACTGGTTTAGTAACTTTTCCTTTTTGTTGCTAGATTTCCGAAGCCCAAAATGAGAAAAAAAATGTTCATTCTATTCATCTTCAGCAAATTTGCTACCTACCTGCAGCAGAGTCTCTTCCCCCTTCCCCCCCATCCTTCCATTCTGATAAAACCAGATCATTTCAGAGAATCCCTTGGTTACCAGAGTATGGACTGAATCCCCTCTCACCATGTTCTTGCTTAAAAAAACCACTCACTGAGGTCAGGAAAAGCACTGAATATCATTCCTGGGATTTGGCTTTTGAAATAAGCACCTGTGAGAAGAATTTCAGCTATGGAGGGTTAGAGTTTTAACAGCACAAAACATAGGAAGTTAGCCTGGTATTTGGGGGAGCTTTGAGCTTTTTATTTATTCCACTGACTGACGTCTCCTCTTAAGGGACAAAAAATTCAGAAGATGACTGCACCTCGGATTTATAATCTATTTAATGATGACAGAAATATGCAGAAAACCAAAAAGCCTATGGAGAGCAGAGTGAGATTGCCAGTTGTTTCCCAGCCCGTGAGCGCAGGGGGACAGAACTGCAAGGCGACAAATTCAAAGGTCAGGTAGAAAGGTATTTTAGCAAAGATTTCTTGGTCAATCTGAAGATCTCACTGCCACAGGATAGTGCTGAGGCCTGGAGATTTGGAGGACACAAACCAAATGTGCAGATACTATTTTGTCAAATTAAAATAGGCGGTTGCATGTCGTGGTTTAACCCCAGCTGGAAACTCAGCCCCACGCAGCCGCTCGCTCACTCCCCCCACAATGGGATGGGGGAGAGAATCAGAAGAGTAAAAGTGAGAAAGCTTGTGGGTTGAGATAAAGACAGTTCAACAGGGAAAGCAAAAGCCACGTGTGCAAGCAAAGCAGAACAAGGAATTCATTCCCTGCTTCCCATGGGCAGGCGGGTGCTCAACCATCCCCAGGACAGCAGGGCTCCATCACGCCTCACGGTGACTTGGGAAGACAAACGCCATCGCTCCCAACGTCCCCCCCTTCCTTCTTCTTCCCCCAGCTTTATATTCTGAGCATGATGCCATATGGTACGGAATAGCCCTTGGGCCAGTTGGGGTCAGCTGTCCTGGCTGTGCCCCCTCCCAGCTTCTCGTGCCCCCGGCAGAGCTGAGAGCTGAGAAGTCCTTGGCCAGCCTAAGCACTACCCAGCAACAACTAAACCGTCAGGGTGTTATCAACATTCTTCTGGTACCAAATCCAAAACACAGCACCGAGCCAGCTACTAGGCAGAAAACTCTGTCCCAGCTGAAACCAGGACATTGCAATAAACGCACATTTCCAAAAGAGCTCAGAAAAGATCACGTATCTTCAAGCCTCAAGGTATAAACCACATCTTGACTCTCAGAGGCTGGGAACAAACTCACCCCATGACTTCTAACAGTTCACAGCTGAGCCACCTGGGAGTCAAGTGGCACTGGCTGCCCTCAAAGACAGAGTCAGGAATTACACAGCCCACTGGTCTGGTCATCTATGAACATCCCCGCGTGCCTATCAAAGACTTCTGATCTGCATAGGAAGCTCATTCTTTTTCAGGATGGTCGCCTCCAGCATCATTAGATGCAAGAGCAGGTACATTATGTGAGTTGGTCTCATCTGTAACCAAATTCCCATTGACTTCAATGGGAAATATCTAGCCCACATAGGATTAGCAAACTTAAAAAAAAAAAAAAAAAAAAAAAAACACAAGATGGGGGGTTTAAAT
>NW_009258662.1:1148757-1169847 GCF_000687185.1 Egretta garzetta
AAAAATAAAAAAAAAAAAAAAAAAAAAAAAAAAGCAGCACAAGATGGAGTGTTTAAATCCCACTGATCTCAGCCAGGGCTGTAAGCATATCAGGAGAGAAACTGCTGGACCCTTAGCTTCCGTGGTTTCTTGTCCAGCCCAGTCGATCTCATGCATCCTGGGCTCTGCTCTTCTCTACAATTAGCCTGATAATTAAGAAATAACAGCATAATATAAATGGATAGTTGCTGGCTAGCACCGTTAACATCAGGGATAAATTGAGCAGTAATCTGCAAAGGATGTTATTGCTATTATAAAAATAAAGATCTGTCTCCCCAGCCAATCAATTCAGCAGATATATACCAACAATCAAATTGTTAAAAATGACTTCTATAAATTACCCAGTCTTCCATCTAATGGAGCCAGAAACAGCTGTGAGACAATTTAGAGCTGATATAACCATACGTCGGGAGCGCTTTTTCATCCTGATGTCTTTCTGTTCTCTTCAAAGCTGTTGTACTGTTGCAGGCATCTTTGTTTAATGCACCCATGTGAAAACAGACTGTATTTCACACCATGGGTTAGCAAAGTAATTTTGGCAGAAATGCTCAAGAATATATGCATTTAATACGGGTGGAATAATTCAATTTCCTCCCTATTATTTCAGCTATGCAGTTACAATCTCCTTAATTCTTCATTAAACCCTCTGGGCTTGGGGGATGTTGCCGTGTTTTATGATCTGCCATACTTCTTTCAAATGAACACGGAAAGACACACAGAGGACCAGTTATAATCATGTATTTTTTAGTCAGATATACTAGTGATTTCAGCTAAATCAGAGCAATTTAGCACCTTGCTTTGGTCGTGGCAGCGCTAGCTACGTGGCGTGTTCACGCTGCTGACTGCTGGCACTTGGGCTTAATCACGGAGCGTGTAATGGGATTTATGGGTGGCATGCTCTTCCTTTTGCAACTTTACCCTGGCCGTGCCCCAGCTGGAAGCCACCAAGTGGCACTTCTCTGCCTGCAAGTTACTATCAGTGTGGTAGGTCTTGGAAGGGACAAGGTGAAATGAATATTGTCCATGATGGCTGCTTTATGGAGTCCTTACTGAAACAAATGAGGAAAATCCTGGCTGGGGAGGGTCAAGACCTTCCCGTTGCCCAGGTGGAGCAGTTTGCAGGGTAGGGGCTTACATCTTGAGCAATCTGCTCCTGTGAGTTGCAGGGGAAAGGAGCTGGTGGCCACTCAGTTGGGTTTACCCAGTCCCTGGAGAGCACGTTGACCACTGTTGTCAAAGAAGCCCTCATTAAATTCATACCCTTCTTCTCAAGGCCCTGGTTCTCCCTGGCTGTCAAATGACTGTTGCTTTTTGGTGCACACAGAAGACGACAGATAATTTTTCTGTCTGGGCACAATGTATGATAATCTAGGTTCTCTAAATGAAATTTGGACCGCGAGTTTTTGCTTTCTCTTGGCTTCTGCAACTTGGTGTCACTGTGACCTCTCTGGGTGCTCTCTGAGTATCTCTCTCCACAGCTAACCCCTTCTTCCTCCCACTTTTCCCAATATTTTGGAATCCTTCTGCTGTTTTTTTTTACCCATCAACTGGTAGTTTTGGTCTAAGGCAGGTTTGAAACTGTCCTGTACATCAATGGGTTGCTGGGCTCTGTCACCCGTTCTCCAGTCCAGATCTTCTGACTTACATCTTCCACCATCTTGCTGAGGTCTCAATTTGCATATTATTTCATCTGGGGAGCACAAATTGGGTGACTTATTTATGTGCTTTGGCAGACCTGATTTCATAGTTGGGGCCATGTTTATTCCATCATTCATTTTCACCTTTCACTAATCTGCAGTTGTTTACAACTTTACTTGAATTTCCACTGGGGCACTTCAGAAACCGTAGAATTCAGACCAAGCTTCCCAAAGGACTCACTTTCCACTAAACTCTTTTTTTTTTACCTCTGTTAATTAATACACTTAATAACACCATTCTTTTTCTTGCATTCTGGCTGATTAAACTGAAGATCATGTTTGACTTCCCTCTTCTCCCCTATTCTACTTAATGCTACAAAATTCCACCCCTCCCTTATTTTTCCTGACAGCTAAATTACCTCCCCACCTCTCCTAAATCAATATGCCATCACCTGTCTTTGCTCCATCAATCCCTAAAATTTTGCTATCGCAGCCCTGATGACAAGGCAGATGCTATTCCTGGGACAAAGTCTGTTGAGATACGCAACCGATGCTGAGCAACTAATTAGTCAGAAGCATCCTGGTCCGTGTCCCGTATTGCCCAGACCTCCTAGACATGCTGAGACGCTTCACTTGCTTTCCACGACTTCCGAGGAAGTCAAAGGCTACAGAGCAGGTTACGCTGTGCTTAATTTTCTGATTCTGCTTGGTATTCACAGCCAGGGAAAAGCAATCCTGTAATGGATTACTGATTTCATTCTAAGTGTCCCAGGTGCATCTATTTTGGGCAAGGTACATCTCTGTTCTGCAAAACACTCAGTGCCTTGTTTTATGACTGGGAGAGTGACAAATGGTAGTAATAATTTCAGATGTCAACTGGCAGAAAGCAGCAGCTCCTCCACGCACTCAGTCCAGATACAGTCAGTTATCTCTGAGTGTAGGAGGTGTTTCATACTTAATTCCACCTGGACCACGTTGTTCCCAGAACTGTATTTGCTGCTTCCACAAGTGGGTAATTTAAGTAATAACGATGTAACCTAGACAATCTGCCTTGCGACCATTTTAGTCTGTGTTTCTGCCTTTTTCTTTTTTTTTTTTTTTTTTTTTGGTCCAACTTTTCTAACACGTCTCCCCATCAAAGACGTCTTTCTCGGAGGCACGCCAAGAACAGCTGGAAGTGGATCAGAAGTGTCGGTGGTGTCCTGTTGCCATTAGGCCAGCACAGCGGGTGTACTCTACATGGACATGCTTGATATATTCAGGAAATCAGCAGGTGCACCATACACGAACATAGCTTTAACTTCCAGTAGCAACCAAGCAGTTAAGATACCCAGAATTATAGTGATATAATAAATCAGATGAAATGAGGAGAGGGAGGAGGAAGACCAGCAACATTCCCATTCGTTGTGTTGATACTGAGCCAAGGTAATACTGGTTTTGATATCGTATTTGGTAATAGTATTCTGCAATGTATAGCCAGATACTAAAGAGCCCAATGATGCGAGTACTTATTTGCATTGGCTGACTTGTCTCTCTTGTCTCCATGGGCAGCGGAGAGAGGCTGGCTTCTCTGAGGGCATTGCTGAGCAGTAGCTTAAGTTAGGTGCTTTCAGTCACGCACTAGAAAAGAAACTTCTCCTCCTTTGCAGAAGAACCCCAAGATTAGCTTCACAGCTTGTCTGGTTTAACGTGGGGATGCGATACCTCGCACGGAATCGGTTGCTAGCACAGCCACTGTAAGCGTGGTCTGGTCGAAATAGAGACGCGTCTGTGTGCAAAGTTAAGCACTCCAGTGCCTAATGAAGTGCTCCGTGTCATAACATGTCATGTTAGATACCGTTATGAGCTAGGCTGATGTGATCCAACCTAACAGACTGTGTTACCCTAATGCTACACGCTGGGAACATGCGGCAATATGTCAGTGCACTTAGTCAGGCAAGGTAGCAAAATAAATAAACCAAAATGGAGCTCCTCTCTTAGCAGCTCTTTCCTTTTTCTATTTGCAGTTGCAATTGGGGATTAACTAATTGAGTCAGAACAAAGTGGACATCCCCAGAATGGATGCGCAGCTGCTTAAATTTCATGTCATGCCACCACCGTTTGCTTTCAAAACCCAGAAAGAAAACACCAGGTAAAATCACCTTTGGGAGGAAAAGACAAATGGAGCATTTCCTAGACGGAGCAACGCATTACATCAAGAACCTGAGGTCTGCATCAAATGCGCTCCGACACTCCCCATTCGGAAGATATCCCAGTGGTCCTGTTACTACAATTTATACTGTGAATTGTGACTTCTGCTTCCATATGATATGTATCTCAATTGCCAGGTCTCTGTTTTAAAGGAGCCACAGAAAAATGGGGAAAATTGGGTTGTTTCACTGAAAAAAAAAAAAAGAGGTTGGGCTTGACCTCTTCCTACTCATGTAAGGATGTGGATTTTGCAAGTGTGTAGACAGGAACATAACAGCAAATATCCCAACTCAACCTAGAGGTGCATCTTGTTCAATATCCTGCTCCTGAGAGTAAGCACCCGAGCAGACTTCCTCAGTATGCTCTCCCAGCCTCTAGAAAATTGTAGATAATGAATTTTGTGCGTCTTAATTGAGATTTTGGAGTTTAATAACCTTTATCCACTCATGATTTTCTGAGCCCCTGGACACATTTCAGCACCCACATCCTACAGCAATGAGCCCTGCAGTTTAAAACTGTGCCCTGCATGAAGCGCTTCCTTCTCTGCCTCACCTCCTCATGCCATTGATGTCCCCTACCTCTTGGCTTAAAAGAGTCAGTGAACAACTTTCTCCATGACCTTCATCTTTTTATACATCTCTATTATATTTCTCCTCCTCCCCTGATTTTTTCCCCATTTTTCCATACACAGAGACTGTGTAGCCTATATGATCATTCCTGCCATGGAAGTCATCCCATTGCTTATCACCCTTCCCTTAACCTTTTCTAGCTCTGCTTTATCCTTTCCAAGACCAGGAATGCAGTGCTATGCGCAGTGTTCGCGGCACACTGGGGAGAACTTCAGCAACCCTATGGTGCTTTGCTGTGTTTTCATATGTGCTATACGGAGAGCACACATCGGCACCGAGCAAGTGGAAAAAGCCAAACCAAGCAAGAGCTAGGAGCTACACAAGATCCTGTGTGCTAGGTGGTAGTAGGGCCTTTTTTATATTGGGATTTGGGGCAACAGCATCATCAAAGACGTTGGGTTAATGGCCAATAGCACGTCCTAACAGCTTGGTAATACTGGCATTCGGTAAGAGAATGTAAAGATATCAACAACAAACCTGTGGCTGAGGGAACTAAGGACAGTGAGACGTCTTAATAACAAGGCTTGTGTAAAATTGTCAGAAACAAATGAAACTGTCAGGGTGTGCACGATACCGAGTAAGGCTAATAAAATTGGTGATTGTGCTTCAGAAAAAAACCCGAAAGGTTTCATAAATATCGGTTTTTAATAGACAGAAGACAGATTTTGTATTCATATCTTAGGGTAATAAGGAAATACTTTCAATTTTAAGAGTAACTAGGAAGGATGTTTAACAGCAACTGTTAAACATGCTTGCATTGACAGGCCATACAGTAGCTCCTTAGAGTATTAAAAAACTGGCTGAAAATCTCTTTAAACCATTAAATGCTGATTTTTCATAAATCTTGTGTTATTGGGGAGGTTCTAGAGGACCAGTAAGAGTTCATGCTGTGCCAAAACACTACGGGATAAACGGGGTGGCCTTGAAAGCTCCTGCTCAGTCTGCCTTCAACCGGGGGATAAAATTCTAGAAAGGCCGCTATGGATTGCAATCAGTGCAGGCTTTTAGGGAGGTAGGATAATTATGGCAGCTGATGGGCCTGTGTGGAAAATAGCTCTCATCAAACAAACTTAATTTTTTTACTGGTCTACAATTTTGGTTGCGAAAGGTGGCTGCTGATATAACGGATTTACCACAAGGCTCTGATAGGCGCTAGAGGACCGTGCTGTGACAATTTAGGACTTAGCTCCTCTCAGATGCCTGCCCCAGAGCAGAGCTAATGAAGGCCATGTGCATGAACGGTGCTGTCACCGTTCAGTCTCTTTATCAGGAATCTGGTAGAAAAAGCAAAACAACTCCTGGTCACATTGAAATTGAAGAAGTCGATAACGACCAAGCTGGCGTGACCTGGTGAGATGGGTTGACTTGAGCCTGCCTGTGAAAGGAGTCACCGCAAGGTCGTGCATCCAGCTCTGAAGAGGGTTGGTCATGCTGAGAAGACGGGAGACATGATCTGTGACGCCGCAGCCAGCTTGGGGCAAGGACAGAAGCTCACCCAAAGGTGAGTTCACAGTGTGATGCCACAGCTCGGAGAGAGGATGCACAGGAATGGAAGAAAGGTGATGTTTCCTCTGCGTAGGACATTTGCAAGACCATTACTGAATTCCTGCACCCAGTTCTGACATCCGCACTTTGCAAAGGGTGTTACAAGATGATAAGGGTAAAGAAAAGAGCAAGAACAATGCAAAAAATCTGCCTTACAGTGAGACGTTTGAGAAGCATATTCTAATTTATGTCTGCAAATTGAGCCCTTGCATGAACTCCTTGTTAGCTTTGCCAGAGTTTGCATTATATTTTATCTTTGAGAGGTGGGGCCTGGGAACACAGCAGGCTCTCTCCCCATCCTTCCTATTTTGTGTGCCTTTTTGAATATTGACTTCAACTTGGTTGCGAGCCTCAAAATGCTTTCAGGAACCTGATGCTTTAAAATTTGGAGTATATCTCCAAGGCTCGGTGAAGAATTCACGATGGAGAGCCCAATATACACTCGTGAAGTGCAGTTTTGAAAAGCCCCACTTCTTCTAGTGCTTGATCTGCAAAGCCTATAGCTAGCTTGCACGTATCTCCAAGATGCTGTGTTTTATTGCATTGGCAATAATCTATGTCTGGAAAGTAGTGACAGCAAAATTATTCCCCTGCTTGGCTCTTGGCTTCACACATTTGAAGTATGTCTGAGTAAGAAACTCCTCTGCTATGGCTGATTTTTATTTCTTTACTCACTTGTTGTTCCTGAAGGGTGAAATCAGAAACACGGAGCTGCTTTGGGTAGGTGCAGAGAATATGGGGACAATTTGGACCAAACAGCCAGACAGCACTGGCCAAGAAAGGCATCGGACAGAAGTGCAGCACCAGGGCTGTGTTTGCTAACCCAACAGAAAAGAACACTGTCAAGTCTTGATTAAGAGCCAGAGAGTATCAGGATATACGGCCCCCATATCAGCTTCAATAGGTTCTTTCAAAAAGTGAGGTGGGCCACGTTGTCACAAGATGAAGACAACTTGATTACGGTTTGCAGGTGGCTTACCTTTTCTCTAGCAGGCAGACGGAGAGCAGAAACCAAGAGCTGGAAGGTGGGACCTTTTCCACAGGCAGGATTTGTGAAGGAGGTGGATGGTGGTGGATATCAGTGGTTTTTCTTCTGTACTTTTTTTCCAGGTTTGGAGCTGGTCTTACTCTCCCTTAGGTAGCAAATATAATTGCAGACCTCAGCCCAGAACAGTCAATGGTCTCCCCAAAGCTGAAGATGGCCTGACTCTTCAAGCCCTCTCCCAAGATTTATTATACAGCGTTAGAGCTGCTTTCACATCAATATTGGAAAAAAGATTCTGATGTTTTATGAATTATATGGTCTCAGGACAGCGAGCTGCACTGCGGATTCACATCGAATTCTCCCCAGAGTCTGAGAATATTTATTTCTTGGTTTGAACCAGTCACCAAACATGAAGAAACACTTTGATGTTGAGGAACTTCCATTCCTAAAGCACAAACCTTCTGCAAGCACAAGCTTCAGAGATACACCGTAGGTGTGTTGACTGTCTAAGGATATGAGGGAAGTCAAGGGAGAGGGAATGGTGATTAATTTATTAGGTAAACTGACAAATTTGGAAGAAACAGGCAAGGTCTGGGGGTCCCCAGCTCTCCTGGACATCACTCAAAACCATAAAGAAGCAGCTACGTGTCCAAAAGTTTGTTTCCTACAGATGATCAGTTGTTCTTATTACGGACTATCTCATCTTGGTGTAAATTAGGATGTCTCTGGTGATACCAGTCAAGGTATGAAAACTTTTAGCAGCTGAGCATCTGGCTCATTCATTTGCAAAATGTTCAGGGATTACTAGAGGTGAAGCATACTCTATAAATGTCAGATGTCGACAGCGTTACATTCAGTGATAATAAACTTGAAGCAGAAGAAAGTTCCCTTAAAATACCAACCTTTCACCCAGCAGTGCTCATTTAAGAGTTTAAAAGATGCTGCACATTACTGGCCCATAAATAATGGTAATGAAAAGGTCAAGCAACCTGTTAGGAAAATCTTACTGCTCCGTGAATGAGCTCGCTGAATCACAGCCGGTCTGAAACCCCAGTATTAGAGCTCTGGCTCATTTGTGTCCAGCCCACCCCAGCTCATGCTGCTAAACCCTGGCCTTGCTGAAACCTGAAATGGTCTTCAAACTACAGTGGCTGCACAACGTGGCAGATTCGGGTGGGGCGACCAAGAGCAACCAAGCTGGGGAGGAGCACAAGTCATACGAGGAGTGGCTGGGGGGACTGGGGGGGTTTAGTCTGGAGCAGAGGAGGCTGAGGGGAGACCTGATCGCCCTCTGCAACTGCCTGAGAGGAGGCTGTAGTGAGGTGGGGGTCGGCCTCTGCTCCCTGGTAATGGGTGATAGGACGAGGGGGAATGGTTTGAAGCTGCGCCAGGGCAGGTTTAGGCTAGACATTAGGAAGAACTTCTTCCCCACAAGGGCTGTCAGGCTCTGGAATGGGCTGCCCAGGGAAGTGGTTGAGTCCTCATCCCTGGAGGTATTTAAAAGCCGGGCAGACGAGGTGCTTAGGGACATGGTTTAGTGGTGGGATGGCAGGGTTAGGTTAAAGGTTGGCCTCGATGATCTCAAAGGTCTTTTCCAACCAAAGTGATTCTATGATTCTATGATTCTAAACCATTTTTACTGGTGGGGTTAGCAATGTTGTCGATAAGAAAGCTTTGCTCTTTAAAAAAGAGCCACATCTTTTCCTCTTATGGGAAATTTTTCAACAAGTTTTGAAACAAATCTTATATTGGGGAAAAAAACAGCCAAGGAAGGAAAAAAGCTACAGTAGAGACAAGAATCAGAACCGACCACCAAAAAATAGAATTAAAACCTTTGGGAAAATGTTGGCTTAAAATTTAAAGAAGAAAGATAAGGTTTTGTTGAGTTCTTCATTTGCTTCCATCGAAAGCAGAATTTTAAGAGGAGGTTTCAAAAAAAAAAAGAGTTTAAAAAATACAGAACTGGGAGCCAAGCTTGTAGGAGCTAAGCAGGATCCCCAAAGGTCAGCGATTTCTCCAGGAGTTCTGTGGTTGTCCCACACAACCACCCTCAACGCCTGTTCATTACAGGTGTTTAAAACCACCTCTCGTTACCATTTATCTCCTCATCCCTCTCCTACATCGAATCTCACCCTTTGCTGTAGCCACTGTGATAATTGCGTCCCCAAGTCCTTATCACCAGTGCAGTTCCCTGTTGGACGAGGTTCTCCGATAGATGATATTTATTAGACCTTGCAGAAGTCTTTTGAGATGTTTGGCTTTAAACTGGTTTAAATAAAATTTAAACCAGAGAGGTTTCCCAGAGAGGTGGTGGAGGCCCCATCCCTGGGACCATTCCAGGCCAGGTTGGACGGGGCTGTGAGCAACCTGATGTGGTTAAAGGTGTCCCTGCTCCTGCAGGGGGGTTGGGCTGGGTGACCTCTGGGGGTCCCTTCCAACCCAAACCATTCTGTGATTCTATGATTCTATGAAAATCAGAAGCTGAATCCCAAGCCTTTGAAATCATCCAGTGTGTTTAAAAGCAGAACCAAAGGCAAAAGTTTCAAAAGTTGCCCACACACTAAAACTGGGAAACCACTTCTCGGTTTTATTGCACCAAGGACATACTTTATTTAAATATTTTTAAGTAATTTTATTTTCATTTTATATTTGCAAAAAAACCCCATAATTTGGAAAAAAAATAATCAAATTACATGAAACATTTTCTGATGGAATCAATCTATTCTGAACATTTTTGAAGGCTCAACAATACATTTATCTAAGCTGTTTTGTTGAAGCTAGGATCCACAAACCCACTGAGACGCCGTAGCGCGTTCACAAAGATTTAGGTACACACGTCCAGTTTTGCTTTTGAGCACACAGATTTGAGGTCTGGTAAGGGAGATGCAGCCCGTGCCCACCTTTCTCTCCTTCCCCCTCTAGATTCCAGCTGTAACTCGTGTGTCTCTCAGAGCTGGGAAGGGAACACGGGACTCACATCTCCTACTCCTCTTCCAACCATCAGACCGCTTTAATAAAAATATATTAGTTCATAGAGATGATCCAATATATTTTTTCCAATACTGCTAGAAAGCAGCATCTCTTTTTTTTTTCTTTGTTTTTTTTTTTTTTTCCTGTTGTTTCCAAAAGCTGATTATCTATGGGAAATAAAAAGCGAGTAAGAATTTACAGCAGGTTTTTTATTTTCCCTGTTAGATTGCAATAAAGATTAGGTAGGTCAGTGCTGTGCTGTTCAAAAGTTTTATTTACTTCACACTGTGCTTTCTCCTTGAAAGAGTAAGGGCAAAGTAACCTTTGGATCTTCAAAAGCTCTGGCACTGCTGTGATTTCTCCGAGAGAAATTTGTATATTGTTAGGTTGGCAGCAAGCCGTTCAGTCTTGCAAGGGATTCAGCGAGGAGCTCAGGTGAGCTGGGAAGAGCTACGGTTACTTGGATGTTTCTATACCGCCTATCATTAATTAATCTACTACAGCGAGTGCTTCCTGAACCATTGTATATTCCCTGCTTATACAGCCTTATCGACCTGGCCCTGGGGAAAATCAATTCCTGTAATCTATCTTATTACATTTAAATATATGTACCGAACTTGATACAGTACAACAGCACTGGGGCTTGAAGGAGGCAAGGAGAAATGTCTGGGAAGGAGGAGAAAAAAGAGGAAAAAGCAGATAGCGCCTTGATACACTGGGGGGTAAGCCCTGCAGATCTGCCCTAATTTAGTTTTTCCAAATTCACACCATTATAAACTCAGAACTGGGTCTTAGGCAAAAGGGTCATATATGTCTCGTGTGTAACGTAGTGCAAGCACAACCTGGGGATGTACGTACCCAGAGATCCATGGCGCATCTGACCCTCTTACAGCCTCATCTAAGGACCTTTAAGTCTTACAAAAGTCCTTGCAGTTCATGCTTTTAACTCGATGTCCCTGCTGTGTTGGCCCAAATACAATGGCTTTAAAAGCAAATCCATATTCTTTTATCAGTCCAATAAAACCTGCATTGTTATCTTGCGTTTGTTGTTATTAAGATCTGTTCTCATATTTAAATGGAAATTGATAGATAAGATGACCTGAATTTCCACAAAGATTAGGCTGACAAAAAATACAAAGAACCAAAAGGATGACCTGGGGATGTACAGGATGCCCAGACTCACTTTGGTCCCTGGGAAAATCGTGGTGTGGTTCTTCTTGTAACGTATTCCTGGGGACAGGAAGGAGAATTAAGTGATCAGGTAGGGTTAGCATGGATTTACCCAGCATAAATCACGCCTGACCAGTTTAACCAGGCTCTTCATGGTCATGTATTGTAGGAGCACCGGAGACAGTGGACACTGAAGCAGGAGAATTTCAAGACTGGAAATAAGGAAAAACTTTGTCATGATGACACTGGTCAGGATTGGAAGAGGTTTCCCAGCGAGGCTGTGAAGTCTGCATCCTTGGAGGCTTTCAAGGTGCAGATGGACAAACCCCTCAGCAACCTGGTCTGATCTCAAGGGTGACCCTGCCTGGAGCAGGGGTTGGAGTGCAAACTTCTTGAGGCCCCTTCCAACCTGAATCAGTGGCTCTACAAGATTGTAGGAGCAGCTAAGGCACACTTGCTGCCAGTAAGAGGATGGCAAAAGCTCCATTTCCACTTGGTGGACACCCCGAATGTGGGCATCGCCCTGCTCTGGCTTGAAGAATGGAGCTGGGGAGTCACGTGGTGGCAACCAAAAATTCCTGGTGTGTGAGCAGGTATTGCATGGGATGATACTAAACTGCAAAGGAAACTTTCTTTGGTCATTCTTCGTAAACTTGTCCCTGTACAAAAAGTCATGTGTAGAGAACTGGAAGTGGGAGTTATACTACAGCCAAAAAGGAGATAATTGGTTTTATAGTCATTATTTTTATTTATATTAATTGTGAGGAGTAATGAAGCAGACCCATCAGGAGATAAGAAGTTGATGTGCGGGCACCACAAAAAAATCTCTAAAGACAGAGGGAGGGTATGGAGAGGCTGATTTGTAGAACAGATGGAATTGCTGATATGAGCTGATTTTTTCTTTAAGAGCAGCGATTTCCTTAAAAATGGCCAATAAAAATCCCCGGAGACTAGCCGCCTAGGTCAAGGCAGCACAGAGTGCTCGTGCCTGGTGTTGTCCCATTTTCAGCTATGCCTTCGCTTGAAGTGGAAAATGGGTGACGCTACCATAGCAAGCTGAATCCAGAAAAGCCTTCCAGTCCAGAACCATCCTGGGGTAGATTAAGGCGGGTGCAAGGGCCCAGGATTAGGGTAGTGCACACCCAAATGACGTGAAAACACAATTTTATAACGGGAAGATGTGTCAGATAGGTGCCTTTCAGCCTTCTCCTCTAACAGCTTTGCCCCTCTCTTTTGTTTTCTCCTCATAAGCCAACTTTAGAGAAAAGGGATAGGAAGATCTAAAAGCCTTGCTTTGGCTTCCTTCCCTCCGACAATAGACGCAATGACAAATCCGAGATGCTGCCAGCCTTCCTTCAAGGGCTGGATTGATGTCCCTGCCTCGTGGTTAGACCCAGCTGGGAGAAGGGGAATTAGGCCTTGTCTTTCAATTACTGCTGTTTTGCTCAGGGCCGCACATTGAAGCCTCCCAGCGGAGAAGTCCTTCTTACCGCTTATAATCTCTGAATTGTATTTGAAAATAAAGCTTTTAATTAAAACTGGCATTTCTCAGCTTCCCACTGGCAGCCGACATCTGCCTGCAAAGAAATATCCTTTGTGACACTTGCAGTACAGAAGCCCAGTGTTAAAGAGAGTAAACTAATTCCCCGCTCTCCTGCCATCAGATGAGATGTGAAAGACAAGCTCCTCAACGCTTACGTCCATTAAAGATCCCACGGCATTTCGCAACAGCGAGGGGGTTAACCCCGGCGACCTGGCCGGATTCCAGCTCAAGTAATCTCCGTCTCAAATCCCCCCTCCTGCGGTTTCTTACGTGACATAATCTTCTTCGCTTCCCGCACGCTATCATTACTGGGAGCCGTTGATGCAAAGAGTTAAACGGCCGCTGGGTTGGCTGAAGGGTGACTGCGTTTCATAGGTGGGTCCTTTCACATGCACCCAAAAATAATGCGATGGCATCTTTTCCCAACCCCAACACATCGGTCTGAAGACAAACCTTACGAAGAATTTCATGCCCTAAGCCATATTTAGGCAGCGTGTTCAGCAGCTGACAGGGACCGCTTCAGATGCTATAACCTAACCACTTCCATAATGCTGTCTGTATTATCTCACTTAATTAACATTCAAGGATGTAGAGAGTCTTAACCATATTGGCAAAGTTCTTTAAGGACTTCAACTGCACAACGATACAATTGAATCCTCTTATGACATCTTTTAAATCTGATGGGAGTCTTATTGTGTTTTAAGTGAGGATCTTGACATGTAAATTAATTTTATTATGCCTATTTCTCCAGGGGTCCTGAGGGCAAGGTTTTTTCCTCTACTCACAGTCGTGTATTCTGATATGGGCTAATAGCCTCTTGTCCTCCCTGCAGCAGCCGGCACTTCAGGCATCTTCTGTACCAAATCTGTCATGTGCAGCATAATCCTGGTGAGGAAGAATGGGGAGAGGGCAGATTGAAAAGACTTATTGACAATATCTCTGATAGCCACCTTAGAGGTCTCTGCTGTGAGGTTTACAACAAGTTTCATGAAATCTTGGAATTCCATCAGCCAAAAAAAAAAAAAAAACCAAACAGGTGCGAAATGGCGAGGATTCAACACCAGAAGATAAAAATTAAAATCACTTATCCTCCAGCACTGGCAATCCCAAAGTGTCAGGAAAGTCAAGGAAAAACAATAAGTAGAAAACAAATGTGGCCTCAGGAGCCTGTTCATAAATTTATAAGGCAATAGCACTGCGTGTTCTCAAAAATGAAATAGCCTCAAATAAGATATTAAAACTTAGAATCATCTCTGCTAATGTAACATTTCTGCCTGATACCATTGAGATTACCCTGTAGATATTTTATGTTTTTAGCAGCTTTTTTTCCTCTCATCGTTAAATATTTAATAGTTCTAATTTATCACTTTAATATTGAGTTGTTTTGGCTTAGATGCTCGGGCCATGAACAGAATCGCGCAGGCGAGAGGAAGCTGTGCATGTTTGTCATTTGCATACTGACGAAGGATATGGGGTGCTTACATCTCCAACGCCTCGTACCACATGTGATCATAGAATAGAATCAGAATCATAGAATCGCTTTGGTTGGAAAAGCCCTTTAAGATCATCGAGTCCAACCTTTAACCTAACCCTGCCATCCCACCACTAAACCTAAGCACCTCATCTGTCCTTCTTTTAAATACCTCCAGGTATTTAGAAGATATTGCTTTTTCCCTTGACATGAATGACCACTCATATCAAGGGAAAATGCATCCAATACCCCTCCTGTGAACTAGCACCACCCGGTTTCTGCTCTGCCCGCTTAAAACTGCTGTAAGAGATCAAGGCTTCGGCGTGGCAGCTACCCTACAGACACAAGGAATGGATGGAGCATCTCAAAATACAAACGGGTAGATGGTGAAAGGAGGGAAAGTGCCCCAGCATCTCAAGTTCAATGCCCTGCGCGTTGCTGTGTTCTGCGTTGGTGCTCACATACGATACAAGGCAGCCAAGGCTAATGAGTGCCCTGTGGTGGGATTTATCTGCCCTGCCTTAGGTACCCGAATGTTAGATGTCTCTATCTAAGCTAGTCACCCCGCGTTCCCCTTACCATCAGTGGAAAGCAATGGGCCTATCCAGAGGACAGTGTATCACACCTTAAAAACAAATGTCTGCAAGGGGTGAGATGAGTTTCTCTGTGCAGGCCTCTATTTCCTCAGTTGTCTTTGTGGTGGAACGGAGATACGGTGCTCAATCCATTTTTGCGTGTCTTTTTCACTATCCAAGCAAAGATAACCCATCTGTCTTCTGTATCAGAACAGAGCCTCTGCCGACGGCCAGGCTCTCTCTGCCGCATGACTCTATAAGCCAGAAAAAATCATTGGGAGTCATTCCTGCCTTGGTTTTATTGGCCACGTCTGTGCAGAAAGCCCCATAATCTTGTGCAGCCTTTTCCCCTAAAATTTCTGTTAGGACACTTCAGTAAAGTTATGTCTTGGTGATGGTGACTGTTTGACTGTGACTAATTCATGGCATTTTTAAACCAGCCAACTTCATTGTCCTCAACGAAAGATGCCGGCGTAGCAGATCCATTCTGGACCTCACAGCACGCTGAGGAGCAACACCAGAATGGGTGGACTTAGGTATACCAGAAGCTGGGGATGGTAACTTGTAGCCATTAATGGTCAGTGCCAAGGAAGAAATGAAAGAATATCATCATCTTCCCAGGAATACCTAAACCTCTGAAATCAGATTAGAGATACCATGTGAAGCATCAAAAGGAACCACTTTGTGACGCTGTTTAGGGAACTAGCTGAGACTAAAGACTACTTTCACCTTCATCCTCTGAGCAGGTCATCATGAAAATGTATGGATTTCACCTGGCTGCGAGTGCTGGTGCTAAAAATTGTCTTAGTTACAGACTCGGTGGCTCTCAGCAATTCAGTTGCAAATCATTAATTGTGAGGTGAACGTCTGGAAGGTCAGCTACCGGTCTGATGTGCCCCTTCAGATCCCAAACCAGCACCTCCAAGTAGACCTTTACAGCCAACTGCACCAGAGTGAAACCCAACATTTCAAGGGTGCAGCGGTATCCTATCGGCTTGGTGTCCTTCTTGGGTCCCTGCACATCAATCAGTGCGTACAGGTAAAAGCAGTATAAATCGATCCTATCCAGGCAGAGGATCAAATAATAAATGAAATCACAAATCTTGGAAAAGACTCGACCATCTCTTCCGGTGATACCTCCTACTAAGTGGACACATCTGCAAAAAGAAAATGTTCCTCCATATTCAGCTGTAGCAACATGTGGCCTGGGGGCTATTCTGGGATAAAAAAAAAAATGCGTCTGATTTGTGCACTTCCCAACAGGAATTGAATGAGAGCAAGAAGAATTACGTTCTCCGCAGGCTCTTTTGAAAAATCTTACCCTTAAAGTGTTTTGAGGTCCCCAAACAACAAATGTGATAGAAGTGGACATTTCCCCATGGGATCTGATGCTTCAGGCCTTAGCTTGCTTTCAGTGAGGGTCATTTAATTAATTCAGCCCCACTCCGCTACCGTCAGGCAATCCAAACAGGGCGCTGACACGGCGGCTCTTTGCATATGCTAGACAACCGTTAAATGATAAAAACTGTAATCCAAGATTGTGTAAAGATCTGAATAGACAGGATCCGAGTTGCATGAAAGAAATAAAAGTGCAATCAGCATTTGTACTGCCGTCCAAAATACAGTCATGGGGTCTAAATCTTTCCACAAGCTTGGTCATCTGGGGCTGTAGCACCGTTCACTCCTGCAGGTTCCCTGTGATTGACCAGCAGTGAAAATCAGAAAGGAGGGCTGTCCTCAGCCTGCTTTGTGAGGTAGGAAAGGAATGCTTGAGTACCAGTTGTCAAATCCCTTGGTTACAAGGGTGTATGAACAAATCAGTCTCGTATTTCTTCCCATTCATATGTAGCAAATCTCTGCGTAACTCACTGCAGAAAAATAATGTCCTTGCAAGACTGGACTGCAAAGTGAACAGAGACCTGAGCCAGATCTTAGACCTTCCACAATTTTTACATTTTATATTTTAAAACTGAGTTTTCAGATCCAGACCTCCCAATCCTCTAGAGCCTGGGCTGAAACTGTAAACCTGGTAAATGTGATTTTTGCCACCACTGGCAGAAGGCCACAGGCATCGTGCTCACCCAACACCACAGGGTCTCAGGACGGCTCTGGGCTTGCTGTACCCTAAGCTGGGTGTCCCCCTGATCATGAGTGTCCCATGGCCAAGGGCTCGTGCCCAACCTGCCTGAGCTCAGCGCTGGGGACACCCCACATGGCCAAGGGCTGCCGCCCCAGGCAGGCACTGCCCCCCAAACCCCAGCCCTTTGTGTGCCCGGGCTGGGCACTGGGCAGCTCTGCCACTGGTGCTGGGGACCAGGGAGAAGGGAGGAGGTGGTGGGGAGAGGGGGGATGAAGATACCCCTGGGGGGACCCAAGAGTGAGGGGGAAGAAACCCCACCACGGACATCACCCTCCTCCCAGGGATGACTTCTGAGTGGTGGTGACTTGCATCCTTGTTGGTGATGGTGCTTGAGGGAGACTGATCCTGTCAGCCCCTGGGAGGCAGAGGGACACCGGCAGGGTGAGCATCTCACCAGAGGTAGGGCGTAGAGTCTAGGAAGGCTTTTTCGTATGAAAAAATAAATTGCATCATAGATGAGATTTTAAAAACATTAATTAGGTATTTTGGAGTGTTAGCCTTTCAAAATATTAATTGGACTAGCAAATTCTTGGCTGTATGTTTCTCTTTTTTTTTGGGGGGGGGGGGGGGGGTTCCCCCCCTTTCAGTAGTTTGGGAGGAGAATAAGGTATTCTGGGGTTTTGTTATCTTAGGGCTGAGATTTCATGAAGCTACTTTTATTCTGCCTTGGAGCATAATTTCCAGCTCTGAGTTGGCTTTGAGTTTAGCCAGGTACAGATCCGAGGATATCTTAAAGCATCTGTCTGACTTGGCTTAATCAGTAATATCAGCCCCTCAACTTGCTGAGCAAAATTTTCTACTACAAGAGACGTTATTAAGAAAACGTTCACCACCTGATCTTCCAACGGGAATTAAACACCTCTCTCACCCCTCTTACATCTAAGCAGCACCCCAGGCTGAATAGATGCAGGAATATTCCTGCCCCTGGGAACAATATTTCCCTGAGAACAAAACCCCACAAACTGTAATTTGGCTGCCAATGTCATCTCCAGCATAATCAAGTATTGACTTAATTAGAAATCCTTTTAAGTGATGCACAGGGAGAAAAACACATTTTTTTTCAAAGTATTCCTCATTTGTAATTATTATTTCACTTGTGAATCTTCCACACTCCATTGAAAATGCCATATGGAAAACAAATTAGTTTGCTACAGTGACTAATGTTTACTGCCACTTCTGCTCTGAAGTTTTGGGCCAAGTTGTTAAATCATCAGTCCCTTCTCTGGCAAAACTGCCGATGAAATCGGTCTGTGGGATCGCGCTCTGGATGGAAGTAGAAGCACTGCTCTAGGAAATGGCAGCACGGCCCACCTGGTCACTAAGAGTACTCCAGGAATTTAATAGCAAGCGGTTCTTTATTTAAGCAGTTGCCTAAAAATGTGGCAGCTGCTAAATATGATAGAATTGAAATGATGCTGCTTTCACCGAGAGAGGGGCGATATTTCCCCGGCTGATCGTGGGGAGCTTCGCGATCTGTTACGAGCTTCACAGCCTTGCAAGTCATTTGCACCTTTCTTTAGCTCCGTCTCTCCGCTTGGAATAATATAATACTTAGTCCTGAAATATGATTTGCTTAATTCTAAGCTCTTGTCACTCCAGGCTCATCCATCTCCCCTTCACATGGCTGTTCCCTGATCCTCCAGGATAACACTGAGTGCATTTTTTTTGCTTGCTGTATTCTTCCCCTTAATTTCACCGAGTGTGGGTGTTGCTTTCACAGAATAGTGACTTTTAGGGTTATTCTCCTTCCTTTTTTGAAGACTGGCCTTACGTTGGATTCTCTCCCACCTTCTGCTGCTTTCCCAGTGTACTATGTACTGTTTCCAAACAGTCAGTAGTACAAGAAATCCATTTGTTGTGAGCGATTTGCCTTGTACAGCACACATTCGCTCAGGTAGAAGTCATTGGCTCGCCTTCCAGCCACCTCCAGAAGGTTATCGCAATGACCATAAAAGATGGGATCTCTCTTCTCCTTTCAAATGAACGCCTGAATTCTGTGGAATTGGAAGGGGCCATCTGGATAGGAGCGCGTCAAGTCGGCAAGAGTTTTTGGCTCCTCTGCGCTGGGAATTTAATGGAAGTTTTGATTAAAGTTTCTATGGCTGAGTCCTGCATGAGCAAGTTCTGTTTCTAATGGCCATATGGAATTCCCATGGGTGAGAGCTCATCTGGAGGATGCCAATAGGATCTGTATTAAAAAAAAAAACCAACGGATTGGTAATGCAGATCAGAAAAAAGGACTTGGCTCAGTGCAGTAAAGCACTTAGTCATCCAAAGATACGAGCACAAAGTATTGAACAGTGTGGGAGTTGCTTAGGACTAAGGGCGTCAGGGTTTGGACTGTTTGTATCATTATTAGGTATTATTTATTAATAATAATATATCTAATCACTACTTGGAGGACAGGACAGTTGGCAACAGTAACTCTATTAGCCAAAATTATGAGTGTTTCAAAACACCATCTGTTGATGGTTACCTCTAAGCAATGAAAATAGAAACCACATTTACATACTGGTTGGCTGTGGGGCGCCTCCAGGACTCTGCCTGAGGGCACGCTGCTGGGCATAGACTTTATGATTGAAAGGACAATTGCTTCTTACTGTTCCCATTCATTTCTGCATGGACCTCCTGGCTTCTTCTTCTCCGATACTCTTGTCAGCCACTGCATCGCTGTAGTATGTAATCATTTATTTACTAAGCTTAAATAGAAATATAGGACAAAAATGTTCCCAATTATCGCAGGCAACCACATCATATGGAGCGGAAAGTACCCTGCTACCGCTACCTCAGCAATCTTTGAAATCAAAGGAGATATATAAATTTAAGCTTTCCAGCCAGGACTAAAACCCTGCATTAAAAATATAGGACGCAACACATCTTTTTAACAGAAAACACTGTTAATGCTGCAAAGTAAAGCACTTGAAAATTAGGGGATGCCAGATTGATTGTTGCCATGGAGAAGTCCTTGAGAGCATTAATCACTGCCTTGAGAGCTGGGTTTGAATAGTGTGCAGAAAATAAAGCACGGGGCCACACACGGAACCACGATGTGAAAACAAAACATCACATAGCTGCTCATTAGACGAACACTTATCCTGCGCACCGAAGGGAGGTGTCCTGCAGAGAGGAACAGTACGGGATCATGTAATTAACATTCTACCATCATGCTTATGCACAGCAAACAATCTGGGGGCTCGCCAACATGTCTGAACTTTTGAGTGCCTGACTATGTAACGTCCTTTTTATGCGATTGTGTCTGAACGCAAACTTTGCATTTGTTTTTCCTAGAAAAGAGGTGAATTGACGGAAGATTATGCCATAGGGTGTACGATGGCATTTCAGCCCCAGGGCCCTCCTTTACAGTGGAAGGAGGGCAACGCTCAGCCTACAGAACACAGGCTGAGGAGCCTGGAGGTACCTGGGTCCTTGCCAGCCATGCCTTCGCTGTAAGGCCTCCAGCTGTGGTCCCCTTCAGGGCAGGAGAACTTGTGGAGCACACAACGGAGCTGGCAACAAAAGCATGGAGCAGGGGCAGGATGAGGGTGTGCATCAGACTGGATGTCCAGGATGCTCCACAGAGAGTGCATCTCCCCCCAGTGTAAATGCTGAGGACCTCTCAGCTCTGCCGCGAGCGTGTTGGCTGATCTTGAGCAAGACACTCTCCTGCTCTGCACCTCACTTTTTCTATCTCTAAAATAGGGATAATGGTGCTTAACTTTTCAAATGCCTTTGTGAGCAATGGGCAAAAGCATAGTTAAGCTGAAGATGTTATATGGATGCATTTTTCAATGTTAATTAAAGCTTTTTCAAATTACAACCTGCATTGTAGATGGCCACCTTTGTTTCTCTCTCCCTGCTTTGTTACCTATTCCCCATTTCAATTGATTAAAAAAAATCTTGCTCTTTCACTGCCCCTTTATGTGAGCATTGGCTGCCCTTTACTTACCACTTAGGTTTAATATTCCCAAATTTTATTAACCAGTTATTTACAAACTGCCAAATCAAACAGATTAGCAAACAAGACTCAAAACAAGACAAAAGATCCTATGTTAGTCTCTCACTGGGTAAATAATCTGCTTGGGTCATGTATAATTAATCAATCTGCTATTTCACAGAGTACTCAACCATTCTTGCCCATCCTGGCAAACAATACACTACTCTGTATTTTGCTATTATTGTCTCTGTTGCAGAGGAAA
>NW_009258662.1:1169890-1174837 GCF_000687185.1 Egretta garzetta
TTTAACAGAATGACTCTCAGGAGAAGTTGGAGACCTTGCTGCACAAACTTGAGACCACTGGGGTGTATGAGTGGTACATTAGAGTTCAAAACATTTCCCAAAGGGCATCAAACATCTGCAGAAACATGCTAGGATCAAGCATTTCCCGGTACGTGGCCATGACAGCTACTACAGAATCATAGAACGGTTTGGGTTGGAAGGGACCTTAAAGATCACGGAGTTCCACGCCCCCTGCCATGGGCAGGGACACCTTTAACCAGATCAGGTTGCTCAAAGCCACATCCAACCTGGCCTTGAACACTGCCAGAGAGGAAGCATCCACAACTTCTCTGAGCAACCTGTTCCCTCACCACTCTCACAGTAAAGAATTTCTTCCTAATGTCTAGTCTAAATCTACCCTCTTTCAGTTTAAAGCCAGTACCCCTTGTCCTATCACTGCAGTCCCTGATAAAGAGTCCTTCCCCCATCTTTCCTATAGGCCCCCTTTAAGTACTGAAAGGCCGCAATCGGGTCTCCCCGTGGCCTTCTCTTCTCCAGGCTGAACAACCCCAACTCTCTCAGCCTTTCCTCATAGCAGAGGGGCTCCAGCCCTCGGATCATTTCTGTGGCCTTCTCTGGACCTGCTCCATCAGGTCCGTGTCTGTCCTGTGCTGAGGACCCCAGAGCTGGACGCAGGGCTCCAGGTGGGGTCTCACCAAAGCGGAGCAGAGGGGCAGAATTACGTCCCTCAACCTGCTGGCCATACTTCTTGTGATGCAGCCCAGGATATGACTTTCATTCATTAACTTTTCATGTGCAGAAACACTCATTTTCAGTTGGTTTATTATATCCTAGTAAGAAGCTGATTAAGAAAATCATTTAAGCATATGCTTTGCTTTAAGCATGTGGCTAGATCTGTTGATGTAGGAAATGGCGTGACCAGGAAATGCAAGTGATTCCTTGCAAGGTTATGCCAATGAAAGGGACTATCAACGTTCTTTTCCACTTTAATTTCCATAATCTTTTTTTATGCTCTTTTCCTATTTTAAGCTCATCATGGAAGGGCCAATATGTGACCACTGTTCCCTCTCTGTTAGATTGAGTCAAACTCAGCAACAGTCCAGAGATGCTGTACTGGCAACCGCTCATGCTGAATGCTCTGGCCTCCGGTGGAAGGAATAATACTTGACAGAAAGTGGTGTGACGGGTTGCTTTGAGGCATCTGAGGCTCAGCCAGCTTGCGTTGCTGGAAATCACAGCTTCAACATAGGCTGGCTGAGGTGTTTAATGCAAGCAATGAGATAGGACAGTTCACCTAATTACACACTGTTGTTTCCATAAGATGACGCCAATCATACCTGAGCAGATACCTGACTTTTCAAAGCAGTTCCTTGCCTTGATCTTATCATAGAATCATAGAATTGTTTAGGTTGGAAAAGCCCTTTAAGATCATCAAGTCCAACCGTTCCCCTAACCCTGCCATCCCACCACTAAACCATGTCCCTAAGCACTTCATCTACCCTTCTTTTAAATACCCCCAGGGATGGGCACTCGATCGCCTCCCTGGACAGCTCATTCCAGAGCCTGACAACCCTTTCAGGGAAGAAATTTTTCCTAATGTCCAACCTAAACCTGCCCTGATGCAACTTCAGACCATTTCCCCTCATCCTATCGTCCGTTACCAGGGAGAAGAGGCCGACCCCCACCTCACTACAGCCTCCTGTCAGGCAGTTGTAGAGAGTGATAAGGTCTCCCCTCAGCCTCCTCTTCTCCAGACTAAATAACCCCAGTTCCCTCAGCCGCTCCTTGTAAGCCTTGTGCTCCAGACCCCTCCCCAGCTTGGTTGCTCTCCTCTGGACGTGTTCCAGCAACGCAACATCTTTCTTGTAGTGAGGGGCCATCTTCCATGTGCCCATGATACGCAGATCAGTTGATGACTATGAAGTCCTAGGCAGCTACAGGTACAGGTTTTTTAACACCAGCAGAAGTCATTAGATAATCTACTTTGACCTTCTTCCATGAAGTTTCATTTGCTTACCAATAACTTCTGCCTGTCTGAAGGAGACCCTGCACTGGCACCCAGGCAGGAGACAGAGGATTCACCTGTGCCTTTGGGTTTGTCCCAATGCCTTGCTGATCTGTCTTTGAAATTGAATTTCTCCCCTTTTAACACCCATCCTCTGTTACACCTCCTTCTATTAGATTGAAAAGCTCCAATATTTTCTCTTTGTGAAAGTGCTTAAGCACTATAATCAAATCACCCATCAGTCGTCTTTTTGTCAAGACAGAAAGGCTGAGCTCTCTGACTCACTCTCAAGCTTTATTTTATCCACTGAAATGTTTCCTGCGTTCTCCCCTGCACTGCATCTACCTTGAGAATACTTTTACATTTTTGGGACAGAATGCCATTACCGGTGTCACTCATGCCGTATTCAGAGATAAATTCACTTCCTTAAATGAGTTGCAATTCTCCTGAATTGTTTAATCTCCTGTTTAATTATTATGGCACTTCAGCAACTTAGCTGACAGCCTCTGAAAATTTACTATTGGAAAAGCAAACAGTGCAAATGGAATACCCTGGACGGCAGAGAGAGGACTTTTCCCTGTTGATTCCCACACGTATGTCTTGTTTAAAGCTACTATAATGAGATAAAAGAAATACAGGCACATTTCAATTAAAGAACTATGATCTCCTTGGGAAAAAACTCTTCAAGAAAATTCTTTAAAGAAACCATCTGACTGCTACTCCATTTTGGTTTTGGATACATGAAATTAAGTTGTCTTGAAAAAAATGAAATATTTCTTGCTTAAGGCAATTTGTAGCAAGATGACGTTGATCCTTTTGCCTCCAATAAAGCTTAGGCCATTGGATTTGACCAAAGGTTTACCTTTCTCCCAAAGTTCAACCACAAGATTGAGGCTAGTTCACTTGGCCTGAATTCCCCTACGGAAATGACCGCAGGAAGGGTTTCAATGATGTGAATATATCCAGGGCTGCTAAGTGTTCCTTTTTCTTTTGAATAGCAAGCTACCAAAAATGACATTCCTACACCACATTTAAGTTGCATCCTACACCATTTTTAGGCTTCCTACTTGGCTTATGAGAATGGTATTTCACACTATGTTGGGCAACGTGTTGGACACACTAGACAAGTCGTATTATAGTAAAAAACAAAGTCCCTTTTAATAACAGTGGAGGGGATGTCCCAACATGTGATGACTCCTCTCATGTCTGCTGGAGGGACAGGGGATGGGATTCAGGACAACAGCAGCGTGGAAGTAGAAGGCTCTCCCCGTGTTACTAATATGTAAAAAGACAAGGCACAGTAAAGCTTTTGTTACAGAAGGATGAAGACTGTTATTATGGGTATCCAAGCACCCTGAATTTTTTCTGACCCCCTTTGCTGTCTTGCTGGGAGATAGTAAACGACTGCCCCACCCTGTGTGACCTCTGAGTTTTCCTCTATGTGCTCCCTCAAGCAGATCCCAGCTAACATGGTAGAAAAGTAGTTTCTCTTCTAATCTTCCCCCTCTCTTCTTCCTCTCTTGTGACTTTTTCATGCTGGCCAGACCACCTCTGGGCTGAGGCTGAGCTCTTCAGGGGTTTACAGGTCACTTGGGATGTAGCCTTATATATGCCCAGAGAAGTGGTCTCCAGGTCTCCATGGACAGCCTCTCCCTCCAAGTCTATACTCTTGCCCGTTTCTATGAAGCTCACCGCAACCACGCTGTTGTTCCCCATTCACCCACTCTGACCACTGGATAGACTGCGACCGATCTTCCGAGGTGCTGAGGAAGCACAAGCAATACGCAGGCGTAGCAGATAATAGTTTTCCAGAGAGGAATCGTACACTTCAGCTAAGAAAAGTTGAGGGAAGGAGGGAGGTGTCTAATGATGCGGTGGAAGGAGAAGCGAATATTAACTGAGATTACTTCAAATCTCTCTCTTCAGACAGAGCAGAAAGGATAGATAATGATCAAAAAACTGCTTCTGAAAATGCAGCTCCCAGCCCTTGTGACTCAGGCAGCAGTGGAGCGAGGCCAGAGAGACTATCAATGCTCAGTCCCCGAGTCCTTGATGCTCTCTGCAGGAGGCACTTGAATGTGTCCAAGATGATGCTACAGCCCAGCCAAGTTTTCTGATGAATAACTCCATAGGGGGCAGAGGCCTGCTGAAGGTCATGAAACATTTCTGCTGACATTGATGTTAAATACTAAATCCTTTTGCTTTTGTACTGAAGCAGCTGGAACCCAGCTATGCGCTGCAGTCCCTGCCACTCGTGTATTTACGAAGGCAACTGCAACGAAGCCAGAAGACCACCTCTGACGGGCAACCCCCTGTCTTCGATGATCACCTGAATCCATGGATCTCTTTGCAGCATCCAGTACAATCAGCCTCACACCCTGTTGTAAACCTCTACAAAGCAATTCGCTTTTGCATTTAGACCTTTCTGTGTATGAGAGAGGCAAGTTCTAGAAAAAAAAACAAACAGTGGAAACAAAAAGCTTCCTTTTTCTTCTGTATTACCAGAAGCATCTTAGTTTATTAAAACCAGATAAAGCTGAATTTTCGTTCTTTGTTTTCTATAGGCTTTTAGGCATTGAAGTGAGGGGAGGTTCTGTCCTATGCTGTGTCAAATTCGAAGACTGCTCTGTATATCCAAACATGTTTGTTTCTTCCAAGTATTTTTGCTAGCCTAATTTTTCATCCTATAGCCTTGTCACATTTATACTATAACATGATTTTTGCCATCACTAGCAGAAGGCCACAAGCGTTGTGCTCACCCAACACCACAGGGTCTCAGGACGGCTCTGGGCTTGCCGTGCCCTAAAGCTGGATGTGAACACAACTGTCTCATGGCCAGGGGCTCGTGCCCAACCTGCCTGAGCTCAGCGCTGGGGACACCCTGCATGGCCAAGGGCTGCCGCCCCAGGCAGGCACTGCCCAACAAACCCCAGCCCTTTGTG
>NW_009258662.1:1175023-1181591 GCF_000687185.1 Egretta garzetta
TCCTGTCAGCCCGTGGGAGGCAGAGGGACGCCGGCAGGGTGAGCATCTCACCAGAGGTAGGGCGTAGAGTCTAGGAAGGCTTTTTCTTATAAAAAATTAAATTGCATTACTGATGATACTTTAAAAATATTAATTAGTTTGGACTACTAGACTGCTGCAGTGTTATCTGGGCTAACAAGAAATTCTTGGCTCTGCTCATGAGGTGTGTTCTACTCTTGCCCATAACATTAATTTCAGTGTAACGGCACCCTGAGCCTGTCATTACCACGGCCAGGCGATTAGCTTTTTCCTCAGAGTTGTCTATGATGGGAAGCATTGTGAATGCAGGCTTGCTGCGAGCATTGCTGCAAGCCCCCGAGCTGTCAGGAGGGACTGAGCCTGATTTCTTCAGCGCAGACACTTGCTTGAGTAACTACATTAGCAGTGGAAGGTTGTTCGACCACTTAATTTTAGGCAGACGACTGAGCTGTCTGCTTTAGCAATGCAGTCACCCTGGCTTGTCTCTGTAATTGATGACGAGTCATCTCTAAAGGTAGTTCAGGTTTTGGGTGTCTGAATGAAGCTTAATTTGAGTTTAAGACTAGAGGACCATCCTCTAGAGGGAGATGTCGGCTGTTCTGGGGACAGGACACGTGCTTTCTGCGTAAAAGAAACATCATTCAAAACACAGAGCCTCCAGCCAGCGCGACTTTTGTAACGCTCGCAATCACCGATATCCCGCGAAGGCTGAACCCTTCTGTCTCCTGTACCGGAGACACCTCACGCTTGGCTGGAAGAGTAATTCTGTTAGCTAAAAGCAGTAGTAGGTTGTTGTCATAAACTGGATGAACCACTTAGGAGAGAGACCACAGGCTTTGCGCGGTGTGCCTCCGTTGAAATAACTTGAAAAACCCATTTGTACAAGATAGAACGGACACTTCAGGTGCTCTCCAATTGGAAAAGATATTTACAAGGCCTAAAAATACTGAGAATATAACGTAGATATAGAAACCCTTTCATCTTCTGACCAGCCACGGTGGAAAGAATGAACTCAGAGAGCAGCCCAAAAGTGAACCATAGCCTAACAACTGTGTTGTTGAAGAGTGAGTTCAGCTCCCTCCATGATACACCCAGCTGCATCTGGATTGCAGGTGTTCCCCCCAAATAAAAGTTCTAATAATCCGTTCTACAAGTGATAATTGATTTTTTTTTCTCTGCTAACATAGAGTTGGGTTCCCTTTAGTGGTACACCCGTGATGTGCTACAGAATGAGGGAAGGAAGGGAAATATTCTCAATTTATCTCTCTACTGGCTCCTGCTCTTGCTCTTAGGTACATTCCAGCTCAGAAATTCCTAAGGCGGCACAGGCCAAGGGATGCGTGCGGCACACGTCTGGCACCTTTGAAAACCAAGCCCGAATTCCTGTCAATATTCAACAATAGTCTTTGTATGCATAAACGTTGTCAAGGTAGGACCCTTACTGGAACCACTTTTCCTGACACAGATTCAAGATGAACCCTCTCCGTGGTCTGCAAGAGACTGCGTTCCCTCCTCGGTTTGGGACTTCCTTTTTTTCTTTTGGTGTATCAGTGCTTAGCACCATGCCACTTCTGTTTTTCAGCTTCATCCATCGGTGTATACAGAATGCCAAGGAAATATTTTTGCCGTGCCTTTCTGCTTGCAGGCCTTTTTGCAGTGCTTGGAAATTTCAGAATTATTCACACAGTTATTGCTTGGAATCGATCAAATCGGGTGCTTCTTTTTGAGTCGTTCAATCAGTAAAGAAGGCCGAGTTCATCAGCTGAACAGGCGACCCAGATAAGACAGGCTTGGGAAAGAATTTTTATTGTTCCAAAGATTTAGTATTCAAACATTATAGACTTGAGTAATTTCTAATTGTGTTTCTAACTCTACATTTAATAAATGGACTATGGAGAAGGGGAAAAAAAAAAAAAGGGCTGTGAGCAGTGGGAGGAAAAACGGGAAATGAGACCATGAATCAAATCTGGTCTTGGAGATGACAGTCAGGCTGGCTACAAATTCTGCAGCTCACTTGCTACTGATGTGAACCACACCAGTCAGATGAAAGTATATCAACATAAATAATCACATATTAATATGACATAATATTAATATATTATGCTTTGAAGTCCATAGGTAACTCTGAGGGTCCTGAACGGCATGATCCACATTAACTAAATAGGCTTTACAATGGCTTGCTGTGGCTAGTGCTTCAAGGTATGGAATCCAGGTTGCCCTCTGTGGAAAACAGGGATCTCTGGGGTGATCCATGCAGTCATAATATACAGTGCGCAGTAGGCAACAGAGAAATAAAGACTAATAAAGAACCCCAGGTACTCTAGAAATGATCTTGAGGAAGCGGCCTGCAGGTAGCACACATCACATGCAGCCGCCTCAGACACTGTGCAGAAATCCAGCCTCGCTCCTACAATGACTATGATGAGTTGAACTCTCTTTTTTTTTTTTTTCTCAGAAAGAGAAGAATAATTCATCATTATTCATTGATCGGGTTGTTAACCTTGATGACTCGGGAAACCAAACCATGCAGATAGGAGTCTCTGTGTGATATCAGCTGGTAACTGCGGCTGATAAGGTGCTACTGGCCATGTGGCAAATTCAAGCACACTCTTGTCTTGAACGAAGAAGAACAAACACAGACTGTGAAAAGCGAAGCAACAATTGAAGCATCGATTCTGAGATGAGCCGAGAACCTTCAGCCTCTGCAGGAGCTGAATTGGGATTGAAAGGGAAGGTCTTCTGCTCTTTATCTAACCAGGCTTTCAAATACGTTTGAAAAGCTCATTTAGAGGAATTTGATGGTTTAGCTTAATTTGCCTTGCAGTTATAGCAGGTACTGAACCTTGCGCCGATAGCACCATCAGAAGCAGGATTTGGCAGACCAGGAATGTACTGAGGACTGCAGTTATAGTAGGTACTGAAGCCGATAGCACCATCAGGAGCAGGATTTGGCAGACCAGGAATGTACTGAGGATACATCATTGACTCATGAAATCTCATCTTTCGGCAGAAGGCATTGCAGACTGTTGCATCCAACAGGAAAGAGTCATTTCCAGATTTTGAGAACTTGCAGACTTTGCTATAATGGCCATTGCTGATAAGGAGGAACCTAGGTACTATCAAAGTCCTTCCATGCTGAACATTTCGAAGGAATAGATGACCATCGAGGGATAACCAAGTAAAGTCATACGGTACAACATGCTCACCGTGGCAGTGACCGAGCAAGACGATCCTCTGCAGAATAAAAACTCACAGCAGGTGTGCAATGAGCCTTTATATGTCACCTCACCTATCAAGGGTTTTCATGGCATTTTTTAAGTCTTGAGACAAGAGTCTGAGATTTAATAGTCACTTCTTCCTGGGCTCATTAGGATTTATTTGTTTGTGAATGTCTGGCAATGCTGTCCTTCGCTACTCTTTGGCTATACTTTATAGCGAACAATTTGAGTATTAAGTGGTACAAGAAATATTTCTACCATGCAGGAACGTGTCCAGTCAAGGACAAACAAGACTGGACAACAACATTGCTTTTTAATGAAGGAACAAGAATTTATAATCTGGCCATAAGAACATACGGGGTATGTGGAAAAGCACACAGCACCACAAGAAGTGAACGTTTTCAACCTAATAAGATGCTGCTTGTTTTTCAGATAGACAATTAAATACCTGAAGTTTACCAGTTTGAGATGGATTTTCTGCTTACACAAGCCAGAAACGGGTTCAGATCAAACAAGAATCAGAAGCAGTTAATAGGGTTGTATTGATTGATACGTTTTTATTTGTCATTCTGCCCTTGCGTGATCTTTTTTCTTGGTAGAGATGTACTCTCTAGTAACCACTGAAGAGAACTGATACAGAAGACCAATGCCCTGCTGCTTTGGCACTGAATGACCTTGGGCATGTCACTTCATCGTCTGCATCTTTGAAGAGTTTTACTCGGATCGGAGGGGGACGCAGGTATTTGAGGTAACCCACGTATCCAAAGCTCCTGGCTTGGCTGCACAGAACCCCTGCAGACCAATTAACGCTACTGCGTAGTAACAAGTAATTCTACGCTGAGCTCTGTTTTGATGTTTAGATCACTTTTGCTGCCTGCACTCATTACTTTAAACTAGGTTGGGTTTTTCTGTGCCACATAGTAGTCAACTAGGTGTACCACACTGGTGGACACTCCTCTTAAAATAAGCGTATTATTTATGTGAACATATGAATTGTTTGAAGTTATACACAGAAGAACTTCTTTTTCTATTTGCAAATTGCTTGTGAGAGTTGTGAACTAGACATGAGTTCATTTGCCAGTCGTTAACAAATGATTTTTGGACTGCAAATTTGTTGTAGCCTTTTCTAACATTAATTTCTAATACTTCTTTTATCTGGCAATGTCCTTGAAAGAGCTCTCAGATAGGTTTGACAGTCCACAGAGAAAAGCTTCTGACATATAGATAGCTCTGGCCTGCAGCAAACAGTCTTTCATTTCCACCTATTATGGGGGAGCCATAAATTCTGGGGTACCTCAGTCCTGCTCTTTCTACAGTCAGTGATCCTTACAGACACATCAAAATGACCCAAAGCAATTTTGAGATGTAATTCTGCCCATCTGTTCTTTTTCCCCCTCCTGAAATCTATGCATATGTTACAGTGTTCTGTAATTTCAAGTCATACAAAACAATCATAAAAACCCCTGGTAGAAAATAGATGTTGTTAAAACCTTAATTCCTAAATATAAATCTTTCTGTTCAGCAAGACAAGAGTATTTTCTCAGAACTCTCCCAACAGAGGACAAATATATTAGAAGAGCTGCTTCTGATTTGGAGATGGGCATTTCCACAACAGTTGCATCACTGAGTAAACACAATTTGACCCCCTAAAAACATTCCCAGTGCATAAAAAGAGAAAATTCAATACCCTCAGCCTGTTGGTGCTTACACAGTATCAAGACAGATAGACGCACAGTTCATTTATTCCCTTAAAAACATACAGTTATCAGGATGTTGAATTCTTAATAGTGCCCCCTGATAGAAACTGGTTTAACATCTATAAAAACAGGCATAAACGTCATGTCACATACCTCAGGAGAACAGCTCATATGTCCTTGATATATTTTCAAGCAATTTTTTTTTTGGTAGCAAAGTGGCTACCAGCAAGGGCCTCACGCACACCCCTGATAGAAACTGGTTTAACATCTATAAAAACAGGCATAAACGTCATGTCACATACCTCAGGAGAACAGCTCATATGTCCTTGATATATTTTCAAGCAATTTTTTTTTTTGGTAGCAAAGTGGCTATCAGCCAGTGCTTCAGCAATATCTTAAGCCCCAAGGAAGGCAGATATTGCTGAAATGTTGGCTGATAGACACTTTACATCCAAATAAAAATTGCTTGAAAATATATCAAGGACATGTGAGCAGTTCTGTTGATGCAACCAACGTGATGTTTGCATCGATTCAGAGATATGAAATGCGTCAGTTGACACAGGCTGCAATAATCCGTTGTGATCATTGTATAAACGCTTTGGGACAAATTTTCGGGGCGGGGGAGCGGAAGGCTTTGGTGTCACTTTGGTACAAATAGACTATCCTTCCTTGAGCTGAGCAGATGAAAGACTTGGAAGGGGGAAAAAGAAAAGATTGTTTCCCAAATATCATGGCTAATATTATTTATATGTTGCCAGTGTCAAGAAGTCCCTGCAGAAGACTGGGGCTTCACTGGGTAAAACAAATGAAGAGGCCAGATGGTAGGAGAAACAAAACAATGTATATTCATATATTCTGTGTAATGGTACTTGCCTCATACTTTGGCTAGAGAAATTCCGAGGTATGTCTGACACCGCTGGCATCCACAATAAAATACTTTTTCTGGCATTATACACTAAGGAACACCTTTTCCTCCTTTCAGACATCTTCCCAGCACGCACCTCTGCAATTCTGGCCGTGGAGATAGACAGGCCAGGGGATCTACAGGAGGGATGTCACTCGCAGAACAGCCAGATCCAGACGCAGTTTATGTTGTAGGCTGAAAAGAAAATGTGTTCTGTGTCATTAACATTATTCATCTCTTGGAAAACAAATTACATGCCCGAGGGGGCTATGCTAATGGTAATTTTATGCCGTTATGATGTGGAAAAGGGGATGAGCTCAGGCCCAGAGCTCTGGCAGAAGCCTGGGGCACCCACCTCACACCCGGGTGCCTCAGGGCGGCCTGGCTGAGGGAGGGCAGGAGCACACACCCCCCTCAGCCCCCCTCGGCTCAGCCCCAGCAGGACAAGCAGAGCTTGGGGGGTGTGTGTCCCGAAATTCCCCTCAGAGCGGGGCTGTGTCCCGGGAGACCGCAATGGGCCGCGAGGGACGGCACCTTCCCGCGCTCAGTGCGGCCTCGCAGCCGAACCACAAGCTCGCCTATGGAGCGAACTACATTACCCAGCGGGCCTTGCGCAGGCGCACGGCTCCCGCCCCGCCTCCTGGCGCGAAGCATCCTGGGACTTGTAGTCTGCGCCCCCACCCGAAGTTTAAAGCGAAAAAGTTTCCGCACCCTTTCCGGGTACCTCGCCG
>NW_009258662.1:1181889-1182501 GCF_000687185.1 Egretta garzetta
CCGCCCCCTCTCTCGTCTCTTTTCAGCCTCGGCTCCTGCCCCGGTCCCGGCAGCTCCGTCCCCTCAGGCCTCGCGGTTGCTCTCCTCCGTCCCCTCTCCCGCAGTGACTTCCACCCCTTTCCCGCCTCGCTTTTCCAGTCGGGGCTTTCAGGGGACCGGCGAGAGCCGTGGAGCTCAGGCGCGGGCTGGAGGCGTGAGCAGGCAGCACGCCGTGAGTCGGCAGCTGTCGCCGGGGAGCCTTGCCCCTAGCCTGGTTTCCAAGGACGGGCAGCAGAACAGATGTAGGAGGGAGGTGTAACTAGAAGAGCTTGTTTTGTCTTTCCCTGACCTCTACGTGCGAGAGCTCCTCCCTTTCCCATACTCCACTTTCTTAACGTGCTGGATATCCCACAAGCACAAGGCTTACGAGGAGTGGCTGAGGGAACTGGGGTGGTTTAGTCTGGAGAAGAGGAGGCTGAGGGGAGACCTGGTCGCCCTCTACAACTGCCTGACAGGAGGCTGTAGGGAGGTGGGGGTCGGCCTCTGCTCCCTGGTAATGGACAATAGGACGAGGGGGAATGGTCTGAAGTTGTGTCAGGGCAGGGTTAGGTTGGGCATTAATAAAAAATTCTT
>NW_009258662.1:1182737-1234594 GCF_000687185.1 Egretta garzetta
GCATGCTGTTGCCTATAGTATACCGGAAAATAGTTTGTGATGGAAGGCACATTTGGGAATCTTGCAGCTTAGAAATTTTATAATGGAAGACGCTGTAGTTCATATCAGGAAGGATGATAAGTTCTCTTTTATTGCTGCTCATAGGGAGGAGTGTTGCAGGCTGAGCCATGATAGTAACTGCTGCCTATTTCAGCCTACTAATATTTTTCGGTTCTGGTAATTTAATGCTCTTGGGCAAATAGATGACAGCAATGGAAGTGTTCACAGCAGAGTTTATCCGCTCTGAGCCATGCTTAAATACTGGGAAGGGCTATGGGAATTTCTCTAAAGTATCCTGGATCTTGAAATACTGGGAATAAAAACTGAGTGACATCATGGGTACTAGGAAAATGTAGCTTCACTAAGTAAATAATGTCAGTCAGTAGAGCATCCAAAAGTGGGATATGCATAACTGTTTACGTATGTAAAACTAACTGTGTGAAGTTGAAAGTTTTAAGGATTGGGTTAAGAAATCTGAAGAAATGCTGAAGAAATTTTACACTTGCCTATTGGATTACAAAGATTTTGCTGAAATCTGTAACAGATTTCTGCCAGTGAGAGATGTCATACTCTAGGTTCAGTAAGGAATTTGCTACTTACAAATAAACAGTATTTTGATAGAGTTGCTGTTCTAGGAAACCAATAGAAAGTTTTAAGTTGGAAAAAGAAAGCTTTCATGTTAGGACTTCTTTAACTTCTGTTAATTTTTCCTGTGGGCTACAATAGATCTGAAACTGGGCATTACTCTTCTCAGTTTGATTCTGCATAATTTGTAACAGTTTTTGTGTGTGTGTGTGTGTGTCAACATTAGAATGAACTTAGTGGTTGACCATGCTTGCTCTGCCCACTTGTGTTGCAGAAGTATTTCGAGAGCTTTATCAGGATGAAGTTCCTCTTGGGTTAGGTGCTCTGCGCCTGCACAGTATGGTATTTGACTGTCATCCAAATAACTGAGAAAGGCAAAAAGTCTGATTAATTACAAGCAGAGTGTCAAAGGGTGTTGTTTCCTTTATCTTTTCCTGTATCCTATATTTTGTTGTATCAGTTTCTTGTGTTCTGTGAAAGCCAAAATGATCTTGTTCAGCCTGATCATTTGCAGTCAGACATGAGTGCTTATCCACAAAAAGGGGGAAATGCAAAGTTTATTTTGCACTGCTGATAAAATTTTAACGGCTGCCATGTGTTATCTTGGGGCTCTGTGCTTTTTTCAGTTTTTTACTTCATTTTTGGGGGAGAGGGGGAAGAGAGAGAGAATGGGCATAAAGGAGGAGATGCAGTCTGACTCTGGGTTGGGGCTTATATTTTTCAGCTATCTGACAGTGTCATTGATCGTATGAAGGAACCTTCTTCACCCAGTGGAAGACCGCAGTCTCAGCACCGATCAGCATCTGGTGCAGGTATGCCCATGTTTTCTGTTTTTTAATGAGAGAAAGAAAATCAAATGTGCCTTTCAGAGCATTGTAATGAACTCATTGCCATTTCGTAGAGATGATTTTTTTGACATTAACTTCTTTGCCCATCCCCTTTTGAAGAAGTAGTGTGTAGGCTTTTAGAGAACTTATATTAGTCTTTATTTTCTCCTGACTGACATTAAAATGTAACACAACTCTTTATTAGATGTGGCTTTCTAAGGTATTATCCATTGTTGAAGACTCTTTTTCTTTTTTAAAAACCAGAAAAAGCAAATACCTACTCCAAATGTGTATTGAGTTCTGAAGTGAAAATTCTTGCGTACTTAATCAGTGCTAAATTTTGTATATTGAGCTTCTGTTGAAATGCACTTAAGCAAACATTAAAAGAACAATATGCTATTTTCCTATCATGGAATAGTGGAAAAAAGCTGCATACAGTTTGTACAGATCGATGGCTCAAAATGATGGCTTTCTTAACATTTTATATTTCATTATCGAGGCCTGTTCAAGTGCATCAAACGGGCTTCTTGCCAGGCAGCCTGTACTCTAATTTAAAATACTTCAGCACGGTGAACACGACGTAGCTACTGAAGGAGTGAAAATGAATGGCAGAGATTGGAGCATGTGATTTATGTTTGTCAACTGTGTGAAACCTGTAAGGTTCAAGTAAGGCTTCTTATCAGTGCTCCAGAAATACTAATGATACCAGTATTCCCTAAGGGTCTTTTGCCTTGATACTTAGAAAAATCCCACCAAAACTGAACGTGCTGATTAAAAACAAGTCCCGTGGCAGTAGTGGGCCTTGTGGCAAGACTTGAATGAACAGAACGTCACATCTTTCATCTGAAGCGTAGAAAGTTGGTTTCATGTTGCTTAATAGAAGGTGTCTGTGTCCGAGCTGGGCTCCCTCTGTAGTCAGTAGAAAGAAAAAGATGTCTTGGGGGACAATTCATCTGGCTTATTTGAGAATTCTACCTGAGGATGAGATGAATTGCCTTCTAGGAATACCGGGGTGAAGAGGCCGGAAGTAAGCATCAAGTGAATCCACCATGAGACATTTTACAAGTATTGGGATTCCCAAATGATGCTGTTTTAGAGGTTTGTTTATCTGCTTTATGATGTAGGAAGACTGTGGCATAGTGAAGGCAAGGAAAGTACCAGTGCTAAAAATTCCTTAAACTGTCACCTGTCTTGTGAAATGTTGTTTGCCCGATAAAATTGCTTAGAATTTAATGCTTCCTTAAGTAAGGTTTGAATGGAGTAGGGCTATAGTTTCATGCCTGCAGTGCCAGATTGTCCCTCTTTTTTCTTTTTAAATAGCAGCCTTCTCATTATGTGTATGTATATTTTACTGTGGTGAAGAAATTATTCTAGGTAAAGGATTTTATGAAATAATACTTGTGCTTCCTACATACTTGCATGGCGGTGCTTATTGCTTTTTCATCCTTAAACCTGGGTTATGGAAGTAGTCTTGTGTAAGCGTCTGATTTTTGGGATGTGGTGACTAGTGATGAAGGCTGTAATACCCCAGTAATTCTTTGCTAATTCACCATATGTACATATCTGATCCTTTATTTTGTCTCTCTTTGTGTATTGGAAATAGTGCTTTTTTTAAAAAATTTTTATTTATTGGAAGGCTTAATGAATCTCTTGACCCTGCGCGAGCTTAAGAAACCTTACGTGTATTTTTGCTTTAAGAACTAGTGTTTTAGGTGAAGTGCTTGTATTTCCCCAGGAAAGCAGAATCAGTGTTATACCTCAGTTGCTAAAATGATTTGTATTTAATAGGATTAAATTATACTTAAATACATGTTACCGCACCATCCATCGAACGCTTTTTTGATGAAGAATTACAAACTATTGAATTTCTTTGATGCTGTAAGAACAGTCAACTTATTCCTTTATTTTGTAGCTACATCTAACTTGTCAGAGTCTGCATTTGTCTGATAAGGTGTCATTACAGGAAGGGCGCTCGCTTCAAAGCTAGTGCTCTGATTGTTTAATATTGAACTACTCTCTGCTGGTAGCCGAGGGGGCTGGATCCCAAATCTGGGAATCTTCCTTCTGTGATGCAGCAGTGCTGGGTTTTGGATTCTTGGTAAAGCCTCTTGCACTGTTAATGGGAGACCTCTCTCCAGGCAGCTCCTCCCTTCCCGTTCGTGAATCTGGTGATAGCGAGTTGTCTTTCTGACAGGGGATCACTCGCTGTTTCTGAAGAGTTTTCCAAGGATGGTGGTGTTTGGAGGCTGGCTCTGGCTTTTGGATTACCAGCTGGGCAACTTTTGAACTTGACAGTTTGTTAGCCTGCATTTATATCTTTATATATTCCAAACAAATAACACTCTTTTCTACAAAAATAAAAAAGATATCTAGAGGGAGAAATGTTAGAGCTATTATAAACAGCCCTTCCTTTAAGTCAAGTCTTTGATAGCTTTTGGTGGAGGAATAATGGATTAAAAAGAGTGTGTATCTTGTTGCTTGCCAATATATGATGAATTTATTGACTTCAGTTTGGGGTCGGAAAATGAAATTGCGTACACTTAAAATGAAATCTGACATCTAAATTCTATGTCTTAAAGCATCCTAGCTTGCTTGGATCATTGTCTGACTTCTGAGTAATATTAAATGCACTAAAATATTTAACACGTGTAAAATCTTTAAAGTATGTCTGTAATTCCTAAAGCAATATTGATGAAAAGTAATTTGGTCAGATGAGTGCTGCTTTTTTTTTTTTTTTTTTTTTTCCTTGAGTGTGTATTATACCTAAAGCTTTAGTCATAATAGACAAAGAGAATGGTTTATTTCATTTTAGCTCAGTGGATATCTGAAAAGCTAATAGTCTATTATGGAAGGGAAAAAAAAGAACAAATGCTTAAATTATCAAGAGTCTCTGCATCTCAGACAGCCAATTTTTTTCCCTCTGCAGAAACAGATTACACTGAGGATGCAGAGGATTCTTTTTTCTTTTTTTTTTAAATTTTTTTTAAGTGTATTGTTATTGTTAACTATCCTGTCCTCATGAAAACAAATGGGTAAAGGACCCGTGTCATAAAGCACTGTGTATTGTGTAGGTGTGTGATAAAGTGAGCACTGCTGATGCTGCCTCAGAAGTTGGGTTAGACCTGGCATGTTTTCCGTGGAGAAAAATATATTTCTTAGCCTTGTTCATTTGTGTGGAACAATGCCTTTCAACTGTGTACTCTGTTGTGTTGGTGTCCATGTCTTTTGGCCATTTCAGTGGCCCAGGGTATCTTGGCTCAATCAGAAACATATAATGAGGTTTTGTTGAGATGTACAGGAGTGGGTATTTGAAGAATTAGGTTCTAGCTGGAGATGCAAGGAGGATTTCACTGAAATCTAGGAGAGCAGATATCAGCTCATGAGGAGAGGTAGTTGGTGGGATCCCATGGGAGGCAGCTCTGAGGGATAAGCTGAGGAAAGCTGTGAGGTCCTTAAGGACAAGCTCTTCCTTGTGCAAGAACTCAGGAAAGTTAATAGATATATTGGGAGGCTGGTCTGGTTCAACAGGGAGCTCATGATAGAGCCTAAGTGTTAAAATGAGGTCAGCAGGTGGAAGCAGAGACAGACTAAAAAATGAGTGGATTTGTGGATGAGGGGAGGGCAGTAGGTGTCATTGACCTCAAGTTCAGCAAGGTGTTCAACCCTGTCTGTCCTAATATTCTTGTACCCAAGTTAGGATGTTGCAGTGTGGGTAACTGGATAACAAGTTGGGTTAAAAAACCTGGTTGGATGGCCAGGGTCAGAAGATTATGATTAATGTGTCATACTTTACCTGGAGGCTGGTATCATGCAGGGTTCTGCAGGAGTTTTTCTGTTCAAAAGACTTACCAGTGTCCTGGAGGAAGAGGCGGAGTACAGGCTCGATGCAGATCACCCCAAACTGGAGCGATGCTCGAGGGGAGGGCTACTATCTGGAGGGACCTAGACTGGCTGGAGGAATGAGCCAACAGGAACCTCATGAAATTCAGCAAGGACAAATGCGAAGTCCTACAGTCATAGCCCTTGTTCCTTGTCTGGCTTTTAGGAAGTTTTGGGGTGTGGGTTGGTTTTTTTTTTTTTTATTTGAATAATTACAGCATGTGCTGAT
Organism: Egretta garzetta; assembly: GCF_000687185.1. Taxonomy (NCBI): domain Eukaryota; kingdom Metazoa; phylum Chordata; class Aves; order Pelecaniformes; family Ardeidae; genus Egretta; species Egretta garzetta. Next base: position 1,188,297 of record NW_009258662.1, read on the forward strand.
GATACTAGTACTAGTGGATAGTCAGATGCTGCTTGAAAGAAACTAAAACCAGAATACCTCATAATAATACATATTGTGGGAGGCTCTGCTTTATTGCTTGTAGCTTTGAATTGTTGTTTTCGCTTTTTATCAGTGTGTGCAAGTTTACAGAGTTTGGCTAAATTTATGCTGGTTAAGCAGGAATCCTCTGCAAATAAACCCTTTTAGTTCTGTGCCCTTTAATGTATTAATTGTTTTCATCTACTGTTTTTTGTTGCAACAACAGCTTTTCTCTGCATAAACTAAAAGATGAAGTAAACTGACGTTTCTGTGATTTTTATTTTGTAGAATTCTTCTTATTTTTAGAAAAGGCAAACGACAGTGTTTTAGCAATGCCTGGGTTGATTCCCTGATGTTTACTTTGCTGTGAGACACCTGTAAATCTCGGACAGTTCCTTTCAGCCACTGCATGGATTTGCAGCCTTTTTTCCTGTAGCCGTGAGGGCTTGATCTCTCCATTTGGTAGCACTTAATTTGCTTTCCTCTAGGTGCAGCTTTGGGTACTATTTAGAATCATAGAATGTTTTGGGTTGGAAGGGACCCCTAGAGGTCACCCAGCCCAACCCCCCTGCAGGGAGCAGGGACACCTTGAACCACATCAGGTTGCTCACAGCCCCGTCCAACCTGGCCTGGAATGGTCCCAGGGATGGGGCCTCCATCACCTCTCTGGGCAACCTGTTCCTGTGTTTCACCACCCTCATTGTAAGGAGTTTCTTCCTTCTATCCAGTCTAAACCTACCCTGCTTCAGTTTAAAACCATTACCCCTTGTCCTGTCACAGCTGGCCCTACTAAAAAGCTTGTCCCCCCCTTTCCTCTGGGCCCCCTTTAAGCCCTGACCGGCCGCACTCATCTCTGCCCGCAGCCTTCTTTTCTCCAGGCTGAACACCCCCAACTCTCCCAGCCCATCCTCATAAGAGAGGTGCTCCAGCCCTCGGATCATTTTTGTAGCCCTCCTCTGGCCCTGCTCCAACAGGTCCATGTCCTTCTTGTGCCGAGGGCTCCAGAGCTGGAAGGAGGTTTTAAAGTTGATGGGTACTGAAAACCTCTGTGAAATAAATCAAGTAGGAATTAACAAACTGAGCTGGTCTGTGGATCACTGGTAGCCTGGAATGCCATGATTTCCATCTTACAGAATAACATCGTGTTGTTTTGGTGTGGTTTTTTTTTTTTTTAATAGTATACTTGTGGTTTTGGTTTGTTTTCCTTCTCACTGTTGTGGAGGGAAGAAGAAAACCAAGTTTTTCATAGAATGTTTTGGGTTGGAAGGGACCCCTAGAGGTCATCTAGTCCAACCCCCTGCAGGGAGCAGTTTTTCAAAGGGATGTGGAGATATTTAGGAGAAATACTGATGACTTGTGGTTGGCTTTTGGTCTGAAAATCTTGGAAGCCTCTAGTGTAGCTGTAATATTTGATGGTTTTGTTGAGTAGGGTTCATCCTACTGCTCTTGACAAAGGAAGCAGGTACGTGGTGTAATACACTGACGTGTAGAGGAACGGCAGCTTCATCGGAATGTCATTGCTTCTGACACCCAGGCGATAGGCTGCTCAGGGTATGTATTTTTTTGATGCATGATCTAAACTTCAGAAAGCCCTCATGGGTATTCTTGCACATGTGATGCTGCACTCTTCCCTCCTGCTCTCCTGTGGCTTCCTGTATTGCCACTTCGTTGTCATTGAGTTTCTTGGAGATAACTGTATTTTTAGTGATGTATATTGATATTCTTTGGGTTAAAGGTTTGCTATTGATGGAAGTATTTTATTACCAAAAGGTGAAATGTCTTGTAACTCACTAGACTGCTAAAGATGCCAAACTTTTAATGCTGTCACTGTAACAGTGAATCTTTTGTTGAGTCTGACATTCATGTCACTGGTTTGCAGGGGTATAGGGATGATAGAATTATGCATGGGAGATGAAGCAAGTATTGCATAAATTAAAGTTCTCGCTGTCTATGTGACATGGAAGGTGTTCCGTGAACACTTTCAGGTGGCTGAGTATGTCCTTGTAAAAGGATACTGAAATTAGAAGGAAAAAACTAACAAATAATGTAACTTGTACATCTGTTTTTGTTTTAGTTCATAGTAATTTGGAGTTCAGGCCTGTGGGAGGGCTTACTTCACTGTGTCCCTAAAGGACGGTATTAACCTCCTCAAAAAGATGGTACATAATTAATGGAGAGTTGGGTAGACATGATGAAAATGTTGAGAGAATAGGCAAAAAGACCCAATTTAGTTGTTTAAATGACTTGGATTGTTGAATATGGAAAAGGTACATAATTGTATAAGAGGAATATCTAGAATCTTATGAATGCTCGTCTCATGAGCAGAATTCTTTTTAAGGTGGGAATGCAAAAACCTTGATGTGCCTGGCACATTCTGTTGTACTATATTCCCAACATTTGTCCAATTCAAAAGTAGCGTTTTGATTCTTCACTGAAATACCATTTTTTGAGATATCAAGCAGACTTTGCCTTTGGGCTGCCCGCTCTAATTGCATTTCGAGTGCTGATACATCCTGTGGAACAACAGACACTTTAAACAGATGTCCAAAGGTAGAACAAGAGCGAATGGCAAAGAGGTGTTGGAGCTTCTCATGCAAATGTCATGTATTTAAAGCTATAGTCTGATGTTACAACTAACCTCATCTAACGGTCTCGGGTCTGATCATGTCTCTTCCTATAATAACCTGGTGCCCAGTGATCTAAGCCATCCAGAAACACCCTACAAGAAGAGTTTTGTACTAGTTTAGCTCCCTTAATTGACCCATGTATATTCAGAGGAGGGAAGCGGGAGCACACATGGGAGCAATAGTGTCACTTTTCCTTTCTGGTGACAACCACCTTTTGGAACAGCTTTGCGGATTATGTCCAACTTTAGTTTTTCTTTCTGGAATCAGCTGCTTAAGAACCTTCACCGCTGGTCATCAAAGTGTTGGTGGCAGTGGAAGGGAGCAAGCCCAACCGTGCAGTTGGTGGAGCTGGAGAGCGCAGGCACGGCTCACGCGTCTGGGCTGTATCTTCAGGAGGAGAGTGTTGTGAGGTGAAACAATCCTCAAGCTTTCGTGGACTAGAATTATATTTTTTTTTTTCCCCCCTAATACCGAAATAATATTTCATAGTATTCAAGGAAGGATTAACTTTTTTTTCCCCCCTAAACAAGAAAGAACTTTTGCAGGTAAATCAGTAATAGCAATTAAAAAAAAGCTAACCCAACCAGCCCCCTGAAATACCTTATTCATACCTCAGTGTAGTAGTGGACTGCATGAAATACATCCACTTAAATATGCTCCAAGAAATGACATTTGGTTAACATTAACCCGGAGTTTGGCATGATAAAAATTTGGTTTCATTGTGCAGTTGGAAGGACAGTGGAAATGTAGACTGAGTCTCTCGGTCTCTCCCTTCCCCTCTCCCTCTCTTTCTTTCTTTCATTGTAGTGAAATGATTCTGTTCAACTTTGTGTATGAAAAAAGTGGTCCGTGTGTGGGAGGCATTTAAGGCCAGAATTGCAGTAATTGATTCCCACTCCCCCCTCTGCTTCTGCTCCCGCTATTGCTATATTTGTTGTTATTCGGTGTTGTAAGGGGAACTAAAGAAACGAATTCTGAGGTTTGCAACAGCTCTGCAAATGGGAGAATTAGGTTTTTGAGAGCTTGTGGGATTGAGTGGTGTTTTGGTGTTGTGTGGTTTTGATTACTTTGTTTTATTTTTTTTTGTGGTTTTTTTTTGGTTTGGTTCCCCCCCCTTCCATGAGGGTTGGGGAGAAAGCGAATATATATCTCATGAATATTGTCAAATATTAGGGAGGCATTTGGTATATTTGGGGTTCTCATTTTACAACCAAATGCCTTTACATCTAACTTTTGGTATTTCAAGTGAAATTTAAAGAAAGAACACTCAATGTGTCAGGTCCTGTCCTACTCGTATGCGTAAGTAACTACGTCTCAGGCCGAGGTCATTTCATTGCCATGGTAGTCAGCTCCATTTATTTATTTACTTCTTTTCCTTTTACAAATGGTTTTCTGTGTGTGTGGCTTTTTGCAGGTAGGCAGAATTTATCTTTTAATGGGCATTCATTTAGAAGTGTCATTTTTGTTTCTGTATATTCTTAGAAACAGGTAATTCTTATGTACCGCATACTCTGTGCTTTTTGGTCTCTAGTGGATTTGTGGAAATTAAATTTCATGCTATTCTGCTTAAGGCGGCATGTGCTCTATTAGGGTTTACTGAGCGCAGACGTTTGCTGTAAAAATCTTTTGGAGTAGTTGTGCGATGCACATATAAAGCAATTTTTCTCATAGGTAGTATAACAAGCATATCCAAAGTATTTGCTTAGAAATGGCTTGTGAGTTAAAAGTTACAACCACTGGCTTTTTCATGTGGAAGCACAGGATTTGTGCATGCTAAAGCAATCTTCCAGGAGTTAGCAGAAAATCATGTTGAAAAACAAATGGTGGTGGCTGGCATGTGATTCTTGCATTAATTTCTAGTGCTGCAGTAAGCTTAATTAAGAAAGCCGGGGAAACTGTCTCTAAAAACACAGTGGAAAAAAAAAAACTACCCTGGGAAAAAGAGATTGTGCACAGTTCATGGAGCTCTTTGCAAACCAGCATGTAATAATGAGTTTTAAGGACTAAATGGCTATGTGTTTATGCACGGATTTGGTGCCATTGCCTTTTACTAGTTCCGAGTACTGAATTGTTTTGTAGTTAAATCCTGGCAAAGTTTTAGACCTTTGAGCATAGACAGTTGGGGCTTAGCCGTAGCCTGAACTTTTTGCAAATGCAGCCAGAATTTATTGAATGTTATGAGGCAGACTCAGGGAAAGGCAGCATAAGGGTTTTTGGGGTTTTGTTTTCTTTTTTCTTTTTTTTTTTTTTTTTAATGCTAGAATTCTATACATCAACATGCTCCCCCCCCTTTTTTTTCCCCTTATTAATTTCAGTTGCATTATCTATTAGAAATCGGATTTGACAGAGGAAGATGCCTGCTTGGGGTGCATTTGTTGTGGCCCTTGTTAGGAATCTCCTGTGTATGTTCCTGCAGAAATCACAATTCACCTGTGCTCAAGTTCTTGGTTCATATCGAGACGTAAATGAGCTGAAGACTGACAGCAGTAGGCATTGAACTATTTAATATTTCCTCTGAAATTTCAGCCTTTGACTTCTCTCGTCCATGCTGTGTCTGGGCACCAGAATAAAACCCAGCTATTTCTCCTTTGTCCTTCGGAGACCTTCCTGGGATTATAGGTCAAAAAGACCAGATAGCTGGCCAAGATAAAAGGGAATGTAATTTAAAGGACTGTTAGAATAGAAGTCATTTGGAGGAGTTTGAATGATTTTGCTATCTTAAAGAATAAAATAAAAAACGTTGATAACTTTAATGAAATAAAACCAATGACTAAATTAGAACTGTTTGCTTTTACCAGTATTGGTCTTTGATAGCCCCATGCAAGGAAGCTGCCATTCTGCTATATAGCATCCCCTCTGGTTTTATAGTAAAATATATTGTTATCCAAATTACCTCTCCACTGACTACAACTTTCAATAAAATCAAAAGAAGCGAGGGACTGCTATAAGGGGAGAATATATCAAAATATTTCTAAACCAAGTCTCCAATGAACTGGTAAGAGATCGCTGTACCGGACACGGAGACCTCCAAGTAATAAATTCTTGTGGTGTTAATAGTCAATGCTACTTTTCTTTCCATCATGATTTATTTACCGGTTAGAGAATCTTCAGTGTGATATTAAAGAATACTTTAAATGTATGGTTTATCGCAGTAAGATGAAAAGAAAAGCTTTGTTTTATTCTTCCATCTTCAGGCTGCAGTGAAGTGTTACTAAAACTCTTCATCACTTGTCAGATCAGGCAGGTTAAGTATATTGTGTAGTGCTGCTTCTTGAGAGCTTTGTACTAGTTGTTTTTTAGTTAAACGGGAGGTAACCACTTAAAGACTTCTTTCCTTCTGCCTCAGGGAAAAAGGATGCAATTTCAGCTACTGCTACACTTTTTTTTTTTTCCAAGACTGGTTTTCCTGTGTGTTGAACTCCTTGATTTTCAGTGGTCTCCCATTGAGATATATTACTAAAGTTCTGGGGAACACCAGAGTGAAAATTGCATTTTTTTTCACATATTACTACCTGGTTTTTGAAATCTAAATTTAAAAACTAGCGGAAGGACATTATTTCTTCGCTTTGATTGCAAGGTTTGTTGTGTACCTCTGACCATGCTTCATGAAGCCAGTTTATCTGATTCTCATTTTGAGCTTCATTAACCGTGTTTGATTTCACCTGATGTTAATCATCTGAAAAATAAGCATCTAATCTAAGCTAGTCATTTAGACTAGGGGTGAGACATGGTGGTTCAGCCCATCCTGGAAAAGGCTTCTATTTCTCCTTAATCTCTGGAGCTTTATACAGAAAGAGTTGAGACGAGTGGTTCATCCAAGATGCTTGACTTTTTTTTTTTTTTTTTTTTTTTTTTTCCTCTTTCTTTTTTTGGTGAGGAGGTGGCAGCTTAGCGTAAGAGAAAGGCCTTGATTATCCCTGATGTTACTAAGTGACATTTCTCAACGGGGGGGTGGTGGCACTGAATATTCTAAAATTTAAGTAGAAAAAGTAGTATCTGCAGAAATTGGTAGAAAGAATTAATAAAGGCAGTGATTATATAGAAGAGTGACTTCATTGCTGATCAGAAGCCTAAGGAAACTGTAAGTTTTGGAGTAGCAGCACTGGGTATCCCATCACATCGCTCTGTCAGCTGAGGTTTGACTGAGGACCAGTTTTCTGTTTCTCTGCCAGTCTGCCTCTTCAAGAGATGGCTGAACACACTGTCTCCTTTAATCTCCTTTGTCATTTGCAGGGGAGAGGAGAGAATGTTTTACTTGAAGAAAAAGTGAACCTCATATATTTCTGGATTAACTGGGAGCACCTTTGCTGACAGTCAGATTACTCTTTCTCCTTAGGATTTTCGTATCTGACCTCTTGCCCGCTACAACAGCCTCTTTCTTTTTCCCTGCACCTTTTATTAAATTCCTGAATTCACTTTCTGGTATTTGAGATGCTACTAGCTCTCGCGTTCGCTTGTTCATGCCAGGTTAACGTGCTACTTGGTTGACTTCTCAAGGCAGTTTATTCCTTGAGTGGAATCAGATCGGCTTGTTTTTGGCAATACCGCTACTCACTACATCCTTCTGTAGTATTTTGGTTTTCTTACCGCTAACAATTTACAACACTTAAAAGCTATCAGTGGTGGAGATGGTGGAAGTGTTACATCAGTTTAGAGACCAGTCGTCTGAAGAAGTTATTTTTGCTAGTGGGTCTCGTTACCCGTTACTAAAAATGTAGGTGTTGGATTATTGTTGTTGTGAGAATGTTAAACATTTCAGTGTTTGTCCTTTATTTTTATATAACTTCTGAATAATGAAAATAGCCATAAACACAGTTTCATATTGTTTACAATCAGTTTTCAGTTGTTATTACGTGCAGTAACACAGTGCTAAATATTGGGCTGATAATACTTCTGTTACCACATGTCAAAGTTGATGGTACTGTAGCTGTCTGCTGACAATTAAATATAAAGCTGGTTTTGCTCAAGTTGAAGGAAGACACGTTACAAAGCATTTTAAGTCACAGCCACAGAAACATATCCTTGCTCCCCTGCAAGGAGTGCAAGTGCCCTTGATACTATTGTGGTATGTAATTTGAAATGTGTACATTGGCTATTGCTAATCTGACTTCTTGTGTCCTACCATTAATGTTATGTGAAATAAGGGTTCTGTCACTTTGTTACTAAAACTTGACTTTCAGATTATTCTCTGGAATAAACATGCTGCTGTGTGGGATGTAGGAAACCGGAAGCGTTGGCCTCAAGACATAAGAAAGTGCTTGCAGATTCTCCTGCGTGTCTAAATCAGTGATTCTCGTTTACAGGACCTTGTTACAAATGCTGTTTAAAGGTTCTTAGACTTTTGATTTGGATTTAAATTCTTTTCCTTGTATCCTTCTCAAGTCAGCAATGAGACTGAGAGTGCTGTAGTTTGCATCTGAGCTGAAAAAACACATTCTGGAATGACTGTTTTCTCTGCACTGATACAAAACATCCATGTATCAGCCTGTTGTTATAACTCGAATGAATGAACAGAAGATTAGATTTGAGCGCACCGCAAGAGCCATTAAAGATCCACTTATTTATCACTGCAGGCTGCTTTGTACCTAATTTTAGGTGAAGTGATTGCTTTCAGACTTTGTGCATGGTTTCAGTGCCCATGTCGTCGATAAATAAAATCATGACTTGATACGGAGGTGGTTACACTTTTTTTTTTTTTTTTCCTGAATAGCCAGCTTCTACTGGAAAATTCTTGGTCCTGTTAAAATTTAGTGCTAAGTTGTTAAATTGCTTTAAATGTACAAAGTAGAAGTTTGGCATCTTGATTTATCTTTCCATGCAACTCCAGCCACTGAGAAACCTGGTTAATGGGATCAGCAGATGTATTGATGAGTGTTATCTTTGGGTGAAACACTTTTTTCTTCTCTTTCATTAACCTTTACCTGTAAAGAGACACTTTCAATGCTTGATTTTTCACAGTATCATTACACTATGGCCTCTTACATAATTTGTTTTTATCTTCCCTCTTTCCCAGAATAACACGCGAAGTTATTACCTAGTTTTATCCAAACTAGTTGGAGAGAGAGATTTCTCAAGGATAATTAATTTATTTGCCTCTTTTTCTGAAAATCTGCAAATGGATTGGTGACGATGGTACTATTCCAGTGTTTCCTGGTATGACTATTGACCAGCGTTACGTAGCATAGATTACCTTCACACTGTTGAACTGATTTGCAAGGTGAAAATAACTACTGATGTATCTTGTAATGCATGTTGCAACTTACTTTATTTGAATGTTAAGACTTCTGCTGCACCCCTAGAAATTTCCTCAAGGATGTGCCTGGGATGGATGGGGGAAGCTCTTTACTGGATGCGGATCTTCTGCAGCACCCATACCTTTTCCGTTGTTATTGTCCGTATTCTTTTTCCGTCATTATTGTCTTTTCCTAGTTTAATTGTAAATTTGCCTCTTTGAATCTCATATCCTTCCCCTTCCACCCTATCGGTGCTTTGCAATTTCTGTATTCAACTTTCAGTCTTCCTTCTTACTGGATTTCTTCACTGGGCCCTTCCCTTCAAAAGGGCTGGTGTCCTTGGCCTGGAAGGGAGCGGTACCTCTTGCTGTGTCTGCTTGTGCGTAACCCTGGCTGGGAAAAATTCAGAGCATTACTGGTGAGAAAGGAAAGATGGTTTGGTGATAGGGTTGAGCTTGGAGGAGATAATGATACGCGGAGACTTGCAGCAAGAGCTTCTGCAGCCTGACCTGATGCATATAGAATCGGTTAGGTTGGAAAAGACCCTTAAGATCATCGAGTCCAACTGTGGAAAGGCAGGGGCAGGGGAATCCTGGAGAATTACAAGACTGTGGAAAAGCCATCAGTGAGCCCAGTGGATTTGGGAGAGCTTGGGTCAATATGAAGGGGGAAGATGCTTTGGAGCAATGCATGCAAATAGGCCAGACTAGGTTTTGGAAGGTCCTGGAGCTTGTGGTTGTGGTGCTGTTCTTGGCGTGCTTTCTGATGCTTGGCTGTCCCATACATTTGAAATTCAGCATCTGAAGGGAAGGAAGTGGGTGCAGAAAGTCACCAGTCTTTGAGAACAGCAGTGAGACAGGACAAACAAGCAGTTGCTCCACTCTTTACTAAAGTTCAAAGATAACTTCTTAGATTTGATGCATCTCGTGATAGCTTTAAGTAACAGAGTAGTTGCAAATTAACGGTGGATGCAGGTTTTGATGTTTTACAGCATTACCTTCTGTGTGACCCCTCAGGACGCTGGGGACCTGCGAGTTATGCCCTGCGGGACAGGCAGGCAAAACTCTGCTGTGGTATCTTGGGCTACTGAGCAGTCAGTGCAAGTGTGCTGGTGGGCAGTCACTGGGTGCATAACTCTGGGCCAGCCATAAAATTCACCTTCTTTGCTCAAATAGTACTGGGATGTGAGAAGAGGTAGGGTTATTGTGTATAGAATTGGAATAGAACCTAAATCCACAAGAAGCCAGGTTATCATTAATTTAGCTGCTCATGGGAAGGAAAATACTGTTGGTTTTTAATTTCACAAAGCAGAGAGAGAATTTCCTTTGGCATTTGGAGCTGTGAGTACGCAGCTGGCTTTGGAAATAGTGTAAGCAGTAGTGAAGGGGTTGAATTTCAGAAAGCTGATGAAGCAGCGTCGTTGTGAAACTGTATCTTCCAGCAAGTCCCAGTCTTTGGTTGTCTGTCTTTATGTTTATTTGCCTTGCCCCTCTTTCTTCTGATTGATTGTTCAGATTGGTTTGCTACGAAAGGACAGGCTCCATCGTAGATATATCAAAATTTCGGTTTGGGTCGAAGAGTTAGGTGAATAGAAATTCATATTTTGCAAACATTTATTTGTAAAAAAGACAAAAAGGATGGGGGAGGGGAGGGTTGTTCCTTATAAAGGTGTGCACTGTGTGTATGGAATGCACGATATCAGAAAATAGCATTATCCTTTATCCCATTGCCTATTTACATTAACTCATCCCATTCAGTCGCTCATTAGAAGTCTTCACCTACCTTCTTTGGGTGGCAAGGCCTGTTCTCTATGTTTTGAACCACATTTATGTAACAGCAGGGCTCCCTGCCCCACAAACAGTTGGCACATGGACATTTGACAATAAAATTCAATGCTGAGAGCTAGGTACTCTGAGCGTATGTTCCCACTGATGGAAAGGTATGTGAAAATATCCTCAACAGAGGGCTTTCTGATTCAGAGTGGTGAGTAGCTTTGTGAACCTTCTTATTCCTGTCCAAAGTGACTGCAATCCGGAGCTGTAGTTGGGTAAAATTGACTTTTCAGTGCCACTGATAGTGTGCGGTGACAGCTGGAGAATCCGCTTTAAAGGCGATGGTAGTAGCTGAAATGAACATCTACATTTTCTATTTATGTAGCCTCGACAGTATGGAGAGTCCCATTTGGGAGTGCTGGCCTGTGCAATAGAAGTTAGTAATCCTTTGTCATCAGTGGTGATTTCTACATGTATAACTAAAGAGATGTTTTAGTTTATAAACCCTTTTACCTAGCTGTTATGTGTAGAAATACATGATTATTGCACTGTCCTCTCCAGTGGTAGATGATGTTCATTGAAATATGTGTGGTGAAAGAATTTAGAAGTGATTTTGTCCAAGAAAATAAAAGGGATACCTGTAAATTTCCCCATACTGTCAGATAAAATAGCTTTACAGTAAACTTATGAACCATAAAGATCAGGAACTGGACAACTTAAACTGTCCTGAAAGAACACTGCATGCTTAATCCTGTTGAAAGCAGAATCATAAAATCCTTCCCATCATTGCTTACAATGTGATTATTTTTTTGAAATGTTGAATTATGAAATCCTGATGCTTTTGTCCATTGTATTCAGCAAGAAAAATCTTAGAGTATATGTACAGTAGGAATTACTAGCACAGGCAGCTGAAATAGCAAGTCTCTCAACTGCTGTATTCAATCTAAGGGTATTCTGCCAGTAATAGGCTTGTAAAGGTACATGATACTTCAGTTCCTTTATTAATATTTTTTAACTTTTTAAAATGAACAGAACAACAAAAAGACATATAGTTAAATAGCTGCTGAAATAAACTATTTCACAGAATCGCAAGGGTTGGAAGGGACCTCGGGAGATCATCTAGTCCAACCCCCCCTGCTAGAGCAGGCTCTCCTAGAGCAATCTACACAGGGCTTTGAATATCTCCAGAGAAGCACAACCTCACTGGGCAGCCTGTGCCAGGGCTTGGTCACCCTCAAAGTCAAGAAGTTTTTCCTCATATTCAACTGAAACCTCTTATGTCTCAGTTTGTGCCCATTGCACCTGGTCCTGGCGCTGGGCACCACTGCAAAGAGTCTGGCTCCATCCTCTTGACTTCCATCCTTAAGATATTTGTACGTGTTGATGAGGTCCCCTCTCAGCCTTCTCTTCTTCAGGCTGAACAAGCCCAGCTCCCTCAGCCTTTCCTCGTAGGGGAGATGCTCCAGTCCCCCCATCATCCTAGTTGCTCTCCTCCGGACTCTCCCTAGGAGTTCCTCATCTTTCTTGAACAATTTCATATATATACACTTATTACCAAGGTGGGTGAGAAGGATGGGTTGTGGAGGAGCTTTGGTTGAAACGGTGACAACTTTCTAAGGGCAATGAGAACAATTTTAAAAGTGACAATAAAACTATTAGTTGTCACATTTCAAGATGTATCGCCCATATTTCATGTTTCTTGCAGTGCTTCTGCAGGTCTGTCACCTGTTAGATAACTTTAGTCCTCTAAACCACGGTGTTTTTTCTTTGTCAAGCATGCCTATTTTTTGTGATAAATTCTAAGTTTCTAGATCTTGACAGATTTTTAAGGATTCACTATACTGCATTGAAATTCCTGTAACATTTTTTTTTTTTGAATAATCATGAAATCTGACAGAAAATCATGAAGTCTGATGGAAGAATCGCACAAATGCACAATTTTAAATTTATGGTGAGAACCTCTGTCTGCTCTGCTACCATGATCGTCGTGACCCCGGGGCATCTCTCCCTGCTTGCGTTCAGGGCCGACAGTCGGAGCTTAGCATGGACGGGGGAGAGGTTGATGTGTTTTCTGGGCGATATGAAAAGCCAGGCTGAGTATTGCCTAAGGATTTTGTAGGGGAAGAGCTCACACGTTTACTGTTAACCCATCAGTTACTGGAAGGGGTGGCTACGCAGGCTCCTTAGTGCAGCAGGATGGTCTTGTCCTGCATAGACCTTTGCTCGCATGTCCTTGCTTCTTGGCTCCTACCACTTTATTCTCCTGTGTTCCATTTTTCCTTTAAGATCCTTTAAGTTTTAAAAGATCAAATTTGAAGTTTAGCCTTGGGATTTTGCATTTTTTAATTTTCCGTCTTTCTGTGGATTGTATACATCCTGTTCTGTTTATTTGATTTTTCTGTTAGCTTATTAGAATGTAACCTTGGACATGCTAAGGAGTAAGGAAAATTCTCTGCTTTTTTCATTTAGGTGCAAATCTCGAGAATAAATAGAGCTGCTGAACACAGGCAGGTAGACCCCAATTCAAAGGATTATAGGGGAAAACCTTGTCATCCTGCTCTCCCCTTTTTCTTTTTTCTAGCCCCCCTCATAAGTTCATTGTTGGGTTTTACTGCTAAAGCTGCAACAATAATGGGATACTGAAGAGAGGATGTTCCAAATATAATATGAACTAACTTTGCTTTGCTATTTCTAGATCACGTACCATCTTGTTTTTAATTTAAATTAGTATAAATTGATTGATATCCACATTTACATTGTAAAATAGATAATGTAATATATGCAAGAGTGCCTTTGGAAACTAAAATATTAAATATTTTTAAATTATGCACACTTAATTGCATTGTTTTTGTATTTAATTATCCTATGAGCTTGTTTAAGTATCGCTGCACATTACCAATATTTATCAGTTAATACAAATTTCTGTCCTTGGAGGCGCACTGTATGTTTGTACTGAATCTGTGATGGTAGGAAGTGCCTGTAATTCTGAATTTAAATAGAAGAGTTGCTGTATGTGTTGGTAGTTCAATTTGTACGGGACTGAAAGTAGAATTTATTCTTAAAAAGGCTATTCTTTAAAAATAATAATAATACAAAACCAAAAAACCCAACAGTTTAAATGCTGGCCATGCCCAGATCCGTGGCTCATAATAAAGGAATTTGGGAAATGTGTAATAAGGTCACTGATGGAAGCAACTATTCTGGCACAACTAGGGACTTGTTTCTGATAATTCACTTGTACGCATACCAGTAAACTTTGGGGGGTCTCTAGGGGATCCCTTTGTTGTAGGGAGAGAAACAGACACTTGGGTCTTTAAAGGAAATAACTTATTTCTGGACTTTTTTCTTTAGTGCTGGTGGAATGAAGGGATGGTTCATTATTTTTTTCCATTGAGTGTGAGGCTAATTTGGACTACTTATAGGGCTAAAGACCAGCTACAACAGTGTTTGAAAACCATTGATTTTTTTTTTTTTTTTAAAAAAAATGTTGTATGCTGGGAATACTGATGTGCTAACTGTTATAACTCTTCCTTCTTTCCTCTTGTGTTCTGTAACCAGCAAATCCAGGCTCTTTCAAAAATAATAATTAAAGAAGGAAGAGTGTATTTAATGGTGTCATTGACTTATCTAATTTAAGCACACTAAATATATTTGCTGTGGCTTTAATCAACATTGAAATCATACAGTTTGATTTTAAAACTAGAAGTCTTAGTATTTTCTGTAGTGTGGAATGAATATTTATATGGCTGTCTTAAAAAGTTACGTTTTTAGGAGTCCAGGATAAGAGTTCCTTGACAGTGTCACTGATATCCAAAGCAAACTAAAGTATGTAATTCTACCAGCGAATTTTATGCTCATAAGTTACCTGAGTGGCAGCTCTGATGAGCTGAAGCTTCTACTTACGCACAGACGGCACGCAGCATGGGTAGGCGTAGATGGACTGTCTCGCATTGATTTACCAGTGCACTTTAACCTGCACCTCAAGTAACCTATTTCAGGGGTGAGACAAACTTTGTCTCCATGGTTAGCTGCTTGAGACAACTTTGAGAAGGTCAGGAAAGGGAACAACGTTTCCTTGTTGTTTAATTGAATAAGATATAAAGTATATACTCTTCTCTTCCAGGTCTAGTGGAAATTCTTGTACGCTACTTGAGTGCCCGTCATTTCCATAGTTGGCTACTCTTTATAAATGAAGATTAATGGATCTGATATTTTTGTCTTTTCTCTGCTGTTCAAATTAAATGGCTACTGTTGATATTGATGGGTTTTTGGCGATGTATGGAAGTCCAGGGGGGTTGGATAGGATGACCTTTAAGGGTACCTTCCAACCCAAACTCTTTTAAGATTCTGTGAATTTAGATACGGACCAAACCAGTGTGTTGATTAAGTAGAAAAATAAATTGATGGTATTTGCATGTTATGATATTTGCGTATTATGCATCTTAAGTTGGAATGTGGGTGGGAAAAATGTTTTAATTACAGACCCATAATGTGTTTATAAGCCCACAGCTTGATGTTGTGGAGGTACCAGGTTGCCGCCGTATGATTTCTGATTCAATATTTATGACTACTAGTGCGCAGTTAGAAATTTTCCTTGTGACATCTTCATTAACTTTAATGTCTACAAAGCTGCAGTTGCCCTGCCAGCTACTGAGACGGATGATGGGTTTGAAGACAGCCCTAAGGTACGTTGTCCCAAGTGAGCTGGTTAATGTTCATACTTAATGTGCACAGGGACATGAGAACTGCCTTGTTGGATCAGATCGATGGTTTGAATGCCCTGATGCTCTCTTGTCAATACCAGATGCTACAGAGTTGAATGCAAGAAATTCTGCAGTAAGTAATGGTGAAATAGTTTTTCCAGCAAAAAAAGAAGTCTTCCCGTTTCTGGCAGTGGCTGATACATACCTTGAAGCAGTGTTCTCAAACTCCGCTTTACATATTACATAGCCTGTTGGTGGTGTTTAGTCTTTTTTTTTTTTTTTTTTTTTTTTTTCCCCCATTTGATTTTTACCTGCTTTTGGCTTCAGCAAAAAGTTAACCCTATATTTTCCACTGTGCATTTCAAATATTACAAAAAAATTACAAAAATAAGTCTTTTAAATGCTGCCCTTTCAGCTTTGCTGTGAAGCTGTTTTAAAAATGTGTGATGGGAGAATGAATAGCAGCCCAGAGCTGCCTATTTTATGTTGTTATATTCTATACCCTGTCTCTTCTAATGGCACCGTTTGGTTAACGGTTGGACTTGATGATCTTAAAGGTCTTTTCCAACCTAAACAATTCTATGATTCTGATTCTCTGTGTTCAGCCATTTTGGGTTTTCTTTCCATTATTTCTATGTGCTTTCCCAAAGGAAGAGAGTTGTATGGTAGTGACACACATTTATCAGTTGTTGTCTGGTAACTTTTGAATTCATTAATCTATTTCATCCAAATCTAAGTAAAGAAGGCTGAAAGGCTCAAGGCCCTGATATTTCTATAGGTTTTGAAAAATCGGGGGCTAGGTAGAAAAGAGACAATAAGACAAATGCTTTTATGGAGAGAAGGTCTTCAGCTGCCTGGGCTGTTTTGCCGAAGGTTTGCCACTCTACACATATGCTACCGCTGGCAGATGGGCACATGTTCTGCAAAAGTGACTACAGCCTGTGCCATGTATGAAGTTTGGAGGCTGGAGAAGAGCTCAAGGAAGACAATGTCATAGGGATAAGGGAGATCAGCTGGACTTAACGTGAGGGGGCAGAGAAACACGCAGTGCAGCTCTGTGAGAAACCATGTTAGTGCTTTTGATGTAGAAAAAACCCCAATAAAAACAACCCAACAAAAAACCAAACCCCAAACCTCTCGCTTGCTCTATGCTTTGTTTTAAAGACTAAATCTTGTAATGTTTCCCCTTTGCCTTAAAAGAAAGACAATGTTAATATAAGCTATTGGACCAAGTAGTTTGGACAGCTGTGAAGCTGTTTTAAAAATGTGTGATGGGAGAATGAATAGCAGCCCAGAGCTGCCTATTTTATGTTGTTATATTCTATACCCTGTCTCTTCTAATGGCACCGTTTGGTTAACGGTTGGACTTGATGATCTTAAAGGTCTTTTCCAACCTAAACAATTCTATGATTCTGATTCTCTGTGTTCAGCCATTTTGGGTTTTCTTTCCATTATTTCTATGTGCTTTCCCAAAGGAAGAGAGTTGTATGGTAGTGACACACATTTATCAGTTGTTGTCTGGTAACTTTTGAATTCATTAATCTATTTCATCCAAATCTAAGTAAAGAAGGCTGAAAGGCTCAAGGCCCTGATATTTCTATAGGTTTTGAAAAATCGGGGGCTAGGTAGAAAAGAGACAATAAGACAAATGCTTTTATGGAGAGAAGGTCTTCAGCTGCCTGGGCTGTTTTGCCGAAGGTTTGCCACTCTACACATATGCTACCGCTGGCAGATGGGCACATGTTCTGCAAAAGTGACTACAGCCTGTGCCATGTATGAAGTTTGGAGGCTGGAGAAGAGCTCAAGGAAGACAATGTCATAGGGATAAGGGAGATCAGCTGGACTTAACGTGAGGGGGCAGAGAAACACGCAGTGCAGCTCTGTGAGAAACCATGTTAGTGCTTTTGATGTAGAAAAAACCCCAATAAAAACAACCCAACAAAAAACCAAACCCCAAACCTCTCGCTTGCTCTATGCTTTGTTTTAAAGACTAAATCTTGTAATGTTTCCCCTTTGCCTTAAAAGAAAGACAATGTTAATATAAGCTATTGGACCAAGTAGTTTGGACAAGTTTTCAAAGTGATTATTGTGCTATGCCCATAAATTTTGGCGGAACTGAAAATAATCTCAGCAAAGCTTATCCTTGGCTTTAACTGTTGTTAGATAAAACATTGCACTTGAGGAAGTGTCGGGGTGCATCATCTTATATCCATCTTTCGTATTCTTTCTCTCTCATTCTTTATATACGCTATACTTATGTTGAACCTTCTCTTCCCTTTCTACCTTCTTCCCTCTCCTGCCCTGCTGGCCGTTAAACAAATTTTCTTTATGCAATACTCAGGACTTACATGTGATTATGGGTGATTTAAAAAGCAAGCAAAATGTAAGATAAAATTGCATTATGCTCTCCAGTGTGTGCGGCTATTCATTTTTCAAAACTGAATGTGTATACCATTGTGCTGCTCAGCTTGCTTGGCCTTATTTTCTCCCTTTTAAAGTTTTCCAGTCTTACGAAGTCTTGATTAAAATAGCTTTAGACTGTTCATGTGCAGAGTTTAAAGTCTCTGTTTAGCTTTCCCATTGCTAGCACTTTGTCCTCTGTTTGTCGTAGCCTGTTTCTAATCCATGACAGTAATTTACCACTCATTTTATAACTACTTTCCTAACAGCCTCTACTGAGTGCTGATGTAAAAGATGAACCGAATTGCATATGTAGCTTCTTGTTGATGCATTCAGACACTAATTTGAAGATTGTGTGTTCTGGTTTTGTGTATCTTACCCCTGGATTAGTCCTCTGGATTGCACCTAAGCCATGTACTTAATCTAAATGGGATGAGTTGTCCTTCCCTGTCCCTTGTTTATTTGAAAGCAGAAGTAGCCACTGTAGCCTCACATGCATTGCAGGGCTCCTTGGGTGAAGGGGTGGTGGCCTGAAACTTGAGAGGAGAAGCCAAGGGACCTGGACTTGTTGGGCTTGGGAGTACCCTTCCAGCAAGGAAGCTATGGAGAAGACAGAACCAGCCTCTTCATGGTGGTGCATGGCATGAAGACGAGAAACAAGATGCGTATGTTGCAACAAGAGCGCTTTTGACTGTAAGAAGCTTTTTATCATCAAGTCCGTCGGGCATTGAGACGTATTGCCCAGAGGGGCTGTGCTGTTTCCATCCTTGGAGATATTTTTTGCAAAACCAAATTTTTATCTTTTTGAGGAAGACTATCAGATGGCTTGGAGAACATCTGTATGATTGTGTTTTGGCCTTTGAGAAGTTGCTCTCTGAAGGACGTCCTGTCCATGGGACACAATTTTTTTTCTTTTAATTAGCAAAGCTAAATTAAAAGGAAAAGTAGAACTGTTTCATTTTTCCTTTTTTTGGGTAAATTGGTTCTCCGAATATTATCTAGCTAAGTATTTTCTAAAAGATGTTTGATTGTATCAAACCTAAGTGTCTCTTCATTAATAACTTAATGCACCTACCCTTTCAGGAGGATTTAGCTAAGGTGCCTGATAATAAATGCTGTTTCCATTAATGATTTTTTTTGAAAATGCAAGACTAATGGGCAGATTCGCAGCTCTGCAGGCTAGAGGTTATTTGATTAACTTGTCCATATTGTATTCCTGATTTCTCAAGCTAACCTTTTTGAGGCTGCAGGTGTCTGCTTTACCTCAAGTGTGTTGTTTGCAGCTTTGGGTGCCGCCTTCTTGCTGTGATCTTAGTTTTCGTGCTGAATGTTCTTTTTTTTCTGTGATGCAACTGCTTTAGAGTGAGAGGAGAAAGGTATGGATTTAGATCTTGTGACTAGCAAGGGCAGAGGAACCGGAGAAGAATATTATGAGAGTAGCTGAGTTGCACATACCCTTATGCACCAACCTAGGAGTTAAAATTGCTGATTGCTTCTCAAGAATTGTCACCATGTGAAGCTCTTGGCTTTGCTCCGATCCTGCTAGTGGATGGCCTTTGAAGTTCTAAGATGAAGTGCATATTATGTATCTGAAACCTCAGTAACTGTTGGTAAGTGTGTGAGCTCTTCAGTACCCTTAGCTCCTCTGTCCTCATCAATTGTCCTTGTAATTATTCAAAGCCTTTTGGACCCTGGGAAACATATCAGGTGTAAGCTTTGTTATTCATGTGGCTTTGAAGCACAAGCAGAAGAATCAGTTATAAGGGTTAAGCAAATGGCTTTGCTCACTCTTTTTGTTTATTTGTTTGTTTGTTTGATGGTTTTTTTAAACAGCAGTCAGATTAGTCTTTGTCTGGAGTATGGAAAACAACATCGTATCTTTACAAGTGGCTCCCCAAAGCATTTTCATAGGTTTTATGGCCTTTTAAAAAGGTGGCAGAATCAGCCTCCTCCAAGTTTGCAAAAGGGTGTTGGATGGATAGGAATCTCAGAGTGTCCTTGTCTGGAAAAGGCTGAACAGAAAAGTGTTGAAACACTGCCATGGAGAGAATGTTTTTATGCTTCCGTAACTGCCAGCCTGCTCTGTGTTCTTTTAAAAATAAAACCCCATCCTGGTGAGAGGTATTCTTGCACCCTTTCACTCTGCACATCTGTCTGAAGGCATAAGGCCAACTGCAATGATTTGGTAGAAAACGTGAATAACAGTGCTGTAACTTTTATTCTGGAAGTTGCCTCTCGTCTGTTCATTGGGCACGGTCATGGATTTCGGCCAATTGATATGTATTGGATGTAATTTATAGTTTCTTCAGATCTAATCTTTGGCTGTCTTGTCCTTTTTTTCTTCCATGCTCTTAAAGCTTTGTTTTAATTATGAAAGAAGCTGAATTTACCTGTGTGTGTGTGTATGGGGAGAGGAACTTAACCGAACCAAATACATATATTATCTTGCGCTTGCAGTATGTGAAAATGGTTTCAGTAATAATAATAATTGGTTAATTTAGATGTACTTTTAAAAAAAGTTAAATCTGTGCATGAAGGGGAGGAAATATGTCATGCGTTTATGCTATAATTTTAGGTATAAATGACCATGTCTGTCAAACTTCCTCAAAAGAGTAGGCAGATGGAGAAGAAACGTCAGGTTACTGCATCCCTGAGGCCACCAAAATGGCAAAATGTCCTTGTCCCGTCGACAGTCACTGCTTGGTCTGCCAAGATGCAGGCAAGAGCTTTGTGTTTTTTATCATATACTGGTATTCTGTGTCAGCGGTGGTGTTATGGGGAGCAGTCTGGTCACTCTTTTTTTAAGCATTGTGCAACCTGCTGCTAGATCTGAGCATGGTAATGAGCCCATTGGCAATGCGGCTGGTGGTACTCCCGTTGTTCCCATTATCCCGAAGAGAATACTGCTTATCAGACACCTATCAGCATCCACCCTTCACATGCTAAGAGGACAGAGAAGAGTTATTTCTGGCTGCAGCACTATGGCTTTTTGAGTATAGCTCCCATTACTGACCATCTATCGAAATTGTCTTGTGATGTGAGCTGTGCATTAGCACATTCAGACTGGGGAAATGGTGGAGCTGCATTCATTTTACACCCTTGTAGGAGCAGAAGAAAGCACTGGGATGTGAGTGTGACCTTCCAAAATGTACTTGCCTGAAAATCTTCCAAATTTGTCTGCTCTGGGATGCACTTACTATGAAGTTGATGCCGATTTTGGTATCCTGAAGAACTTAAAATGCTAAAGGGGGTGGTGGTGGGAATGGCTACGTAATTTTTGGCAACTGCTGTATACTTATCATTTCCAGATCATGCTTATTTTAGCAGTCTTGCACCCACCAGGGTTTAATATTCTCCACTAGTTCAATGGTCAGCTGTCTGTTTTTAATGCCTTATAGTCTTAGCAGAGGTTCCCATCAGAGAGAAATGTTAGTGCTTTTGTCTAGAAACGGCTCCTTTTTTTTTCTGATCCTCTTTCTAATAAATTAACATTTCTCTTTAAATGCTTCTTCCCCTAGAACAATTCCCTCCTACTTGTAGAACTGCATTTGGTGAAACATCATAAAGTTCCCATTTGGGAGCTACCCACTTACATCTTACAATAATTCTATTGAATGATCTATCGCTCCGCTTTTATTCCCTATTAGTATTTGGCTGATCGATGGCTAACCTAATTGATTGTTAAGGTCAGATGTCTTTATCGGCTGATGCCTGAATCTTTTCTCATTATGACTTAAAAAAACCTGTTTGCTCGTCTCTTAGAGTTCTTGTACTCCTTTTTGCGCACCAGAACAATAAACTTCATGATGTGGATGCTGGTGAACAATATACTTACGCAACGTTTTGTGTAGTCTCAGGTGCGGTATTAAAAGGACATGAAATATTGAGGTATCTGGGTTGAGCAGAACTGCAGTAAGAAACACTTGATTATGGGTTTTCAGATTGTTCTGTGAATAAGGTAGCTGGGATGTGAAATAAATTCTTTGCTTTTATGACAGCTTAATCATTTCTAAGTGTACAAATGCAGAACCTTAACTGCTCTCATTTTGGCTTGCGATGCTTACTGAGGTGTGGGGGAGATTAATGCTTGCTGCAGTACAGAAACAGGATCCTTGTGATTGCCTGATATTTTGCTAAACTTTTTTTTTCCTCTCTCCTGGTGATACAGTTCACTGTGACTAGCTGAGCTTTGCTTGGAAATGTACAGGTGTGCTGTAGCAACTCGGTATCTTCTCAAATGGGGAACGTCCTCGCATAGCCTCAGAGGAGAAAATAGTGGAGCAGTGTCAACAGTCAGAAGACATAGCCCTGATAAAATGGGATTTTGCTTTTCTATCCAGGGTTTGTGGCAGTCATCTGTTACAAGATTAATATTAAAACTCTGGATTTTCACGTATGTTAATATATTTTTAGGCTGGGGTCTCACTTGCCATTCGCAAGCGTCCCCCCACTTTTCCTTAATGCAACTCGGTTTCTGTCATTTAAGCAGTTGCTGCATCTGGCAGGATGGATATCGATTCCTTCTGCTTTAAGATGCTCATAAGTGAATTAGTGGGCCAAGACTCCTACGTAGTCGATGAAGCTGCTTCATTCATTCATAAAATTCACTATTTTAAAAGTCTACTTTAGGCTGAGAAGAATTGCACACTGCACTCTATTAACTATGATGGGCATGTGGGCTAATGATGGTAAGTAATATTTGTGGATAAAGCCAACTCCTAGAGGCGAGGTCACTGAGATACGTGGCTATTTGTTGCTGCCTTTTTGTGTGTGTGCCTATTTGTTTTAGACTCTGATTGCTGCCTAATGTAAAACAAATAACTGGGTTCCACAAAGGGGCTACTAGAACCTGGAGGCTGTCCCAGGTTTGTCTTCTAATGGCTAGACATCCTCTAAAGCACTTTTTCTTTAGCTTAATTTGCCAACCCCCCCCAAAAAAAAACCCAACTAAACAAAACAAGGGTGTATCTGCAAATGCTGTAACTATTAGCTTTCTGTGAAAGAGGTGGTTGACAGCTTTTCCCACTCTGCCCCAGTATCTCCACAAGTTGCCGACCACTAGCAGTTGTCAAATGCTGTCTCTATGCATAAATACTTTATATAAATGCAACCTCGAAGGAGACTGCTCGTTGCCTTGCAATTGCTTCATGCCTTACATTGCCTGAAAATGTCGTTCTTTGGTTTTCAGCTACCTAAGCAAGTGTTTTTATTCCTGCTTTTGAGGTCAGATGAGGGGCTTCTATCACCTTCTGGAATTTAACATCTATATTATGCTCAAGCGATAGGTGTTTTGGAGTGATATTACATGTCTTTTAGCTCTGTGGTACCATAGGGTGAAATTTGAGCCAGATGCTTCATATAAATAAGGGAATTATCCATATGCCTATACCAGCTCAGCCAGTGTAGGTGGGTATTCCTTCATTCCAGACCAACAGGTCTAGATTAGGATTTATATTGGAATAATTACTTGATTTTTTTTTTTAATCTCTTTCTACACCTATATTTTATAGCTGTTTTCTTTTCCACCTGTAGGAAAACTCACTCCTCTTGATTGCTACAAATCAATATTTTATGCAAAGTTAACAGCTGTTCTGCTGAAGCCAGTAAAACTTTCGGTTACTAAGCTACTACATTTTCCCAAATGGAAAATGCTGTTTTTTCTTACTAGACGACTGGGTATTTAATATTTTTTTCTTTCTTTAATTCCTGCTATGTGTGTGTCAAGTTGTGTTTAGATAGAGAGAAAACAACACCATCTCCAAAACTGGGTTCTCTTTTAGTGTGTGTGTGTGTGTGGGTTTTGGTGTGGGGTGTTTTTTTTTTTTTTTTGGTTTTGGGGGGGGGGGGTTTTTTTTTTTTTTGGTTTTGGTGGGGGGGGTTTTTTTTTTTTCTTCCAAGTTTTGGTGTGGGGGTTTTTTTTTTGGTTTTGGTGGGGGTTTTTTTTTTTGTCATTGTTTGTTTTGGTTGGTTTTGTAGGTTGAAACAACCTCTTCAGTATGAATTCTTCTGGAATTCTTTTGAAACATGTTGTATTGCTACAACTTCCATCAAAGGAAGTAACAACAAACTGTTTCTGATCTCCTTGGGTCAGATTTTTCAGAAGTTTGCAGTCGCTCGTAGGTGCGGAGATAGTTAATATTGAACGGTATCAGCGTAGTAGCTCACGTGACGAGCCCTTGAATATCAGAGAGAGTTGGGAATGGACCTGTTCTGTGTTTCAAAACCTTACTGAATGGGTTTTTGGGAATCCTATGACCTTGAAAGACCTCTGTGAGACTAATGGCTCTCATACTTTTCTACCTTTTTGTGCAAAAGCTTGTTCGTAGACTTGAAGTTGCTTCCCTGCTTTTTCTGTTCTTAACCAGATTTTCAACTAATTCATCTGATGTAAACTAAATGAAGAAAACATTATTTCCACCTCTCCTTCTTAAAAGAAAATTGGGAAAATTTGAGGCCAAATCTCTTTTCTAAACAATAGAAGCTAGAAGGATGTTGTAAATGCTTTGCTGGGTAAAATATGTATCTGAAAACACTTGATTCATTACACAGGAAGATGTTTCCTTTGGTTCTGTATAAATAAAAAGCAACATTTTTATGACTTTACTATTTGGGTTTTGGTCATGTGTCTGTTGTCCCCCCCCAATTTTACTTTATAAAGGCATATTTCTTAAGAAAAAATATACTTAATTTAACATATTCTGTATAATTTTTTAATTTTCAAAAGATTCCACTAATTGAAAAGTTCCTTAATAAGAGTAATTTTTAAAGGCTCTCTAGCATTATATGCTAAAATTTGAAAGGTGGGTAAACCACAAGAAAGTGCTCCAACTGCTTTAGAGACAAAAAAGAAAATAAATGAAACAGAGCCCTGTATTATGCAGTTGTTTCTGTAATTAGGAATATGTTGTGTTCCACTAACATTTCATTTAATTTGTTTTTAATTGTAGTTAATGATGAAGAACTAAAGAAAAGAATAGCTGAAGAACTGGCATTAGAACGAGCCAGGAGAGACTCTGAAGCTCAAAAGAGAAGGTTGGTTTGTTAATAACAATATTTAAAACAAGCGTGTACTTAATGCTTTTATTACTGTTATTTATCTATTTACTAGAAACAGTTGAATTTTGTGCCCCAAGACAAAATGGTAGGTGAGAGCTTTGTGTAATATAGCAAGTTTTGATATTAAATACATGTTAAACCAACAAATTAACTGCAATTTCCTTGTAAAAGCTGATATAAAATGTTGATCTAAATCCCTTTTGACCTCATAAGCCTGACTCTTTTTTTTGCAGTCTTTTAAGCTCAATCTTCATTGATTTCTCCTGAGTCCAAACATTCTCTTTGCAGTGTAGAGATAGAAGTAGCTTGAGAGCACTGCAGAGGTGGGGTACTTATAACCCCTCTGTTTGATCAAAAGGTAAATTTAAACAGCAGCAGAAATGGCAATTCTTGGTATTTCTGTGAGCTGCAGTATGTTTAGAACTGCTTTAATAGTTAGCATAGTGCTTTTTTAATACAGCACTTTGTATATTCACAGTTTACTAATAGAATACCCTGTTGATATCCTTTCTGTATATTGAAACATTACTTTTGTATGTGGTTTCAGAGATTGTAGTTACTGTGAAAGGCTGGGTAGAGTCACACAGAATGCACCGGCAGACTTTGGATGCGGCATTTTTCAATTATACTCTGCAATGTTTAGTATGGTACTGTGGGATTATTAGCAATTAAAAAAAAAAAACAAAAACAAAACCCAAAACCAAAAACCCTGTTTGAATTTGAAATTTGGCTTTATGGTGAACTTGGTGGATTTGTGTGTTAATTTGTACTTGCTTTCAGTGATTTTCTAGATAGAGAATATGACACACTGAATATAAATATGAACCTGCACGTTGTCCTCCATTCTGAGAATGGGAAGAAAGGCTCATTATGATGAATTAAAAAAATTAGAATGTAATTAGTACTACTTAAACTGTCTGCATATATATCAGTTGTTTCTTACACATCACTATATTAGTATTTAATTGAGTTAGGTTGCTGGAGTATATAATTAGGTAGGACTATATAAATGTCCCAGGAAAAAAAATAGGGTGGTTTTTTTTTTTTTTTTTTTTTTTTTTAATCAGCAGTAAGGGAAATCAATATGTTACAGTGAAATCTCTCCTCTTTTCAACTGGGTTCTGACAGGAGAACTTGCATTATGTTTGAGCTTCATGTTGACTGCTCAAGAGTTCAGCTAAATCTGATTACGGTATGGAAATATTTGTTTTGTAACTTCAGTATTTTGTCATTTGACGCTTTTCAGTAATTTTCATTAAGTATTCCCTAATTCAGTTTTCATGGGTGGTGCATCGATCTGTGAAAGGTAGGGAGCAGACTGGTGTGTGGTATACCTGATTTTATACCTTGTAGGGAGTAATGCTGCCAGTCTTCCCTTTATTTGGCGAAGGATTAGTGAGGAAGATACTACAGATTAAAGCGATCCTGTAAAATGTGTTGTCTTAAAATCAGGTTGAAGAATCTGTGCTTTTGAAATGTAAACTATAAAAATAAATTAAAATAAAAATACAAAGAATGACAAATATCAAGTCTTGTAAGCAGCTTTAATCCTTTTCTAATTTTGTTTTGTTTAGCAATAAGCAAGGATTTTTTTATTATGCTTTCTACGCAGTATAAAAACATGTTTTAACGAGATGGTAGAAGCTGTTTCTGTGTTGGATGAAACAACTTTAAAAGATGCAGATCTTTACTTAGCTATTGCTTGAGGTCTTCATGGGCTGAATTCTGGTCAAGGCTTGCATTTTAAAAACATTCAAGTAGTGCTGCAGCACATGTGGAGCTGTTCTCCTCTGGATCACGTTCTTCTGAGGCCGAAGGGAATGCTGCTCTGTTGATCGCTTCAAGAACAGATTGATGTTATTCAGCTTCAGCATACCTACCCCTCCTGTTTTATTCTAGTTGAGAAAGCCATCTCCCCACGGTGCAGGGGCATGAGAAATGTCTGTGCAATGTTCTTTCAAGTCAGGATCCATACTTACAGGTGAAAAAATGCCGTCTTCTGTCAAACCTCCTGTGCCAGTCTTCCGGATGCTCATGCACTTAGAGCCGGTATAATTTTTTGTCATTACTGGACTTCATTTTTCGAGTACCTACTTAAGAGCTAGATACACATTGTTCAGATAAAGTATTTTCTCTTGTGTGTCTGTCCAGTGCAGAGTGTTCTAGGTAACATAAACATGAAAAGGAAAAGATTACTCTCAGCTGTAATTTGTAATAACCATACCAGCACTTTGATGCACTGTTGGAAAACAAAACCTGAGTTCCCAGGTATACTGTGCTTAAAGCATATAATGAAAGGAAACTGTTAACAGAGAATAGTTTATAGTATTTGTATGCCAATAGTTGCACAAGAAAAAATACAGTGTAATGCAGGTTTTGTAACTATATGGAAGGATGCAGTATTCAAATGTGCTGTCCAAGGCCAGTTGGACGGAAGCGTGATGGTGTCCTGTATCTCTGGGAATAGCAACATGCAGCGCCGTGATCACCATCTCTCACAGCACTGATATCAGGCTCTTTGATAGAGAAATGAGTATAATGAAGCCTGACCCCCTGAACATAAGACTTGCGACTTTTATTTAGGAAAAACAAGTCAAAGTACTGGACCTCTCATTTATTTATTTATATTTATTTCTTAGGCAGAGGGGGAGAAGTGTTATGGTAGGGGCATCAGCCCATCATTAGAGACTTTAACTGGTATCCTAGTATTAAAAACTACTTGACCTTGCACTTCTGATCTATTAACAGTTTAATTTGATAAGCCACTGCTTTTTTTTTGTTGACAGTCTTTTAAGACAGACGTGGATGGTACGCAACATGAAATTAAAGATCTTTTATTTCTGCCATCATTTAATGAGATTTTTTTTTTCACCATAGATGGTGTATTTTGCATGTGTACATTTTCATTCCTTTCTCAAAACCATTGTTTTTTCCAATCTTTAAGTGAAGCAACATTTAAACATGTAAATATCTGAAAGATGCAACTGTTTGTTGTGTCTGATTCCAACTGTAACAGCTAATTTCAGTACTGTTTCTGTATGCAGTGTATGACCACATTTTGATCTGATTGTGAGGAGTATTTTACTCATTTCAGACTGTGAAGGAAATCTTAAAATTAACTTGCTATATAATTTATTTATTCACACATACATACACAGTACAGATGGACTACTCTTACTATAAAAAGTTAAGATCTGTGCTTATTTCTGGGATTAGAGCTAAAGGCTGGCTCTTCAAATTGTATTTTAATGCTGTCAGTGCACTCACAATACTTGAATTACACGGTGTTTGTTTAAAGGGACATTGAACAGTTATACCTAAACTAGTGATTTAGACCCAGCTTTAGAACATGTGTCCAAAATGGTGTGCCCGCTGGTCTCCTGTATTATTTCTTCTGTATGCTTCTTCACATATGTTCTTTTTGTTTTGTGTGTGTGTGTCACTGGATATGGTTACAAACCTATATGTTTCTTTGAGAATATGAAGCTTGCCTAAACTTTTGGCTGTATGAGAGTAGGATGAAAACCAGGAGGCTGCTTGGGAACTTAATTTTTCCCACAAATAATGATGAACACTTATGGGATTTTCTTCCCCCATAATTTGGAAGTCCATATAGAGATTGTGGAAACATTGTAAGTTGGTCCAAAGTTTAATAGCTACCATCACGAGAACGGCTTCTAGTCTGTTGATGAAAACTTAAGCATTACCAACGGCTAAATTTCCCCCCATGTTTGACTATCTTGGGCCAGGCCACCGCCTCAGCTCACTGTTTTTGCAGTCCAACTAATGGACAAAGATTCCTGGAAGTGCTTCAATAGAGCTGCCTTTCAGCTGATTGTCCACTGGGAATATACCTACTTATTCAGATAGACTGGATGAGTGCACTTGCTGTGTATGGAATTCTTTTTTCCTTTCTGTCATCTTAAGTAGAAGCAACATTTATTTTCTCAGAAATGAGTTGTACATGAAGGAAGGATGTCTACTTGCCTTGTGTCTTATATTTTCTCACGTATCTGCTGGCTAGCGTTGGAGATGGGTTATACGAAGTAGGTTGGACCTTTTATCTGACTGGTGTAGGTATTCTCATTCTCTCCGGTCAGTTATGCAAGAGAGGAACACGTCTGGTATTTTGTAATAAAGTCCTATTGACCACAAACCCCACTGAAGAGACAAAGTTGATTCTAGTTTATTCTTTCTTCTACTTAGCTCAACTATGGTTTCTCACTTGGATTTTTGAACATTTGAAATGTTGCATCTTAAAAGCATTTTCATTTAGAAAAATTAAATTGATTATTATTCAGTTGTAATAGAATTTGCAGTGACTGCATCAGCAGATGAGACCGGTTAATGTGTCGGAGCTACAATCCTATGATAATACTCAAGGTAATGTACAGGTTGTAATGCTATCAGTATTATTGCTATAATAGTGTTATTGCTACTTTTGGTAATACTGGAGAGGTTCTTTATGCTCTGAACAGAAGGAAGAGGAAAGAGTAATATGCTTTTTTTTCCCCCCCTTCGAGAAATATAAAGCTTTGGTGTTTCTATTGTCTGTTTTCCATTTCGTGCTGGTACTTACCATACCTCCCAGAAATATGCCCTATTCTTACAGTGTTACAGAGATTATAAGGTTTGTTTTCAGTAAAGAGAAATCTGTACTGAAAACAAAGTGTAGGTTAGTACCTCAATGGTTCAGCAAACCACACGCATATCACTACTTTGGGCATCTTTAAAAGGCTTTCTGGGTGTGATTTTTATTACTGCCTCTGGTATGTACAGTCCCTTCAGACCTGCTAAAGAAGCAGGCTTTTGCCCTCTGTGACTGCTCTTACAGCTCTGTAAGAAAAGACTTAAAAACAAGGGAAGAGGGACAAGAACTTCAGTTTGGCAGTAGTGAGAGGTAATAAATTGTAATTGTTGACGTAGTTTCTTTTTTCACAAAGTTCTTAACTCTGTTTCCAGTGCCATAATAGAAAGAGATGCAGAGTTTGTGAAACTACTTACTTGCCATGACATGAGATGGTACAAAATATGACAACGAAACTCTCAATCCGTTTGCTGTTTGGATTTCCTCCTGAGGTATAGTCTTACAAATGTAGATCATTACACTAGGTCTTGTCACAGCTGTTGAACTCTTCTGTTTTAATCATTTTGTTGATGTTGGCGATGAGAGAGTCTGGAATAGCTGTTCCTGTTGAAGTAACTGGAAGCATTTCTTCTGATAGCACAGAGGTGGCCCTGCACTGTACCAGCTGGTGCCATGGCTCATAGAATCATAAAATTGTTTAGGTTGGAAAAGACCTTTAAGATCGCCAAGCCCAACTGTTCCCCTAACCCTGCCATCCCACCACTAAACCCTGTCCCTAAGCACCTCATCTGTCCAGCTTTCGGGGAAGGAATTTTTCCTAATATCCAACCTAAACCTCTCCTGGCGCAACTTGAGGCTGTTTCCCCTTGTCCTATCGCCCGTTACCAGGGGGAAGAGACTGACACCCACCTCACTACAGAGGGTGATAAGGTCTCCCCTCAGCCTCCTCTTCTCCAGGCTGAACACCCCCAACTCCCCCAGACCCCTCCCCAGCAGCCTTGGGCTCCAGACCCCTCCCCAGCTCCGGTGCCCTTCTCTGGACATGCTCCAGCCCCTCCAGGTCCTTCTGGGAGTGAGGTACCCAAAACTGAACACGGTGAATTTCAGTGATGAGAAGCTGCTTCTGGTCAGGATGATGTATCTGCTCCATTGAGTTCTGCAGAGAAATCTGCACAACTCAGTGGACCAGTGGGTATGTTGTGGGACAATGCTCCAGGGGTTGGACTAGATGACCTCTAGGGGTCCCTTCCAACCCAAAACATTCTATTATTCTATGATTCTATACAGTAGTAGACTAGCACTGGGAATCACAAAATACATATTTGGAAGAAAGAGAAGTGGTATTAGGCTAAAGGGTTTTATTGCCAAGAAATAAACTTTATCAATTTTGAGATTTTCCAAGTTTTAACTGTTGTGTCTCAATGTCTGTCTGGCTTGCTCTAGTTTGCCTCTCACTGCCAGAACATGGTACTGGAACTGTTGTACTCTCCCTGTTAACCTGGATGTCCGAGTCTAAACATGGAATACTAACTTGACTATTACCTTTCCATTGTTCTGGACAAGCTCAGCGAATGTTTAGCATTTTTCCTGATTTCCCAAGAAGTCAATAAGTAAAAATTTTTAATGCTATGGCTCTGGAGAACAGGCATGGTGGAATTAGGTGTTTTTCCTTCTCCTCTCATCTTTAATTTGGAAACCAAACAGAAGTTTATCTGCTAGATAAGCTAACTTTTGTTCCTGAATATGAAACTACTCATTTGTTAGAGTTCACGATACTGATAGTGCTCGATAAATATTTTTGTTTATAAGGAGTTTGAATTACGAAAGACACACACAGAAAAAAAGCTATTTTGAAAAAGCAAAAGTGAACAACAGCTTTTATCATCAGCATAAGGATAAAATTTTAGCCACTGTCAACCCCATCAGACTTCTGGATTCCACCACTAAAATACACACAAAACAATACTTGAGGCGAATGAAGGATGTGATTTCCCATAGAAATTGAACACTCATGAATGATTACTTACCTTCCCCCCCCCCCCTTGAAAATCAGGGAAATTTCAGTCTGTCTTATTTTGCTAATCATTTAGCTTAGAGTAATTATATTTGTGGGTTTCCAGTCGCTTTTGCTTGGCAAGTGTTTCCTAGCTTCCACTTTTTTTTTAATATGATTTGGCACATGGCAAATATTAATTATATGTATAATGAGGTGTTTTTGCAAAGTGCTGTACATGACAACCCTTTCAATATTGCAGAAAGTTTATTTTCTTCAAGTCTTCCATATATACATCCATGTCATTTTGTTAGCATGCCAAATATATGTCCCTGTGCAGTTTGCTGATATATGACTGTCCCAGGAGACCCAGATGACTGGTTTTCCCTATCCTTAGGTAGATTCTCCTGGGTTGTATCTCCTGTGATTCCAGCATTTGTTCCTTAGAGGAAAAGTACTACTGTAAGTAGGAATTTTAAGGCAGGAAAAGGCTTAAAAGTAGCTTTTTGTTTGATTTGGTAACTCTGTTGCTAGGCCTTCTCTAAAATTAAGGCATGACAAAGGTCGAAAACTATCAGGACTAGTGCTGAGCGTTGTGCGGCTGTTGCTCGAAATCTTATTAAAAAGGATTTGATGTATGTAATAGTTTAGCTTAAATCTTTAAAATGTCTGTTTAGGCAGTCTCAACCCTGCAAGATTCCTTCTGTTTAAAGATCATGGATGTGGGTTAACTTGATTTGAGGAACAGGCTTGAACTTCTCCAGGTGACTTCACCTGAAGTGGAATGAGACATGTTCCTAGGATCCCTCGTGAAGGGAATTGAGTCTGGGTGGTAACTGTCAGTGGATGGGAAATGGTGGGTATCTGGAGATTTGTGATTTTAACCAGCAGATCCAGAAGAGAACTATTGCCTGCTGCTTCGGGAGTGTTTTGGTGTCTCCTAACTACCTTGTACTTATAGGTACAAGCCTGCATTTTCTTTTGTAGTCTTATTCAGTCCTTGGTCAGCTTTCTGGGCCTTCTAGCAGTTGCCTACTGGGATACCCATTATCCCTTCCCCGTATTGGCTTCTGCTTATTTTCTGGTATCATCACCAAAAAGCCAGTTAGCAGAACAGGAAAGACATGGATGTGTTGGAGCAGGTCCAGAGGAGGCCAGAAAAATGGCCAGGGGGCTGGAACTCCTCTGCTACAGAGAAAAGATGAGAGCGTTAGGGTTGTTCAGCCTGGAGAAGAAGGTTCTAGGGACACCTGGAACTGTAGCCTTGTAATATATTAAGGGTGGTTATAAGGAAGATGGAGAGAGGTTTTTTTTTTTTACCAGGGCCTGCAGAGACAGGATGAGGGACAATGGCTTTAAACTGAGAGAGGGAAGGTTTCGGGTGGACCTAAGGAAGAAATGGCTTACAATGAGGGTGGTGGGACAGTGGAACAGGTTGCCTGGAGAAGTTGTGGATGCCCCATCCCTGGAAATGTTCATGGTTGGGTTGGATGGGGCTCTGAGCAACCTGGTTTAGTGGAAGATGTCCCTGCCCATGGAAGGGGGGTTGGACTGGATGGTCTTCAAAGATCCCTTCCAACCTAAACCCTTCTGCAATTCTATGATGGCTTTTAACAACTCTTAGGTTTTGCTATGTTTTGACTATCTAGTCTCCTGTGATGACTTTGGTAACTTTTATCTTGAAAGCCACGTGAAAAATGCTTTTCTTGAGTAATACAGATGATAGATTTTCAAACACTCCCTGGTAATGAATTACTGGAGTCTGTTCTACTTGGCTAGCTGGGCTCCATATGGTGTGGCATTTTATCTGTCATTAGCTGGATAACTTATTGCAACCTCTGTATTTCTAAACATCCTCATCTGTTTAAAGAAAATCTTTCTAAACTCTAAATCAGCTTTTAAAAATACGTACACACTGGTGCATGAAGGTGGCTCTCAGTGGTAGGTTATTAGATTGCAGCCATTAGCTGCTTTATATTTTTTGTTGTTGTTGTTGTGCTTGGGGGAGGGTCCCTATATAACTGCAATTCACTTTACGGTTTAATTGATACTCTGATGCGTCTGAGTGCTTCCCCCCGACCTTGTTTTGTCATGTCTCAGCAGTACATTGCATATGTGACAAGCTCTTAGCAAACTTCTTGGAGTAGGCAGCTTTTGCAGGAGAGAACACCACATTCACCAGCAAAAATGTAAAGTGAAAGAAGAATGAAGAACAATATTAGAGAAGACCCCTGTGGGGAACTACGCACCAAAAATGTTATATTAAAATCAATACTGGGGCTTGACCTTTTTGTGCTACTGTATATTTCAAAGCTTACTATTGATTTCTGTTTTAATAACATGTTTATTCTAGTTTACTGGCATAGGTTTGGAGAACATAAGGAAAAAATAAAAGGATTTATGTGTTTAAAATATTCATTCTATATTTTACTGAGGTGAATTTATGAAGAACGTATTGATGTATCTTCAGTTCATTTGGGCAGTGCACTAAATGTGGTGAAAACTTTTTGAAGTAGATTTATTTTCTTCTGAAATGATTATATTTTCCCAGGTAATTAGCTATGTTAAATTGGGAGACTGTTTTTGGTTTTTTTTTTCTTGCAGTATTCTTCTCACAGGGGACAAAAAGCTACTTGTTTTGAAAATAGTTGCAACCTCGTCTTCTGCCACTGGGACCTCTTGGTGGTGTTTAGATTAAGTGTGAAAATTGTATCTTCTCTCCTACTGACAGTAGGGATAGGAAGCTGGAAATATGCCCATGAAGCGGTAAAATTGATGATAATTATTTTGACTTCTGATAGGTCAATAATTAAGAGTTTAATATCTTCTGGCAGGAGTGACCATACTGGTTTGTTTTTTTTTTTTTTCTTTAAAAAAACCCCAGCTAACTATATTACCCAACTGATAATCACATCAAGGAACGCGAGAATTGATACAACAGACTTGCACCACGTCTTGCCTCCTCTTGTCATCCTTTCTCTGACAAGGTGTATATGAAATATTGTAGAGAGAGATTCAAGTACTATTTAAAAATATAATTGAGAGAAACTGCTTTTCAGAGGGAAGTTTCTTCATTACCGTTGTCGTTCCTGGGAGGGGGAAAAAAAAAAAGTTAGATACTGTGGTATGAAAAGGTAGGCTTTTGAAGTAAAGCTCTGTTGTTAGTACTGTCGCATTTATGGAGCATATGGATAATTATTCTGTCTTTGTTCATACACCTTTATACAGGATGACTTGTCTTCCACAAATGCTGGGAAGCTTAACCTTTTTCTAATATGACATTCAGTGTATCAGAAAAAGAACTGGCTATTGATTTGAGAGAGCAAAACTTGGATATTTTATAGTGATAAACAGGACTTCGGAAGATAGAAGTCATAAATTGCATATAAACTGGAAAGAAAGGCTAGTGTGACATCTGATAAGGGCCTCTTGTCTCTGGACGTGACATGTATGTCTGCATGACTCTCCATCCATATCTGAAGATGTATAGTTGGTAGAGAGAGGAGTTAAATTAGTAAATGGGTAAGATTGCAGAGTAGGCTTTTCTGGAGTGTAAAATCAAATCATGCCAGGCAGCGGTGAGGGCTATTCATTTACCAAACCAAAACATTCAAGTTTGGGGTGTGTGTAACTGATTTTATAAAAATAAAACGGTAAAATGTATTTCCTTTAAGCATCTAAAAGGTCACTTCAGCCTCAGAGATGGAGAAAGTGGCAAGTTGTGGCATCACTTCCACAGGTTGAGTTTGTCCTATTGCCCTTTCCTAGTAATGCCGCCTCAAACTTCCTTTTCCCTCTCTCACAGCAGAAGTTTCCCTTGTCTGATCTCACACCCGGCAAAAGATTTAGAAGTGAATTTATTCTTCGACAGCTATAACATTACTGAGGCCTGGAGGATTATGGGATAACACTGCTCTGTCACAGGAAAAGAGGGAATGCGGAGGGTCAGGCTGGGTCAAGACTGTCCCTTTGCAGGCAAGGGAAGAAGCCAAGATTAAGTGTGAAGACATTTCAGGTTTGAGCACAGATTTACCTATAAAACAAGGACGGTGAGCCGTTGTAACTGATGCCTCTTTGGACAGCCAGCTGTTGGAAAGATAATTCTGTTATGGAAGCGTAAGTCACCTTCTGAGTGGGGTTGCATTGTACCTTTTGCTTTTTAAAACCATAAAAGTTTAGCCCACAATCTTATCTGCAAAATGCCAAGGAAGCATCAAAATGTTTGCGGCTATGCTGCTTAGGAGGTTGAGGGTTTGGGAATATCAAGCTATCTTACTATCTCACTTCCCTTATTGTTTTCTGGGAAGAAAAAAACAGTATCTGGCAATGGTAGAGTTACTTTCCAAGATTTCTTTTCTGGGTCTGACTCTCCATTAATACCATTTTGTCTAGTTCTGGGTATGTATGGAGATGAATCCTGGAGACAGGAAGTGGAAATTGGAGAAAGCAGTGCTATAATTCACTCTTACCTTTATAAACCCCAATTTTCAAGGCATTATTTTTCACTTTGATTTTACCACTTGGCATCTCAGCTGACAACTTGTATACCAAACTTCATCTTGATAAGTTTATTTCTAGGAGAGATGGGAAAATGACTTGAAGCCAGTGAGTTTATTTGGAGAGAACATCAACAAAAATAATACTGCTTCATAGTTTCAGATTCAAGAAGAGAGGAGGAGGGAAACTATTCCCCCCTGGCAATTTTAAACAAACCTTTGCTTTCAAACCACTGAGCTCTTTCATTTTGAGAAGTAGCAAATGAATAGACAAAGCAGAGAAACACTTAAAAATAATAATAATAATAAAAAGTTTTGTAATTGTCACTTCATTTTAGTGGATAATTAATGTTGTCGTAATTTCACGATTGCCTCTGCAGATCCCAAGAGGAGGGATATTAAGTTGGAAAGTAATTTCAAGTGGAGTTACGTGGATATCGGGAAAAGTCTTAGCTAAATACATATACAAATTATGTAAAGCAGGTTTACTATTCTGACTTCGGTTCTCTGCATGCCTCTGGCATAAAGGTAGAAATTGGTTTGTCTATTCTGTCTTTATAGAACAGTGATCTATATGGACATATTTTAAAAACAGTGGCTTTATGAAGTATAATCACAGAATCCCCTCAAACGACCTTCTTTCCCTCCTACTCACCCTCCCTCCTCTCAACACCCAACACTTCCCCCCCAAAATAAAGCCTCCACAACCCAAGTATCTTAAGAAAGTTAACTCAACCATGATGAGCAGCCATCAGACTGGCAAGAATCTGTGTCCATATTGCAATACATGTTAACGAGCTGTCCGTGGAAGTTTTCTTATTAAATTGAAGAGCTGTATGTAATTATGAGTCTTGAAATTAGCACCTTTGATCTTTTGATCAAGGACCAGCACATAAAATAACGTGGCCATTAGAAAAGATTTTTTTCAATTGACAGATGTTATGCTGAGGCCGGAAGGCAGCTGGAAAAAGTAAATGAATGAATATGTTCAACTGAATGTTATTACTTGGACTCGTTATGGTTGATTTAAGTACAGCAGTTGAAGTGGGGGGTTGTTGAGAGAATGGAAAGAAATGGTTAAGGGGGGTTGGACTAGATGACCTCTAGGGGTCCCTTCCAACCCAAAATATTCTATGGTTCTATGATTCTATGGTTCTATGAAGCGGGGCAAGGTGGAACATAGTCTTAACAGGGATAATTTGTATTAAGTTCAGTGTTTCCTTGGGTTGGATAGCAAACTTCAGTCTAAAGAAAGGTTAAAGCAAAGCACCTGATACTTCGCCCTCCTAGTGATTGCTACCAGACATGTCCAGAAGTAATCTAAGAATAAAAGACAATTTGAGCCTGATCAAAGCCGAACATGTAATGGGAGATATTGGAGGGAGGAGTTAACATTATGGGAAAAGTTTACTTGCTGCTTAGGGATCAATTTTGGAATCGCTATTGCTTTTATGTTTACAGTAATATTTCTGATGACTGATGCACTAATTTATATACATGTATGACCATTAAAGAGGGGCAGGTCACCACGACGAAGGAATGGATACTCAGTAAAGTAGCAGAGTTCTTGCTGAATTTAATATGAAGTGCAAGCATAGGAAAGTAACAGTAATAACAGTACCTGACCATAGGAAAATCTCACTCAGATGGCTGTATGCAGTTTGAGGTAGATAGGCCAGAAAGAATTAGATACATGGAACAGATGTTGATAATTTTTTTTTGTTATATTAATCTGTAGAGCTGCAGGTAGCTCTCATCAGAGGACAAAAAGACCTTCCCAAGTGATATCCTGAGTATGTAACTTGGCCTCTCTCTTTTCCTCTTTCTCCTTCGTGTTTGTTGATTTTTTTATTTTTTTATTTTTTTTTTTTTAATTTCACTCTGAGCTGCTGGAGGATGACTGGCTTCCATGTTATAGCTGTGCTAAATCTGGGATAAAGCTGGGATGATTTCGGTGGTGCTGGCAAAGTGCCTGGTTGCACTTTGGTTGTGTAGTTGCTAAGGCTGGAATACATCGAGTTTGATGTGGAGGGCTTTAGTTTGCAGCTGGCTGGTGTATAAGACAAGTTGTGTTACTCAGAATTGGTTGACGGGACAGGGATTGCAAACGTTAATGGTACCTTTGATCTCTCCTGCTGCACGCACCACAATCATGAGAGCTCTTGAGTTTGTAGGGAATTTCTCAAAGAATTTTGGTTGTGCGTGTTGTGGTCTACAAAGTGGAGAGAAATTTGGATCCACGTAGTCATGTTTGGATGGTTTTAGAGTAAGCACTCATGAAATGATTGCAAATCTGGGTTTGATCTTTTTTGGTTTTATGTTCCCATGTTTTTAAAGCTTTAGCATTTTTGGTTTGCCTTGCTGCTTTTCTGTTTTACCAGAAATTCTCGTGTACTTAATGAGAGATTTATTCGGTATGTAGATGTCTCAAACCACGTGAGTAGAACAGGTTCAGGAAAGTTAAATTCCAACCTTAAACTTTGAAGAGTTTTCTGCATTTCTGGTTTTTAGTAATGTTTTGGGTTGTCCCCCCCAGCCCTCACCCATAGCAATGCATCATTTAAAACACAATTCACATAAAACTTTGCCAAAAGAGCAAAGTCAATTAGAGGGAAAAAAAAAAAGAAATTGCCATGTGGGCAATATGAATGCAAAAAAGTTGAAGGCAAAACGTGTCCTTTTTACACCATGCTTTGTGGTGGAGAAGAATGATTCCCCAAACCCCCCCCATTTAACACTTGCATAATCTGAAATATGGGGTTTAGAAATGAAATGTTAGGACAGATGTGCTTGCTACTAATTTTAGGAATAGCCCCCTTCACCTGCAGTATGCAAAGTCTTATGCGAACAGAGAATAATTTTTTTAACGTGTAGAAGGCTCTAGGAAATCACTTCAATTTAGTAGAACTTTTTTGTGTTGTCATTCAGAGACTTTTGTGAAGAAAAAGACGTTGCCTTTCAGAGAATTTGTTTCTGTATCTCAGTCCTTAACTGTGTTTTGCGGAAGCAGATGAATTTTAGATAATTTATCTGACTTTGCAGTCAGGTGAATGATCGGTTACTAGAAACTGAGTAGGAGAAATATCCATGTCGCGCTTCTAAGACCTCAGTTCAGGTGGAAGTTGTTTTCCTGATGTCTCTTGCAGCTTTTCAAATCCCTTGTTAGCTACAGTGATTTTCAACCACAGCTTTTCCATGGCGCGTTCAGCATGCCCTCATTAAATATTGAAACTCAGTACTCAGAAACATTATTCATTCATTAATATTGCATCGTGGCCTAAACTGCATTGTTCAAAACATTTTTGGATGTTACGCAAGTCTGTCAGAATGCATTAACAAACTTGCTTGCGTCAAACTAAGAAAAAAAAAAAAAAATTATGGAGAGTTTCTGCTGTAAACACGTTGTACTCTTGTTTTTAGGCAGGGTAAGGGGTTTTGAGTTGAGGGGGCATTGTATAGAAATGGAAGTGTTTGGAGATCATGAAAGATTAAGGAAGCTGGATAAAATTAACATTAAAAAAAACCCCTCATTGTAAGAAAACATGCAGGGGTTTTTTTTTGATACTGAAATGTTTTAGTTTTATATCTTCTTACATGGAGTTCATATATAAGGGGCATTTCCAACTTTGAAGACTAATTCCTCTTCAGATTCTTCTACATTTTATAGATCCTCTTCAGATTCTTCTACATTTTATAGATCCTCTTCAGATTCTTCTACATTTTATAGAGAAAAGGAGAGGATGATTTTGCTGATAGTGGACTTTGAAACAGGAAATACTTTGATTTTTGGTTGGTTGGAGGTAATGAAAAATGACACCGTTCATGCTTTGGACTTGAATGAGTTTATCTTGGATCACCACAGATCCATCAGATTGTGTAGCTTGGAGACTCTAATAAAGATATAACTGGCAAGTAATCATTTCCCTGAAAAGTAACACAAAGAAAGTCTTTAATCTTTGATAGTGTAATAAATTTTCAATGGCTGTAATAAAAGGGCTGGGAATGATATATCACTATATTTCCTTTTAATATAGTATTCTTTACCAATTTTAGGTTTCCTATGGATTTTGGATTAATGTGGTATAAGGTGTGTAGTGGCCATCGAGGCGCAAAACTAGGATTTGGTGTTTGGGTTTTTTTTAACATTTCTCAGTGTGTTGCTGTTGTCTGTGAATTAATGGGTGCTTTTTTCTTAATGATAATCTTTAATATCTGCAGGTGTTTTTCAAGAATGACAGAAATGGATATTTTGAAGTAAACAATAGAGTGAATTCTTCTGGATTGAGAATTAAATTATTCATCTTGTTAGTGTGGCTAACGTGTTTCGTGCTGTGCAAAATTACAGTACCATGTTATAAATTCACGTGGTAAAATTAACAATTTTCATCTCCTGAACTCATTTTAAAAATGGATCTGAAAAAGACTGAATTTTTTTTTCCAGAGTGCAGCAAAGTTATATCACGCCTCTTTTTTTTTTTTGAATGTATTTTTGAATTTCTTACAAGAGATAGAGAAAACAGACGGCTTGTCCCATCAGAGATGCATTCTCGTTTGTTCCTTAAATTTCTAATTCTGCTGCACAGTAATTGGAGAGAAAAGCTAGCTTCAGATTTTGACTTTACTTGGTTTGTTGCACCCTATATGATAGTTGCCAGTTAATTATTTTAAGTCATCACATATTTGAAGAATTTTTTTTGTATTCTTTTGGCTTGTATTATTTTTATGTTATTATTTAATACTAGTTTAATTTTAATAGAAATAGAATCATAGACTAAAAAATAGTAAGAAATAATTACTTTAAACTGTTACAGACAGAAAATACAAAATTGAGCAAGCCTGAGGAGCAACTTGCTACGTAAGTTTTTAAATATAGGTGTATTCAATCTATTTATTCCTTAATATGCACTAATTTAGGCAAATTTACTTTTTCTCTACTGTCAGCTGCAGTAAATGGCCAAGATGAACTAAGCAATTGAGATGGGGTTTTTTGGTGTATTCACAGGTAGATTCTCTTTTACTTAATCTTGCATGTAGTGTGTTCATAGCTCGTTCAAAAGCTGTATAATAACAAATGCCACCTAGAATCTCACATTTGCTGCTTTTACAGAAAAAAAAAAGATATGAATAAAAAAAGCAGAATGCAGAAGCGAAAAGGTTATTCTGCTGAAATTGGATATTTCCCCTTTGGCTTTGGTCTGAAGATCTGCTTCAGGAGATGGTTGGGGACATGTTTTGATCACATATATAACTTTGATTTTGTCTCTATCCCTCCTGCCCATCCCTCAAAAAATCTAAGAACAAATTGCCTTATATGTATGGGAGCATCTTTCAGAATTCTTTTCATCTGTCTGCCGGTGCGAGATGGCTCCTTGAGAATAATGTGGTAGGTTTTGTGTTCCGTTTTAACAGAATCTGATTTAAGTGGAGTGTACTGCAAACATTTTGATGAAAGCGACTTCAGGAATAAAACAGTCCAAGATTTGTCTTATAGTAGAACCTAAATATGATAACTAAAAATATTCAAATTCTTACTGTGCCTCTATTTGTTCTGAGATACATAAATCTTTGGTGGTTGGTGTATGAGGATTTACCTACAGCCTCTTGCAGTTTCCTCCAGGATTTTTTTTCCCTTGGTGACAGCAATGTTCAATCATAATTTTTTTTTTAAGGGTTTTTTTGAGGAAAATCCAAACTTGATATATTTAGGTCTGCTTCTTGCGTTCAGAAATTTTAATGCATGTGGTAGTGTTCTGCTCTGAGTGAATCCAAGGGGCTACTCTCTCCAGTGAGATGGGAATTACTTAAATGTAGGAATTTTCTCCAGAGGGATCTGGATTCAAGTTTTTCATTCAAATAGGTAAGCTTCATAACTGTCACAGTATTCACTACAAAGGAAATGCAATTTTTTTTTTTTTTTCTCCTCTAGCTAAGCTCTTAAGACCAGTCTTTAAAGGCAGTAAGAGCCTCAGGCAGAGCATTTTTATTCTCTGTTTTGAG
Source organism: Egretta garzetta (assembly GCF_000687185.1). Lineage (NCBI taxonomy): Eukaryota > Metazoa > Chordata > Aves > Pelecaniformes > Ardeidae > Egretta > Egretta garzetta. The sequence goes on from NW_009258662.1 coordinate 1,230,201, forward strand.
ATAAGCAGGATGATTGCAGTGCTATGCAGGCTAACGGTGCACAGGTGTGTCCAGTACAAGGTCTTTTCTTCTGACAAAAGCTCTTCCCCCCCCATGTTGTAATGCCTAAATATTATCTATATTTATAGTATCTGTATTCAGGACATGACCCATTTTCTACTTGGGAAGTCTGCTTTTATTAAAACATATGTAACAAATGAATCTTTGCATCATAGCACAAAAAAACACCCAAGAAGTTTTTTAGGTATGCACTGATACATTTTTTGATTTTAATATTCACAAGTTTGGTTTCTACTGAAAAGAGATTTCCAGAACAAGGATGGGAGCCGATATGAGGATATTCTTTTGAAGTATTGGTTACGAGAAGTATGTCCAGTAGGTTAATTATGTCAGTCCTTGACTGTAAGGATGTACTCTTGCTTCCAAGATAAAAACAGGTTGAAGTACCACTGAGCAAGCTAAAAAATGACCTTTGTGTGTACTTGATTGTTCAAAGAAAAAGTTCAGGAAGGTATGGACATGTTTTCTTGTCTTCCATCTGTAAACGTTGTATTTGCATAAATAGCAAAATTAAACATACTGTTTGTTATTTTTGCTATTGCTTTACTTAATGTAAATACTTAATTACTTTTAGTTATCTACCAGCAGATAGCTCTACAGATGGATGGAGGTGTCTGTCTATTTAGGTATGAATACCAGAATATAGCGTTAAAATCAGCAGTAAAAGGAAGACTGGGGTATGTGTGGACCCACTGCTGAATGGAGCAGGAAATCGAGAAGGTGAAGGTACTCTAAAGCCGCTTTCGCCTTCTCTTCCTCTGTCTTTACTGTTAAGGCCAGCTTTCCAGAATCCCAGGACCCTGGGACCAGAGGGTTTGTCTGGAGCACAGATGACTTAACCCATAGTGAAGGAGGTTCAGGTTAGGAACACTTCAACTGGACATAGAGAAGTGCCATAGGGACTGATGTGTTGCACCCATGAGTGCCGAGGCAGTTGGCTTAGGTCATTGTGAGGCCACTCTGTCTTTGAAAGATCATGGTGATCAGAAGAGGCTCCTGAAGACAGTAAGAAAGCAAATGTCATTCCCATCTGCAAGATGGGCAAGCAGGGAGATCTGGGGATTAGGACAAGGAGCAATGGACACAAACTGAAACACATGAAATTCTCCCTGAATACAAGACACTGTGAAGGTGATCAAACACTGGATCACATTGTCCTAAGAGGTTGTGAAGTCTTCATCTGTGGAGATACTCAAAACCCAACTGGGCACGGTCCTGGGCAACCTGCTTTAGCTGAGCCTGCTTCAGCAGGGGGGTTGAACCAAATGATCCACGAGGTCCCTTCCAGCCTAAAGAATTGCATGATTCTATGAGAGCTGTGGACTGCACTTTCTATTTAATAACGTAGGAGACAATCATCAAGCATTTAAAGGATGGGTGGAAGAAGTTATGATGTAGAATTTAAGCATGCCAGAAGCTTTAGAGGTAATAAAAAGATAAGTGACTTAATCACTGGGTATTTACTAAATTGCAAAAAATACAAGTGTCATGCAAGAATAAATCTTCTCCATAGCATTAACTCAGAGCATAGAAGTCCTAAAAGACAGTGCTGTGGAAAGGCAGGAGCTCTTGCATTCTGTGTATGATTGTATGTTACAAACCGTGTGAGAGCGTGAAATACTGTGAAGCATTAATCCAAACTTTAGTACGTAGAGGTTCTTGTTAATGCTTTATGTGTATTTTCAAATAGTGCTATGGAAAAGCAATGGCATTGCATACTTTATTCCATTAAATCAGCTACTGTAACTAAAGAGCTGTACACTTCTTGAAACAGTATTTCATAATTATTCAGAAGTATTTTATTCAAACTATCTGCTGTGTAGAAAAATGTACAGCCAGCAGCCTTCTTTGCTGGTTCAGCACCTTTTTTTTTTTTTTTTTTAAAGCACTCTCTTTCTTTCTGTATAAATGATCAGTGTAACGCATAATGTCTCTTGTCTGTTAACCAGAGCTTTGTGCTTAAATGTGAGAACCATTATGTTGAGCCTTTATATTTGTTGTAATTAAAAACGTCATTTTAAGTGGTCTATTTATGTGGAGTTCTTAGAGCGGTGGACTGCACTGACAAGTTGTTCTATTTAACTCCTTATAAATTGCAGATGTGCACATCTATCTATTTGGTTTTTTACTTTTGGCTAGATAATAATATAATTTATTACTGTCGATTTAGCTGATGTTTGCCTTTATTCAGCAGCGGTGCATGCTGAATGCCAGTAAAATGAATTTGTAATGTCAAGGAAGAAAACTACTGTAAGTTGATGCAAGCAAATGTTTGAGATCAGTGCGTATCTGCCTTGTGTTTGTTTCATTAAGCTCCTACAAGCCACCCAATTATGTAACTCAAATAAATGAAAATTACTTCAAAATCCTACTTCTTTTGTTAAAACTCTGGTGAATTTAAATCAGTCGAGATGGGTATTAAAGACTTTTTTTGTGAACAAAAGTTGCCCTAAATGAAGAACTCTAGTGGGTGCTTTAGAAAGTTAACTCGTTATGTTTTGTTCTATAGGTACGAGGAGATACATTCCTTATCACACGAATCGGTATTAGAGTAGATAGGAAAGACTTTAAGTTTTTTTTTCTTTAAGGTGCTGCATGAGCAAGGGAGTCTTGGATGTTTTTGAAGAACATAAAGCAAGTACCTTTTTGGCCTAAATTGTATAAAATTTTGATAATGAAATAGTGTAAATTTCTTCTATGGTCAAATGCCACGCAAGGAAGGAAAAAAATAAATCAGTAAGATGTTTGCTGTACAACTTTATTTCACTGAGGTGACCTGGTCTAGAAGTTTAATAAAACTACTCCTAAACACATTGGCAAAACTGGATAGGCAGATGTCATCAAGCCTTTGAGCTTACAGACACAGTAAGGCAGGGAACTCCCTTGGCTGGCAGCTAGCCTCTAGCAAAGGAGCAAGCTTCTGCTTCTGGAGATGAGCACGTAATCACAGAATTGCTCTGTGACATCAGCAAGTACATCTTGATGAAAGGAGGCATCTACTTAAGCCAACTGAAATGAAGAGCTGATAAAAGTCCTCATGTAGAGGAGAGGAGGAGGAATGTAGAGAAATGTTGGAAGTTCAAAGACAAATTCAAAGAACTCAAAAGACAAAGCTGTGAGAACTCTCTAGTATTTCAGAGCCAGACAAGAAGAAAAGTCACGTAGGAAAGAGCTCCAGATGTTGCTGGTCGGACAGCGGTCTTCAAAAAGGCTTGCAGTTGATCAAAAGGTCCACAAGACAGATGGAAATGCAGACTTAGGGATAAGCCAAGAAAGCTCTATATCAAAAATCATGGAGCCAACGGAAGCCAAGAAGTCAAAATGAGAATTGCTAAGAGTCAAGCGGAAGTTTTTGGTTTTTTACTCCAGTATGTTTTAAACTGAATAGATGGTTCTTGGGGTTTTTTCTACCTATCAAAGATGGATGTTTTTGGGGGAGTAGAAGGCAATCCAGGCAGCTCTGCAACCGGTGAAGTAAAATTGGTGGCGAAGATGTAACAAATCTTGAAGAGAAGATCTGTTAGGGACATAAAAGGGAACGGAAAATAAGAGAGAAAAAGGACATTTACTGAATGGAAGTAGCAGTGGAGAATAGTTTCATTCCCCCAACGTAAGAACACAGCTACTTTAAATCAACAGAAGAGCAGTAGGCCTAGTCTTGTCAATGGCTACTAAAACACTTGGCCAGAAAACAGAGTATTACTGGTTAAACTGGAGAAGGTGGAGACTTGTTGAGAATGATAAATGGAGATAATTGGTCTGGAAGGTGGTTGGTAATGGGATTTCTTGGGAAGCAGTCCTGGAACTAAAGTTAATATTTCTGTTTCTGAAAGATGCATGTACTACAATAATTAGTGATGCTATTGCAAGAGAAAGGTTAAGGTGCTTTACGTGAGGCAATAAATGACAGACTCCAACTAACGGGTATGAAAGTGCAAGGTACTTTCTAACAAACTGATGTTTTTGGCATTGTAAATCTTCTATTTAGAAATAGCAGGGGATAAAAAAACCCTGGGAAGTATTAGTTAATGACCAAAGTGAAATCCTCTGGCAATGGAGCATGTGGTTCTGCAGCAGCTGCAGGGAAGAGCTGATGGGTTGATGAGGGAACAAACATTTACTATAAAAAGCGAAAAGCATGGATATTTTTCATGTGAAAACCAGAAGATGGAACAGCGAACAAGGCTGTTGTCTTAAAATGCTCTTTGTCCTCAAAGTGAATGTGTTTAAATGGGGTGAGTAGAAATTGCATTTGGAGATTACAAGAACATTCCTAAATTTCCGTAAGGGGAACTTCTGCCACAGCCCTGCAGGTGGAACAGGGACAGCCAGAA